>NC_041382.1:635832399-636126967 GCF_002162155.2 Triticum dicoccoides | reverse complement strand
CCCCCCCCACCTCCAGCCGTGGAGAACGAGCTGTCAACGCTCATCGCCGTCTTCGGTAACATGTTCGACGAAATGTCGGAGAGGTAAAACAATCCCTTGTTTTTCATTTTTTTTGTCAATTGGAGATGAGTGCAATGATGATGTGCATATGTGCTTATATTAATTTTTGTGTGTGCATTTGTAGTGCTGATGATGATGCATTTTTAACTTCACAAATGTTGTAAATAAAGAAAAAAAAGGCTTTTGAAAATGAAAGAAATGGGGTAGAGGGCGGCAGCCAAGCGGCGCAAGGCGGCGGCAGAGGAGAAGAGGCTGCAGAGGAGCGGACGGTGGAGCTCGAGGAGAGGAAGGTGGTTGTTGACGAACTTAAGGGCGCCAAGGAAAAAGCGAAAAGACTTATGTTCATGGACATAAGTTGTCTTGGCGTGAAGCAAGAGGCATACATTTTGATCTTCGTCGCGATGAAATGTTGGCAAAGGAGGCCATGCTATGAGCAACATGATGGGGGGCGACATGGTAGGAGGAATGGGTGGCAACATGGGAGGATTCACGGGTGGTTTGATGAACATGATGCATGGGAGGTGGCTTTGGTAAAAATGATAGGTGCCATGGGAGGTGCCTATGGTGGTGCGATGGGTGCTATAGGAGGTGGATTTTGTGGTACGATGGGTGGAGGCATAATGGGTGTCTTGGTGGAACAATGGGTGCCATGGGAGATGGCTTTGGTAACACCATGGGTGCCATGAGAGCTGGCTTCGGTCAAGGTCAAGGTGACGGCATCGATGGTGCACCATGTGACATGAACATGAAAAAGCTAGTGATGGCCATGAGGCCAATGTTCACAACGAGACCATTGTCGACACTGTGGCAAGTGACAACGGAGAAGAGGAAATTTGAAAGGCTATGGTACCTTTATGTTTATGTGCACTTTTGTTTGCTTCAACGATGAACTATGTTTGATACGATGCACTAGACGCTATGGTTTGCATTTCAAATTAATATGTGGATTCGTTGGTTAATTTGATATTTTTTAAGTTATGTGTGATGATTTTGAAAAGTTCAAATTAGTCATAGCTCATATATTGGTGTATATATGCATTTGAAGACAAAAAAATTGTGGTGTGACTACCGCTTTCACTTTTATTTTAGGCCATCAATTGGACTTGAAGGGTTTTAGTGTTGTAAAAATGCACTTTATGGTTTTGCAAAGTTGCTCCAACCACCTTTTGGTGCCCTATTATAGGCCACCTATTGGAGATTCTTTTAGCCCTCTAGCAGTCAGTTTTGCTAAGTCAGTTTTGCTCAGCTGTGAGCTTCCTCCTGTATGGTGTGGACTAGGTGTGTATGTGATGGTGTGGCACCGTCAAAGATGCAGGCATTGCGATGCTTCTAGATTGTTCAAGCGGTAGGAGAAACAAGTGTCCCGAGGACCTTGCGATGGTGAGCCGGGTAGTCTTGCATGGCCAAGGACAACCATTCGAAGAGGCTAGCAGTGTCGCTGGGTAGCTGGATGGTGAGACGGAACCAGTTGAGGATATCCTGCACCCAGTTATCAGTATGATCTAAGCCGATCGACCAGTGTAAGCCAAGTGCAGCACTCGACTTATGTGGTTAAAAGGCTCTTCGTTTAATATTTATCATGTATTTTCGTGTACTGTTTCTCTTACTTTATTGAAGTAGGGGTCCGAGGGGGAGGGGGCACATATGACAGTCGTTAATTTCGAGGTCAGGGCATCTCTAGCAGATCCCGTAAACTGGGCCACCCGCAAAATAATCGCCGATTTACGGGATGCATACCATTTTGCTGGCCCGAATAGATGTCGTATATTCGACCATCCCAGAATTTTTTTGCGGGATCCTAGATACACCGGCCCATTTCCTCCATATCTGTGGGATTTGAGCTCTTTTTTAGAGGGACCTGTAAAACATAGAAACTGTTGGCGGGAGGGAAGTTTCAGCTCCCTGCCTTCCATCCTCGCCCAACCGCCACCGTCAGAGCTCTATTCCGGCCATCCTCGCCGCCGGTTCGCCCCCACGTGCAGCCCGTCATGGCGTCCGACAAGGCACGGGCGGAGCTCGACGCCCTCCGCCATCGTGCGTGCAGCCCGTCACGGTTGGAGCTCGACGCCCTCCGCCATCGTGCGTGCAGCCCGTCACGGTTTTGATGAGGCGTGGGCGGAGCTCGACGCTCTCCTCCGCGTGTGTGTAGCCCGTCACAGCATCTGACAAGGAGTGTGGCGGCATGGGGGAGGGGGAGAAGCAGAGCCTCCGACCGGCGAGGATGGGAGGAGGGGAGCTGCCAAGGGGAGCCGCCGCCACCACTATGCGCCAGTCCGCTCGAACTGCTCCTGTACGTGGGCCGGCCAGCGATGGAGAGGAGTTGCTGGACACTGGCATCTTGAGGACCCAATTGTAATTTATATTCTGTGGTTCGGGTCTGTTGTGTTGTTTTGCATGGATTTATAAGGGATCTGTTCTAGCGAAACAAAAATCATACTGTAAAAACATGAAAAAAAAGTTTTATAGTATTCTGCAAACCGATTTTTAAGTACAGGATATACCGGATCTGCTATAGATGCTTTTAGAGATGCGGCGTTGTTTGGATCGTGAGCTTTTAGGGAACCAGTTAGCTAAAAACGTGTTTCAGATTCTAACCAAGTAAAACTTTGTTTGGTTAATCTATCTATTCTTGGATAAGAAAAACTTTGTTCTCGTAACACTCATATTTTGCGTTTTTGGAAAAACGACTCAGAGACGTTTTTGCACAAACGCGTTTTGGAAAAAACAGGTTTCACCTCCGGTGTGTGGCGTGTTGTGGAGCTCCTGGATAAGAATGTCTTCCACCACGAGGCCGAGCGCCGGCGCCGACGTCGGGGACCTGCGGCAGCGAGGACGGACGGTGGCGGCCGACGGCTGTGCTGCAGGATGAAGCGGCGGCTGCGCCGTGTACGGCCATGGTGACGGCGACCTCGTGGTCCTCCCGGACGGCACAACATTGCCTGTTTCCGTCAAGAACCTCGAGCGTGCCGTCCCAGCGCTTGTAGTCTAGCCCCGGCATGGCCGTCGCCATGTGGTTGACTGCAATGGGTACGCACGACACCGTGACAACGGTGGTCTTGCCCGGCACTGAAATGCAGCAGCTTGGAGTAGAGTCTTCGTGTGGATGACGACCTCGACGACCAGGGGAAACGCCCTGCCGGCGGACGGACATGGAGTTGTGTTGGCCGGATGGAAGGTGAGCATCAGCCCAGGGCAGATTCTATGTCAGGGGCGATGACCTCGGCGACCAGGGAGGTCCGCTGGCATCTGCGAACGGGATCAGTGTGGCCGGAGCGGGACGTGAGCAGCAGCCACGAAGGAGTGCTAGGCTGGAGCTCGAAAGATTCATCAATGGTGGACGAGCGGGGAAAGTAGGAAGAGGTCTGCGTGACGTATGATAGGCTAATCATTGTACACCATTGATCCAAACAAAGAATTATACAATGCCAATCAATTAGTTTTCGAACCCAAACACAATTTTCCATAGACCCGTCTTGATAAAACCCACTTGGAAAACGGATTTGGCTAAAAATCGGCTAAAAACTGATTTTCTATATACCCGTGGCTAACGCTCCTAATCCAAACCCTCCGAGGCAAAAACAAGAGAGCGGCTCGACAGGTGACCATTGCTACTCAATGAGCTTGCTCCAGGAAAGGGCTGTCGCTTTCATAGATCGGCCCTCCGGTCTTAAACTCGCTCTAGTTTATACATGCATCTTGTTTTGAATTTGATGTCTGGTGTACTAGTCCATGAGCTAGTAGTATAGCGGACCCTTCACTCTCCATGCATCAGCTATACAAAGCTGCTCGAAGTCAAATCTGTTCTGTCCGTTCGCAAAAAAGATGGGGGTGAGAACTCAACTCACATCTGTGTACGAGAACGTACACATGCACGCTCTGCGTTTGCATGATACATCAGATCGATCAGTACGGATAAGGGATAGTATCTACTCTGTATCCAATCTAGATGAAGTGCAAGAAGAGATCATTGGCAATTCGGCCATGACACACGCATGCGGTAACCTGCCTGCAGAATTTGCTAACCCATCACTTGAGCAAAATAAATTAGCTACCCCGCACGCCTGCACTCTGCAGGATACGTTGAACAAGGAGAGATATCCATGCATTTATGACTGTGCAGGGGCGAGCCTCGGAGATGAGCTGGGATGATCTTTAGTGGCCGGCGAGCGAGGAAGGAAGGAAGAAAGGGAAAGAAAGAGATCAAATCAAGGTCATGCAGCGAGAGGCGCAGGCGAGAGGGGGGGCTCAGCTGGACAGCGGGTGTAGCCCGGGAGACGAGGGGCCTAGGCACATGGCGCGCGGGCCGAGTAGGGCTAGGCGGAACCCCCCACGCGTCGACCAGCGGCTGGCTCCGGACTCCCCACAGCGGGACCATCCGGCCCCTGCCACCGTCTACGTGTCGGCACCCGCTAGGCGCGCGCCACCCTCCGACTCCTCCGTCCGCCCATCCATCCTTTACCCTAGTTTTCTCTAGGGCGGACCGTGATCTCTGCAAATTGAGATGCAAAGATGACAGACACACCAGGCACCAGGGACTCACTTCCTTCACACCCTGTGAGCTACTAGTATTTCTAGTCTCCGCACTGTCACTGACGGTGCCGCCACCACTCCTTTGTATCTCAACTGCAAAGCTGGCGGCCGGTGTAACTCGGCCGGATCCTGGATCGATTTGTTTGTTCGAATCCAACTCATTCACGACAGCCAATAATCTCCTCACGCATGCACATACACACTGCCCATGAAACCATTTCCCGATAAGGCTTATCTACGTACGCCTCCCTGTTTCGAATCTCAGGCCCGGCCGCGAAGCTGCGAGAAACATGTTAGCCTCCATGGACGTTCTTGGCTGCAAGTGTCAAGTATCAACACGTACACTTCCGGATCCGTGTGTGAGCCGTATGCGTTGTCAATACAGCGTATGTTTCTTGCATGCATGCTCTCTCTACGTAGAAGATGGACACGCATCGATTCTGCAGGTTAGCACGAGAACTACGTACGTAAGCTGTAGAGTGCAGTTGTATGATACTGCCTAATTAGATTAAAGCCAAGAATTAAAGCAAGAGAACACAAGCTCAACTTCTGTCCAAACGAAGTACATAATTACAAGTATTAACTGAAGGGTGGGTAATTCCTGCTACTGGCTAAGTAGATTATACACTTGTATCTGTAGGATAGTATATGCATGGTTCAAGGTTTTCAAGGACACAGTTGCTAAAGAATGGGTATCTTGCGACTTACATGTAAGGGCAGAAGTCGAGTGTCGAAAGATGGCAATTTAAGATTAAACACTTGCGACGGTTTTTGAGGGGCTGGGCCAAGAACAATAGTGGTATTTATAAGCAGCAGAAAGAGAGGCTACTTAATATCATAAACGATCTCGATATTAAAGCCGAGAATAACACGCTAGACATTGATGAGCGAGTGGCTAAAAGAGAGGCTGAGGTCAGTTTGGCGAAGCTTCTCAGAGAAGAAGAGATCAAATGGACGCTCAGAGCTAAAGTGCATCGCATGGTTCAAATGGATGATAATACACAATTTTTTTATATGATTGCCAATAGGAAACATAGAATAAAAAAGGGTCATACAACTAGAACAGGACGAAGGCACAATTGTTGGTCATGAGAACCTTAAGATGTATATTACGAATTTTTACAAAAAAATGTTCAGGGCCCAGTTGAGAATTATGTCTCACTTAACGAGAGCGTAGTTGAGGACATACCACAACTGGGAGATGATGAGAGTGAGGTTCTCACAGCCCCGTTTTCCGAGAAGGAAGTGCTTGAGGCTGTTTCGCAAATGAAAAATAACAAAGCACCTGGTCCGGATGGCTTCCCAGCAAAGTTCTATAAGAGGTGTTGAGATATTATTAAGGGTGACTTGATGCCTATGTTCCATGATCTGTTTAATGGTCACTTACAACTATTTAAATTGAACTTTGGAACAATCACGTTGTTACCAAAGAAGAAGAAGCGGTTCACATTGAGAAGTTTAGACCGATATGTATGCCTAATGTCAGCTTCAAGATTGTCACAAAAGTTGGTACGAACCGTCTGACACAGATCACTTATTCTGTGGTTCAACTATCTCAAGTTGCCTTCATGCGTAGGTGGCACATAATCGAGGGAGTTTTCGCCCTCCATGAAATCCATTCGAAGAAACTTGATGGTGTGGTCTTCAACGTGGATTTCGAAAAGGCTTATGATAAAGTGAAGTGGCCATTCTTACACCAAGCCTTGTGTATGAAAGGGTTGGATGCGTCCTGGCGAAGGTAGGTTGAATCTTTTGTACAGGTAGGCAACATTGGAATCAAGGTTAATGATGATATAGGTCATTACTTCCAAACACAAAAAGGATTGAGATAGGGAGATCTGATGTCTCCTATCCTTTTTAATGTTGTCCTTGATATGTTGGCCACTCTCATCAATAGAGTGAAAGAAGACAGCCAGGTAGGTGGTCATATCCTACATCTGGTGGATGGTGCGGTATCCATTCTACAATATGCACATTATTTTCATGGAACATGATCTAGCCAAGACAAGGAATATGAAATTAGTTTTATGCCTTTTTGAACAACTGTCCGGGCCGAAAATTAATTTCAACAAGAGTAAATTATTCTGTTTTGGATGCGCCAAAGAAGAACAGAATAACTATAAACTGTTGATTGGTTGCGAGCTAGGTTCTTTACCTACCTGGGAATCCCAATGCACCATTGCAAACTTACTAATAAAGAGTGGAAATGTATTGAAGATCGATTGGAAAAGAAATTGAGTTGCTGGAAGGGAAAACTCTTATCTTATGGGGGGCGGTTGGTCCTTATAAACTCGGTACTCACAAGCATGTCGATGTTTCTTCTTTCCTTCTTTGAGGTACCCGTAGGAGTACGTAAAAAATTGGATTTCTATCGATCTCGAGTTTTCTGTCAAATTGACAAGAACAAAACCAAATATAGGTATGCCAAATGGGATATTATTTGTAGGCCGAAGGACCAAGGTGGCTTGGGCATTGAAAATCTCGAAGTAAAAAATAAGTGCCTGCTTAGCAAATGGCTATATAAACTGCGGGTGAAGACGGATGGGGTATGGATACAGCTCTTGCGTAATAAATACTTAGATTCTAAAACACTTGCACAAGTTATGGCACAACCGTCCGACTCTCCTTTTTGGAAGGGGCTTATGATAACAAAGAATTCCTTCTTTAACAGGAGCAAATTCATTGTAGGGAATGGACAAGATACCGGTATTTTGGGAGACATCTGGTTGGGTGATACCCCACTAGTCATGCAGTATCCTTCCCTCTATAACATTGTGCAATGGAAAGAGGTTTTTGTTTGTACGGTGTTGGGGTTTGTTCCTCCTAACATTAAGTTCAGACAATCATTAATAGGTGAATGATGGGATAGATGGCTGCATCTCGTGCGCAAGTTAATAGAGTTAACCTTTCTGATGCAGCAGACTCCTTTCATTGGAAATTGTCCGTGTCACGAGTCTTCTCAGTTAAGTCTACGTATAGAGACTTGATAAACACTGGGATCATCCCGAGGTCGATCCACATTTGGAAAATTAAGGTTTTGTTGAAAATCAAGGTGCTTATGAGGTTTATGCATAAGGGAGTCATTTTGGCAAAGGATAACTTGGCAACGCATAGCTGGGAAGGTATTAAACATTGTTGTTTTTGTGATTAGGATGAAACAATAGAACACTCTTTTTCCCATTTGCTAAGTTACTGCGGCGGACCATTCATGTATCCTTTAACGTTGCTCCGCCCGTCTCGGTTACACATTTATTTCGGACTTGGTTGACTAGAATTGAGCCTAAAACTACCACACATATTCGAGTAGGAGTGTGTGTATTACTTTGACACATGCTCCGTGAACTACACTTGCACTAATTATAGTTATATTGCAATGTTTGCATTGACTTAAAAAGGTGTTTAACTAATGGAAGCGCCCTTACTCCTGGACAAGTCACGCTCCTGCTTCCCAACTTCCAACTGATCTCCATGGATCTGACAAAAATATGCAACTCAAAGTCTTGAATGGAGATGTAATCAAAGCCCTAAGGTCAAATCTTTTTATGATGAAAATTTGCATAGCAAACAATTGGTAATGCTTACATGGTTAATTTGATTTCAGTAATGTTCTTTTTCTTCTGGATGTCCAACGATAGGGTATGGGCCTCTTGAGAAGGAAATTGAAAACAAAATTAGTAATAAGAATAACATAGGACTAAGATATTATATCTACTATGAATGTCTTGAAACAGGCTCTCCTCCCGGTTTATATATAAAGCACCGAACCAAATAGAGAGTACACGCCCGAACGATACAAAATGGTGAGGTAGCCCTCTTACAAAGCAGATTCTAAGATACTAGGTGCACGTAGAACGTAGGCAACTATGTTACCGACAGAAAATATAGGATGATCTGAGTACAAAGCCACGGTACACCCAAGGACACCTAAGTTCTTGACAACGCCCTCGGGGAGGGAAATGAAGGAAATATGCCCTAGAGGCAATAACAAAGTTGTTATTTATATTTCCTTATATCATGATAAATGTTTATTATTCATGCTAGAATTGTATTAACCAGAAACTTAGTACATGTGTGAATACATAGACAGTACATGTGTGAATACATAGACAAACAGAGTGTCCCTAGTATGCCTCTACTTGACTAGCTCGTTAATCAAAAATGGTTAAGTTTCCTAACCATATACATGTGTTGTCATTTGATGAACGTGATCACATTATTAGAGAATGATGTGATGGACATGACCCATCCGTTAGCTTAGCATAAATGATTGTTTAGTTTTATTGCTATTGCTTTCATCATGACTTATACATGTTCCTCTAACTATGAGATTATGCAACTCCCGAATACCGGAGGAACACCTTGTGTGCTATCAAATGTCACAACGTAACTGGTGATTATAAAGATGCTCTAAAGATGTCTCCAATGGTGTTTGTTGAGTTGGCATAGATCGAGATTAGGATTTGTCACTCCGTGTATCGGAGAGGTATCTCTGGACCCTCTCGGTAATGCACATCACTATGAGCCTTGCAAGGAATGTGACTAATGAGTTAGTCACGGGATGATGCATTACAGAATGAGTAAAGAGACTTGCCGGTGTGACAAGATTGAACTGGGTATGATGATACCGACGATCGAATCTCGGGCAAGTAACATACCGATGACAAAGGGAACAACGTATGTTGTTATGCGGTTTGACCGATAAAGATCTTTGTAGAATATGTAGGAACCAATATGAGCATCCAGGTTCCAATATTGGTTATTGACCGGAGATGAGTCTCGGTCATGTCTACATAGTTCTCGAACCCGTAGGGTCCGCATGCTTAACGTTCGATGTACCCGTAGGGTCTGCACGCTTAACGTATGCCTTTATGAGTTATGTGATTTGATGTACCTAAGGTTGTTCGGAGTCCTGGATGTGATCACGGACATGACGAGGAGTCTCGAAATGGTCGAGACATAAAGATTGATATATTGGAAGACTATATTCGGACAGCGGAATAGTTCCGAGGTGTATTGGATATTTTTTGGAGTACCGGGGGGTTACTGGAACCTCCGGGGGGTTTATTGGGCCTCATGGGCCTATTGGTGGAAGAGAGGAGGCTGGTCAAGGCAGGGCGCGCGCCCCCCTAGCCCTAACCGAATTGGACTAGGGGGCCGGCCCCCCTTTTGTTCTCTCCTCCCTCACCTTCCCCCTTCTCCTTGTTGGAATAGGAAAGGGGGTTGAATCCTACTTGGAGTAGGATTGCCCCCCCTGGCGCGCCTCCTCCCCTTGGACGGCCTCCTCCTCCCTTCCCCTTTATATACATGGGAGGGGGGCACCCCAAAGGCACCCCAAAGTTTCTCTTAGCCGTGTGCGGTGCCCCCCTCCACAGAAACACACCTTGGTCATATCATTGTAGTGCTTAGGAGAAGCCCTGCGCCGGTAACTTCATCATCACCGTCACCACGCCGTCGTGCTGATGAAACTCTCCCTTGACATCAGCTGGATCAAGAGTTCGAGGCACATCACCGAGCTGAACGTGTCCAGATCGCGGAGGTGTCGTACGTTCGGTACTTGACCGGTTGGATAGCGAAGACGTTCGACTACATCAACCGCGTTGCTTAACGCTTCCACTTTTGGTCTACAAGGGTACATAGACACACTCTCCCCTCTCGTTGCTATGCATCTCCTAGATAGATCTTGGGTGATCGTAGGAATTTTTTTGAAATACTGCGTTCCCCAACAGTGGCATCCGAGTCAGGTCGATGCGTAGATGTTATATGCATGAGTAGAACACAAAGAGTTGTGGGCGATAATACTCATACTGCTTACCAGCATGTCATATTTTGATTTGGCGTTATTGTTGGATGAAGCGGCCCAGACCGACATTACATGACCGCGTTCATGAGACTAGTTCTACCGACGTGCTTCGCACACAGGTGGCTAGTGGGTGTATGTTTCTCCAGCTTTAGATGAATCGAGTGTGACTACGCCCGGTCCTTGTTAACGATTAAAACAGCAAACTTGACGAAAAATCATTGTGGTTTTTGATCCGTTGGTAAGAACGGTTCTTGCTAAGCCCGTAGCAGCCACATAAAACTTGCAACAACAAAGTAGAGGATGTCTAACTTGTTTTTGAGGACATGTTGTGATGTGATATGGTCAAGACATGATGAGGTATAAATTGTTTATAAGATGATCATGTTTTGTTAAAGTTATCGACAACTGGCAGGAGCCTTATGGTTGTCTCTTTATTGCATAAGATGCAAGCGCCATATACTTGCTTTACTTTATCGCTATGTGATAGCAATAGTTGCAAAAGAAATAGTTGGCGAGACGACCATGTGACGACAAGTTGATAAAGATCAAGATGATGGAGATCATGGTGTCGTGCCGGTGATGATAGAAATCATGACGGTACTTTGGAGATGGAGATCAAAGGCACAAGATGATGATGGCCATATCATGTCACATATTTTGATTGCATGTGATGTTTATCTTTTATGTATCTTATTTTCCTTAGTACGACGATAGAATTATGAGATGATCCCTTACTAAATTTCAAGGTATAAGTGTTCTCCCTGAGTATGCACTCTTGCGACAGTTCTTCGTGCTGAGACACCACGTGATGATCGGGTGTGATAAGCTCTACGTTCACATACAACGGGTGCAAGCCAGTTTTGCACATGCAGAATACTCGGGTTAAACTTGACGAGCCTAGAATATGCAGATATGGCCTCGGAACACTGAGAACGAAAGGTCGAACGTGAATCATATAGTAGATATGATCAACATAGTGATGTTCACCATTGAAAACTACTCCATCTCACGTGACGATCGGACATGGTTTAGTTGATATGGATCACGTGATCACTTAGAGGATTAGAGGGATGTTTATCTAAGTGGGGGTTCTTAAGTAATATGAGTAATTAAACTTAAATTTATCATGAACTTAGTCCTGATAGTACTTGCATATCTATGTTGTAGATCAATTGCTCGCGTATAGCTTCCCCATTTTATTTATGATATGTTGCTAGAGAAAACTATGTTGAAAGATTTTAGTAGCAATGATGCGGACAAGCTCTGTGATCTGAGGATTATCCTCATTGCTGCACAGAAGAATTATGTCCTTGATGCACCGCTAGGTGACGGACCTATTGCAGGAGATGATGCAGATGTTATGAATGTTTGGCAAGCTCGGTATGATGACTACTTGATAGTTTAGTGTGCCATGCTTTATGGCTTAGAACCGGGACTTCAAAAACGTTTTGAATGCTATAGAGCATAAAAGATGTTCCAAGAGTTGAAATTAGTATTTCAGACTCATGCCCGTGTCGAGAGGTATGAGACCTCTAACAATACTTTGCCTACAAGATGGAGGGGAATAGCTCAACCAGTGAGCATGTGCTCAGATTGTCTGGGTACCACAATTTCTTGAATCAAGTGGGAGTTAATCTTCTAGATAAGATAGTGATTGACAGAGTTCTCTAGTCACTATCACCAAGTTACTGGAACTTAGTGATGAACTATAATATGCAAGGGATGACGTAAAACCATTCCCGAGCTCTTCGCAATGCTAAAATCGACGAAGGTAGAAATCAAGAAAAGCATCAAGTGTTGATGGTTGACAAGACCACTAGTTTCAAGTAAAAGGGCAAGGGAAAGAAAGGGAACTTCAAGAAAAATGGCAAGCAAGTTGGCACTCCCATGAAGAAGCCCAAAGCTAGACCCAGGCCTGAAACTGAGTGCTTCTACTGCAAAGGAAATGGTCACTGGAAGCGGAACTGCCCCAACTACTTGCGGATAAGAAGGATGGCAAAGTGAACAAAAGTATATATGATATACATGTTATTGATGTGTACTTTACTAGTGTTCATAGTAGCCCCTGGGTATTTGATACTGGTTTGCTATGATTAGCAACTTGAAACTGGAGTTACAAAATGAGCAGAGACTAGTCGTGAAGGAAATATGCCCTAGAGGCAATAATAAAGTTATTATTTATTTCCTTATTTCATGATAAATGTTTATTATTCATGCTAGAATTGTATTAACCGGAAACATAATACATGTGTGAATACATAGACAAACAGAGTGTCACTAGTATGCCTCTACTTGACTAGCTCGTTGATCAAAGATGGTTAAGTTTCCTAACCATAGACATGAGTTGTCATTTGATTAACGGGATCACATCATTAGGAGAATGATGTGATTGACTTGACCCATTCCGTTAGCTTAGCACTTGATCGTTTAGTTTGTTGCTATTGCTTTCTTCATGACTTATACATGTTCCTATGACTATGATATTATGCAACTCCCGTTTACCGGAGGAACACTTTGTGTGCCACCAAACGTCACAACGTAACTGGGTGATTATAAAGGTGCTCTACAGGTGTCTCCAAAGGTACTTGTTGGGTTGGCGTATTTCGAGATTAGGATTTGTCACTCCGATTGTCGGAGAGGTATATCTGGGCCCACTCGGTAATGCACATCACTATAAGCCTTGCAAGCATTGCAACTAATGACTTAGTTGCGGGATGATGTATTACGGAACGAGTAAGAGACTTGCCGGTAACGAGATTGAACTAGGTATTGAGATACCGACGATCGAATCTTGGGCAAGTAACATACCGATGACAAAGGGAACAACGTATGTTGTTATGCGGTCTGACCGATAAAGATCTTCGTAGAATATGTAGGAGCCAATATGGGCATCCAGGTCCCGCTATTGGTTATTGACAAGAGAGGTGTCTCGGTCATGTCTACATAGTTCTCGAACCCGTAGGGTCCACACGCTTAACGTTCATTGACGATATAGTACTATGAGTATGAGTTATGTATGTTGGTGACCGAATGTTGTTCGGAGTTTTGGATGAGATCACAGATATGACGAGGAACTCCGAAATGGTCCGGAAGTAAAGATTGATATGTGGATAGTAGTGTTTGATCTCCGGAAGGGTTCCGGAATTCACCGGAAGGGGTTCTGGATGTTTTCGCGAAATGTTTGGGCACGAGAACACTTTATCTGGGCCAAAGGGGAAAGCCCACGAGGCTTTTGGAAAGTGCAAAAGGAAGTTTTGCGGAGACCAGAGGCTAGACGCCAGGAACCCTGGCATCTAGGGGGTAGACGCCGGGAACCCTGGCGTCTAGCCCTGGAGTTCGAGAAGGACTCTTGCCTTTCGGGTGAAACCGACTTGGAGGAGGCTTTTACTCCAAGTTTCGACCCTAGGGCTCAACATATAAATAGAGGGGTAGGGCTAGCACCAAAGACACATCAAGAAACACTAATCCGTGTGCCGGCAACCCCGTCCCCTCTAGTTTATCCTCCATCATAGTTTTCGTAGTGCTTAGGTGAAGCCCTGCGGAGATTGTTCTTCACCAACACCGTCACCACACCGTTGTGCTGCCGGAACTCATCTTCTACTTCGCCCCTCTTGCTGGATCGAGAAGGCGAGGACGTCACCGAGCCGAACATGTGCAGAACTCGGAGGTGTCGTGCTTTCGGTACTTGGATCGGTCAGACGTGAAGACGTACGACTACATCAACCGCGTTGATATAACGGTTCTACGAACGGTCTACGAGGGTACGTAGACAACACTCTCCCCTCTCGTTGCTATGCATCACCATGATCTTGCGTGTGCGTAGGATTTTTTTTGAAATTACTACATTCCTCAACAGTGGCATCCGAGCCTAGGTTTTATGCGTTGATGTTGTGCACGGGTAGAACACAAGTGAGTTGTGGGCGATATAAATCATACTGCTTACCAGCATGTCACACTTTGGTTCGACGGTATTGTTGGATGAAGCGGCCCGGACCGACATTACGCGTACGCTTACGCGAGACTGGTTCTACCGACGTGTTTTGCACACAGGTGGCTGGCGGGTGTCAGTTTCTCCAACTTTAGTTGAACGAAGTGTGGCTACGCCCGGTCCTTGTGAAGGTTAAAACAACACCAACTTGACAAACTATCGTTGTGGTTTTGATGCGTAGGTAAGAACGGTTCTTGCTAAGCCCGTAGCAGCCACGTAAAACTTGCAACAACAAAGTAGAGGATGTCTAACTTTTTTTTGTAGGGTATGTTGTGATGTGATATGGTCAAGACATGATGCTCAATTTTATTGTATGAGATGATCATGTTTTGTAACCGAGTTATCGGCAACTGGCAGGAGCCATATGGTTGTCGCTTTATTGTATGCAATGCAATTGCCCTGTAATGCTTTACTTTATCACTAAGCGGTAGCGATAGTCGTGGAAGCATAAGATTGGTGAGACGACAACGATGCTACGATGGAGATCAAGGTGTCGCGCCGGTGACGATGGTGATCATGACGGTGCTTCGGAGATGGAGATCACAAGCACAAGATGATGATGGCCATATCATATCACTTATATTGATTGCATGTGATGTTTATCTTTTATGCATCTTATCTTGCTTTGATTGACGGTAGCATTATAAGATGATCTCTCACTAAATTTCAAGATAAAAGTGTTCTCCCTGAGTATGCACCGTTGCCAAAGTTCGACGTGCCCAGACACCACGTGATGATCGGGTGTGATAAGCTCTACGTCCATCTACAATGGGTGCAAGCCAGTTTTGCACATGCAGAATACTCAGGTTAAACTTGACGAGCCTAGCATATGCAGATATGGCCTCGGAACACTGAGACCGAAAGGTCGAGCGTGAATCATATAGTAGATATGATCAACATAATGATGTTCACCATTGAAAGCTACTCCATTTCACGTGATGATCGGTTATGGTTTAGTTGATTTGCATCACGTGATCACTTAGAAGATTAGAGGGATGTCTTTCTAAGTGGGAGTTCTTAAGTAATATGATTAATTGAACTTAAATTTATCATGAACTTAGTCCTGGTAGTATTAGCATATCTATGTTGTAGATCAATAGCTCGCGTTTAGCTCCCCTGTTTTATTTTGATATGTTCCTAGAGAAAACCAAGTTGAAAGATGATAGTAGCAATGATGCGGATTGGATCCGTGATCTGAGGTTTATCGTCATTGCTGCACAGAAGAATTATGTCCTTAATGCACCGCTAGGTGACAGACCTATTGCAGGAGCAGATGCAGACGTCATGAACGTTTGGCTAGCTCAATATGATGACTACTTGATAGTTTAGTGCACCATGCTTAACAGCTTAGAATCGTGACTTCGAAGACGTTTTGAACGTCATGGATCATATGGATGTTCCAAGAGTTGAAGTTAATATTTCAAGCAAATACCCGAGTTGAGAGATATGAAGTCTCCAACAAGTTCTATAGCTAAAAGATGGAGGAGAATAGCTCAAGCAGTGAGCATGTGCTCAGATTGTCTGGGTACTACAATCGCTTGAATCAAGTGGGAGTTAATCTTCCAGATAAAATAGTGATTGACAGAATTCTCTAGTCACCATCACCAAGTTAGTAGAACTTCGTGATGAACTATAATATGCAAGGGATAACGGAAACGATTCCCAAGCTCTTCATGATGCTGAAATCGATGAAGGTAGAAATCAAGAAAAGCATCAAGTGTTGATGGTAAAACCACTAGTTTCAAGTAAAGGGACAAAGGGAAGAAAGGGGAACTTCAAGGAGAACGACAAACAAGTTGCTACTCAAGTGAAAAAAACCCAAGTCTGGACCTAAGCCTGAAACTGAGTGCTTCTACTGCAAAGGGACTGGTCACTGGAAGCGGAACTACCCCAAGTAATTGGCGGATAAGAAGGATGGCAAAGTGAACAAAGGTACATTTGATATACAGATTATTGATGTGTACTTTACTAGTGTTCATAGCAACCCCTCGGTATTTGATACTGGTTCAGTTGCTAAGAGTAGTAACTCGAAACGGGAGTTGCAGAATGAACAGAGACTAGTCAAGGGTGAAGTGATGATGTGTGTTGGAAGTGGTTCCAAGATTGATATGATCATCATCACGCACTCCCTATACTTTCGGGATTAGTGTTGAACCTAAATAAGTGTTATTTGGTGTTTGCGTTGAGCATGAATATTACTTGATCATGTTTATTGCAATACGGTTATTCATTTAAGTAAGAGAATAAATTGTTGTTCTGTTTACATGAATAAAACCTCCTATGGTCATACACCCAATGAAAATGGTTTGTTGGATCTCGATCGTGGTGATACACATTCTCATAATATTGAAGCCAAAAGATGCAAAGTTAATAATGATAGTGCAACTTATTTGTGGCACTGCCGTTTAGGTCATATTGGTGTAAAGCACATGAAGAAAATCCATGTTGATGGGCTTTTGGAATCACTTGATTATGAATCAATTGATGCTTGCGAACCGTGCCTCATGGGCAAGATGACTAAGACTCCGTTCTCCGGAACAATGGAGCAAGCAACTGACTTATTGGAAATAATACATACTGATGTATGCAGTACGATGAATGTTGAGGCTCGCGGCGGGTATCGTTATTTTCTGACCTTCACAGATGATTTGAGCAGATATGGGTATATCTACTTAATGAAACACAAGTCTGAAACATTTGAAAAGTTCAAAGAATTTCAGAGTGAAGTGGAGAATCATCGTAACAAGAAAATAAAAGTTTCTACGATATGATCGCAGAGGTAAAATATTTGAGTTAAGAGTTTTGCCTTCATTTAAAATATGTGAAATAGTTTCACTACTCACGCCACCTGGAACACCACAGTGTAATGGTGTGTCCGACCGTCATAACCGTACTTTATTAGATATGGTGCGATCTATGATGTCTCTTACCGATCTACCACTATCGTTTTGGGGTTATGCATTAGAGACAACTGCATTCACGTTAAATAGGGCACCATCTAAACCCGTTAAGACGACATCGTATGAACTATGGTTTGGGAAGAAACCTAGGCTGTCGTTTCTTAAAGTTTGGGACTGCCATGCTTATGTGAAAAAGTTTCAACATGATAAGCTCGAACCCAAATCGGAGAAGTAAATCTTCATAGGATACCCAAAAGAAACTGTTGGGTACACCTTCTATCACAGATCCGAAGGCAAGACATTCGTTGCTGAGAATGGATCCTTTCTAGAGAAGGAGTTTCTCTCGAAAGAAGTGAGTGGGAGGAAAGTGGAACTTGATAAGGTAACTGTACCTTCTCTCGAATTGGAAAATAGTTCATCACAGAAATCAGTTCCAGTGATGTCTACACCAATTAGTGAGGAAGCTAATGATGAAGATCATGTAACTTCAGATCAAGTTACTACCGAAACCTCATAGGTAAACCAGAGTGAGATCCGCACCAGAGTGGTACAGTAATCCTGTTCTGAAGGTCATGTTACTTGACCATGACGAACCTACGAACTATGAGGAAGCGATGATGAGCCCAGATTCCGTGAAATGGCTTGAGGCCATGAAATCTGAGATGAGATCCATGTATGAGAACAAAGTATGGACTTTGATTGACTTACCCATTGATCGGCGAGCCATTGAGATTAAATGGATCTTCAAGAGGAAGACGGACGCTGATAGTGGTGTTATTATCTACAAAGCTAGAATTGTCGCAAAAGGTTTTCGACAAGTTCAAGGTGTTGACTACGATGAGAGTTTCTCACTCGTATCTATGCTTAAGTCTGTCTGAATCATGTTAGCAATTGCCACATTTTATAAAATCTGGCAAATGGATAAACAAAACTACATTCCTTAATGGATTTATTAAAGAAGAGTTGTATATGATGCAACAAGAAAGTTTTGTCAATCCTAAAGGTGCTAACAAAATATACAAGCTCCAGCGATCCATCTATGGACTGGTGCAAGCATCTTGGAGTTGGAATATACGCTTTGATAATTTGATCAAAGCATATAGTTTTATACAGACTTGCGGTGAAGCCTGTATTTACAAGAAAGTGAGTGGGAGCACTACAACATTTCTGATAACTATATGTGAATGACATATTGTTGATCGGAGATAATGTAGAATTATTCTACAAAGCATAAAGGAATGTTTGAAAGGAGTTTTTCAAAGAAAGACCTCGGTGAAGCTGCTTACATACTGAGCATCAAGATCTATAGAGATAGATCAAGATGCTTGATAAGTTTTTCAATGAGTACATACCTTGACAAGATTTTGAAATAGTTCAAAATGGAACAGTCAAAGAAAGAGTTCTTGACTGTGTTACAAGGTGTGAAATTGAGTAAGACTCAAAGCCCGACCACGACAGAAGATAGAAAGAGAATGAAAGTCATTCCTATGCTTCAGCCATAGGTTCTGTAAAGTATGCCATGCTGTGTACCAGACCTATTGTATACCCTGCCCTGAGTTTGGCAAGGGAGTGCAATAGTGATCTAGGAGTAGATCACTGGACATTGGTCAAAATTATCCTTACTCGAGTAAGGATATGTTTCTCGATTATGGAGGTGACAAAAGGTTCGTCGTAAAGGGTTACAACGATGCAAGTTTTGACACTGATCCAGATGACTCTAAGTCTGAATCTGGATACATATTGAAAGTGGGAGCAATTAGCTAGAGTAGCTCCATGCAGAGCATTGTTGACATAGAAATTTGCAAATACATACGGATCTGAATGTTGCAGACCCGTTGACTAAACTTCTCTCACAAGCAAAACATGATCACACCTTATTACTCTTTGGGTGTTAATCACATAGCGATGTGAACTAGATTATTGACTATAGTAAACCCTTTGGGTGTTGGTCACATGACGATGTGAACTATTGATGTTAAATCACATGGCGATGTGATCTAGATTATTGACTCTAGTGCAAGTGGGAGACTGAAGGAAATATGCCCTAGAGGCAATAATAAAGTTATTATTTATTTCCTTATTTAATGTAAATGTTTATTATTCATGCTAGAATTGTATTAACCGGAAACATAATACATGTGTGAATACATAGACAAACAGAGTGTCACTAGTATGCCTCTACTTGACTAGCTCGTTGATCAAAGATGGTTAAGTTTCCTAACCATAGACATGAGTTGTCATTTGATTAACGGGATCACATCATTAGGAGAATGATGTGATTGACTTGACCCATTCCGTTAGCTTAGCACTTGATCGTTTAGTTTGTTGCTATTGCTTTCTTCATGACTTATACATGTTCCTATGACTACGAGATTATGCAACTCCCGTTTACCGGAGGAACACTTTGTGTGCCACCAAACGTCACAACGTAACTGGGTGATTATAAAGGTGCTCTACAGGTGTCTCCAAAGGTACTTGTTGGGTTGGCGTATTTCGATATTAGGGATTTGTCACTCCGATTGTCGGAGAGGTATATCTGGGCCCACTCGGTAATGCACATCACTATAAGCCTTGCAAGCATTGCAACTAATGAGTTAGTTGCGGGATGATGTATTACGGAATGAGTAAAGAGACTTGCCGGTAACGAGATTGAACTAGGTATTGAGATACCGACGATCGAATCTCGGGCAAGTAACATACCGATGACAAAGGGAACAACGTATGTTGTTATGTGGTCTGACCGATAAAGATCTTCATAGAATATGTGGGAGCCAATATGGGCATCTAGGTCCCGCTATTGGTTATTGACAAGAGAGGTGTCTCGGTCATGTCTACATAGTTCTCGAACCCGTAGGGTCCGCATGCTTAACGTTCGTTGACGATATAGTACTATGAGTTATGTATGTTGGTGACCGAATGTTGTTCGGAGTTTTGGATGAGATCACAGATATGACGAGGAACTCCGAAATGGTCCGGAAGTAAATATTGATATGTGGATAGTAGTGTTTGATCTCCGAAAGGGTTTCAGAATTCATCGGAAGGGGTTTCGGATGTTTCCCGAAATGTTTGGGCATGAGAACACTTTATCTAGGCCAAATGGGAAAGCCCACGAGGCTTTTGGAAAGTGCAAAAGGAAGTTTTGCGGAGACCAGAGGGTAGACGCCAGGAACCCTGGCGTCTAGGGGGTAGACGCCGGGAACCCTGGCATCTAGCCCTAGAGTCCGAGAAGGACTCTTGCCTTTTGTCGGAGTAATGGGCCACGGGTAGGCCAACCCAAGCCCCAGAACCTTTCAAGACATCGGGCCAGGCTGTGCCCCTCAAGGCCCCAGGACGAAGAGCCGCCTTCAAGAAGTCAATGGCAAGACGGCCGACTGACCACTCGCGGCCGAGTCCCAGGGACGACCGCAGGGAAAGCCGACTCCTGATTGGCGACTTCTGGAGAAGCCGGCTTTGGGGAGTCGGCCTGCGACTCCAACAAACCCCGCGACCTCATCAAGGGGGACGGGGCGGGAGAGTGGCTACAGTGAAGCCCACTCCCGCCCCTTACCAAGGGCGGGCATGGCCACAACACGCCGTACCCCGGAAGATCTCCGTGCGGCGTGGCACTGTTGCCATGCCGGCCCTGACATCAGCACCGCAGTACCGAATCCCGCACCCACGACGGCTTGTCTGTACGGCTCAGAGGCAGCGGGTCCCACCAGTCGGTGAGACCCTAGGAGATGGCAAGAGGACCACCAGTCGGACCCGTCGGGAGTCGGCCCGGAGGAGTCGGCCGAGCCCTTCCCCGGGGCCCACGCACCATTAATCAAGATGTGATGGAGAGTGGCAATAGTGATCGCCCGCCAGGCGGCGGGGCTGTTGCCACGACCCCATGATCAAGCCCGCGTCATCAGAAGCATGGCACAGTAATCAGCAGCCGGCAAGACCCGCCCGCGGCGGACACGGCCTGTCGGTTCCGTACCAGGCCAGTCGGCGGGGCCCGCCAGTTGGCGGGCCCCAGCGGTCGGCGGGGAAGACGGAGGCCAGAGGCGCTGACGGCTGGGCCCGCGTCCCGCCGGATTACCATTGTACCCCTGGGGGTAGGCCTATATAAACCCCCCAGGGCACCCATACAAAGGGTTGGAACCCATTAGCTCTAGGCCAGATCATATAGAAGGGATAGAGCTAGCCTTGCCCTCTCCTACCTCCAAGAAACAGCTCAAGGAGCAACCGTGTAAACACTTTGCCATAGTGATCATGCGGAGACCCCGCAGAGCAGCAGTAGGGGTATTATCTCCCCGGAGAGCCCTGAAGCTGAGTAAGATTCGCCAGCGTGCATGCCTTCGCCTTATCCCGTTTCCAGGCACCGGCGATGTTCTACTCGCCCCCACCATGATAAGCCATCCTTTGGCATATGTCGCACCAAACCCCCGACACCTTTTGGGTGAAACCGACTTTGAGGAGGCTTTTACTCCAAGTTTCAACCCCAGGGCTCAACATATAAATAGAGGGGTAGGGCTAGCACCAAAGACACATCAAGACACACCAAGCCATGTGCCGGCAACCCCGTCCCCTCTAGTTTATCCTCTGCCATAGTTTTCGTAATGCTTAGGTGAAGCCCTACGGAGATTGTTCTTCACCAACACCGTCACCATGCCGTCGTGCTGCCAGAACTCATCTACTACTTCGCCCCTCTTGCTGGATCAAGAAGGCGAGGACGTCACCGAGCCGAACGTGTGCAGGACTCGGAGGTGTCGTGCTTTCGGTACTTGGATCGGTCGGACGTGAAGACATACGAATACATCAACCGCGTTGATATAACGCTTCCGCGAACGGTCTACGATGGTACGTAGACAACACTCTCCCCTCTTGTTGCTATGCATCACCATGATCTTGCGTGTGCGTAGGAATTTTTTTGAAATTACTATGTTCCCCAACAAGTCGAGAGCGCGGTGACGATGTGTGTTGGAAGTAATTCCAAGGTTGATAAGATCACCATCGCACACTCCCTTACCTTCGGGATTAGGGTTGATCCTAAAATAAATGTTATTTGGTGTTTGCATTGAGCATAATATGATTGGATCATGTTTATTGCAATACGGTTATTCATTTAAGTCAAAGAATAATTGTTATTCTATTTACATGAATAAAACCTTCTGTGATCATACACCCAAGGTGAATGGTTTATTGAATCTTGATTGTAACGATACACGTATTCATAATATTGAAGCCAAAAGATGCAAGGTTAATAATGATAGTGCAACTTATTTGTGGCACTACCGTTTAGGTCATATTGGTG
Organism: Triticum dicoccoides; assembly: GCF_002162155.2. Lineage (NCBI taxonomy): Eukaryota > Viridiplantae > Streptophyta > Magnoliopsida > Poales > Poaceae > Triticum > Triticum dicoccoides. The sequence continues at coordinate 636,104,411 of NC_041382.1, read as the reverse complement.
TAAAGCACATGAAGAAACTCCATGCTGATGGGCTTTTGGAATCACTTGATTATGAATCACTTGATGCTTGCGAACCATGCCTCATGGGCAAGATGACTAAGACTCCGTTCTCTGGAACAATGGAGCGAGCAACAGACTTATTAGAAATAATACATACTGACGTATGCGATCCAATGAGTGTTGAGGCTCGCGGCAGGTATCGTAATTTTCTGACCTTCACAGATGATTTGAGCAGATATGAGTATATCTACCTAATGAAACACAAGTCTGAGACGTTTGAAAAGTTCAAAGAATTTCAGAGTGAAGTGGAGAACCATCGTAACAAGAAAATAAAGTTTCTGCGATGTGATTGCGGAGACGAAATATTTGAGTTACGAGTTTGACCTTCAGTTGAAACAATGTCGAATAGTTTCGCAACTCATGCCACCTGGAACACCACAGCGTAATGGTGTGTCCGAACGTCATAACCGTACTTTATTAGATATGGTGCGATCTATGATGTCTCTTACCGATTTACCACTATCGTTTTGGGGTTATGCATTAGAGACAGCTGCATTCACGTTAAATAGGGCACTGTCTAAAAGTCCGTTGAGATGACACCGTATGAACTGTGGTTTAGCAAGAAACCTAAGTTGTCGTTTCTTAAAGTTTGGGGTTGCGATGCTTATGTTAAAAAGTTTCAGCCTGATAAGCTCAAACCCAAATCGGAGAAGTGCGTCTTCATAGGATACCCAAAAGAAACTGTTGGTTACACCTTCTATCACAGATCCGAAGGCAAGATCTTTGTTGCTAAGAGTGGATCCTTTCTATAGAAGGAGTTTCTCTCGAAAGAAGTGAGTGGGAGAAAGTAGAACTTGATGAGGTAATTGTACCTTCTCCCGAATTGGAAAGTAGTTCATCACAGATATCAGTTCCAGTGATGCCTACACCAATTAGTGAGGGAGTTAATGATGATTGAGGGAGTCCTGGATTACGGGGTGTCCGGATGGCCGGACTATACCTTCAGCCGGACTCCTGGACTATGAAGATACAAGATTGAAGACTCCGTCCCGTGTGTGGAAGGGACTTTCCTTGGCGTGGAAGGCAAGCTTGGCGATACGGATATGTAGATCTCCTACCATTGTAACCGACTTTGTGTAACCCTAACCCTCTCTGGTGTCTATATAAACCGGAGGGTTTTAGTCCGTAGGACAACATACACAACAACAATCATACCATAGGCTAGCTTCTAGGGTTTAGCATCTCCAATCTCGTGGTAGATCTACTCTTATACTACCCATATCATCAATATTAATCAAGTAGGACGTAGGATTTTACCTCCATCGAGAGGGCCCGAACCTGGGTAAAACTTCGTGTCCCTTGCCTCCTGTTACCATCCGGCCTAGACGCACAGTTCGGGACCCCCTACCCGAGATCCGCCAGTTTTGACACCGACATTGGTGCTTTCATTGAGAGTTCCTCTGTGTCGTCACCGTCAGGCTTGATGGCTCCTACGATCATCAATGGCGAGGCAGTCCAGGGTGAGACCTTCCTCCCCGGACAGATCTTCGTCTTCGGCGGCTTCGCACCACGGGCCAATTCACTTGGCCATTTGGAGCAGATCGAAAGCTATGCCCCTGGCCGTCAGGTCAGATTTGGAAGTTTAAACTACACGGCTGACATCCGCGGGGACTTGATCTTCGATGGATTCGAGCCACTGCCGAGCGCGCCACACTGTCACGACGAGCATGATCTAGCTCTGCCACCGAACAGTGCCCTGGAGGCCGCACCCGCATCGGCTTCGACCCTTAATTCGGAGCCAACTGCGCCGATCGAGGATGGGTGGTTGGACGCTGCCTCGGGGGCTGCAATCCCAACGGTGATCGAGCTGAACACCAGCCCCGCACTCTGCGAGACTCGTGACTCCAAGGAGCCGGACTCCTCTCCGGACTCCGAACCCTCCGCGCCCCTGCCGATCGAATCCGATTGGGCGCTGATTATGGATTTTATTGCCGCGGACATCTTTCAGCACTCGCCTTTCGGCGATATTCTAAAGACACTGAAGTCTCTCTCTTTATCAGGAGAGCCCTGGACGGACTACTGTCAGCAAGGTTGGGATTCGGACGATGAAGAAATTCAAAGCCCACCCACCACCCACTTCGTAGCCACTATCGACGACTTAACCGACATGCTCGACTTCGACTCCGAAGACATCGACGGTATGGACGCCGATGAAGGAGACGATGAAGAACCAGCACCTATCAGGCCCTGGAAAGCCACCTCGTCATATGACATATACATGGTGGACACCCCAAAAGAAGGAGATGATGATGGAACAGCGGAGGATGACACCTCCAAGAGACAGCCTAAGCGCCGGCGTCAGCGGCACCGCTCAAAATCCCGCCAAAACAAATATGGTGATTCCAACACGGGAGATAATAATACTCCGGAAAGTGCCGAAGAAAACCCCCTCCAGCAAGATTTAGCACGGGAGGATGGAGAAACCATCCCTCATGAGAGAGCGGCAGACAGAGAGGTCGAGGACGATAATTATATGCCTCCCTCCGAAGACGAGGCAAGCCTCGACGATGACGAATTCGTCGTGCCAGAGGATCCTATCGAGCAAGAGCGTTTTCAACGCAGGCTTATGGCCACGGCAAGAAGCCTCAAGAAAAAACAGCAACAACTTAGAGCCGATCAAGATTTGCTAGTCGACAGATGGACTGAAGTCCTTGCGGCCGAAGAGCATAAACTCGAACGCCCCTCCAAGAGCTACCCAAAGTGCAGGTTGCTACCCCGATTAGAGGAGGAAGCACTTGATGCGGCCGACCGGCCACCTCATGGCCGCGACAGAGAGGCCTCTTGGCCCTCCACTCAAGCCGGTCCCCGTATCAAGGCACGGGAATATGCACCGGACTTACGAGATATGTTGGAGGACAAGGCAAGGCAAACAAGATCGATCTACAGATCACGTGGGCGCCCCACGGCTGGAGACGGTAACCATCACGTCGGCCACAAATTCGGCAGGGCCGAACACAGTAGACAAAGCTCATTGGATCTACGTCGTGATATAGCCCAGTACAGAGGCGCCGCACACCCACTATGCTTCACGAAATAATGGATCATCAAATCCCCGAGGGTTTCAAACCCGTAAATATCGAATCATATGATGGCACAACAGATCCTGCGGTATGGATCGAGGATTATCTCCTTCATATCCACATGGCCCGCGGCGAGGATTTCCACGCCATCAAATACCTCCCACTCAAGCTTAAAGGACCAGCTCGGCATTGGCTTAATAGCTTGCCAACAGGATCAATCAGTTGTTGGGAGGACCTGGAAGCCACATTCCTCGATAATTTCCAGGGCACTTATGTGCGACCCCCAGACGCCGATGACCTAAGTCACGTAATTCAGCAGCCAGAGGAATCGGCCAGGCAATTCTGGACACAGTTCCTAACAAAGAAAAATCAAATAGTCGACTGTCCAGACGCTGAGGCCCTAGCAGCCTTCAAGCACAATATCCGTGATGAGTGGCTTGCTCGGCACCTTGGACAGGAAAAGCCGAAGTCTATGGCAGCACTCACGACACTCATGACCCGCTTTTGCGTGGGAGAAGACAACTGGCTTGCTCGTAATAACAATATGACCAAGAACCCTAGTAATTCGGATACCAGGGACAGTAGTGGCAGGTCACGTCGCAACAAGAAGAAGCGCCGCATTAATGGCGACAATGTGGAGGATACGGCAGTTACTGCCGGATTCAGAGGCTCTAAATCTGGTCAGCGGAAAAAGTCATTCAAAAGGAATCCTAGGGGCCCGTCCAGTTTGGACCGAATACTCGACCGCTTGTGCCAGATACATGGCACCCCCGAAAAGCCGGCCAATCACACCAACAGGGATTGTTGGATGTTCAAGCAGGCAAGCAAGTTAAACGCCGAAAATGAAGACAAGGGGCTGCATAGCGATGACGACGAGGAGCCCCGGCCGCCGAACAACAGTGGAGATAAGGGTTTCCCCCCACAAGTGCGGATGGTGAACATGATATACGCAACCCACGTCCCCAAAAGGGAGCGGAAGCGCGCGTTAAGGGACGTACACGCGGTAGAGCCAGTCGCCCCAAAGTTCAACCCATGGTCCTCCTGCCCGATCACCTTTGATCGAAGGGACCATCCCACTAGCATCCGTCATGGCGGATTTGCCGCATTGGTTCTAGACCCAATTATTGATGGATTTCATCTCACTAGAGTCCTTATGGACGGCGGCAGTAGCCTGAACCTGCTTTACCAGGATACAGTGCGGAAAATGGGCATAGATCCCTCGAGGATTAAGCCCACCAAAACGACCTTTAAAGGCGTAATACTAGGTGTAGAGGCCAACTGTACAGGCTCAGTCACACTTGAAGTGGTCTTCGGATCTCCGGATAATTTCCGAAGCGAGGAGTTGATCTTCGACATAGTCCCATTCCGAAGTGGCTATCACGCACTGCTCGGGCGAACCGCATTCGCCAAGTTCAATGCGGTACCGCACTACGCATACCTTAAGCTCAAGATGCCAGGCCGTCGAGGAGCAATTACGATCAATGGAAACACCGAACGCTCCCTCCGAACGGAGGAGCACACGGCGGCCCTTGCAGCGGAAGTACAAAGCAGCCTCTCCAGGCAGTTCTCCAGTCCGGCTGTTAAACGACCGGACACCGTCAAGCGCGCCCGGAGTAACCTACAACAAGACCACCTGGCACAATCCGAGAAGGCATAGCAATGCAGCCCCAACCCCAGCCCTCGCAAAAATGCGACACCAGTACTTCGCGTACATAACTACGCTCTAGAAATACCATGGGTACAGGGGAAGGGGCACCATCACGGCACGCCCGAAACACGGCTTAAACCGCACCAGGAGCTGCCAATTTTTTAATTTTCTCTTACTTTCAGGACTCCACACTTCGGAAGGCATGTTCGGCAGTTCAATTGCCGCACAAACGATGCAAGAACCAGGGAAGCAGACAAGCCACGCCGCATTACGGAACTCCCAGGTTTTCTCTATCATGAGCAGTATACCTGTTTCACATACTATTCTGCAGCTTGCCCCTGGAACGGACATGTTACATAGTCCAACCTTTTGCTTATCGCATTATTTGTATCGTTCTGCTTTGATCGCAGCCATCTTTAATAAACAGTGCATAGCTTTTGTCTATTTTTGCATTACTCTTTTTTTAATATATGTTCCTTAACAACATGTTGCATCCGTACACTTTGGTACGACCAAAATACGCCAGGGGCTTTAGTACCCCTCAATATGGTGTGAGAAGTCCGAACACTTTAACAAGTGCGGCACCCCGAACTTATAGCATTATATGCATTGGCTCCGAATCATGTCTTGGGTCAATAGTTGGGTTTGCCCGGCTCCTATGTTTTGGTGCCTTACGTTCCGCTATATCAGCTAAGGTAGCACTAGGAGAACCACTGCGATTGTGCCCCAGTTGAGCTGGGTCGAGCACCTCAGTGGAGAAAGCTAAAACTGACTGTCATGATGAAGCGAGAGCTGGTCGCTGTTCGAGAGGTTTTTCGAGTCCCTAACGACTTATGCCACTTAGAGCGAGGAGCCGGCTCTGTCCGGCCAAGGCGTGGATAGCGCCCGAACTCGGTCTTCCAAATACCAGGGGCTTCGCCGAAATTTAAAATTATAAAATTCTATGGCTAAGTGAAAGTGTTCATGCATTATAGTCCGATTGCCTTGTTTGTTGGGCTGACCGCCTCCCTCGAAGGACCCAAACATGGGAAAAAGAGCGCTCAGGTTTATCCTCGAACACCCCAGCACTAGCGGCACAGGGGCAAAAGCCGACGACTTGCCATCTCTCAGAATTGATAAACAGCCGCACAAAAGGTAATATTTTAAATTCCAAACAGCATTCCTTAGCGCACATGAACAAGTTTTCAGCGCACAGGACAAAACGAGCAAGTTTCACTCAAAAATTACATCCCTAGAACACTCATCCGCCACAAGGCAGGCACCCTTCAGAACATCCTTATAATAATTCTCGGGCTTGCGATGCTCTTTCCCCGACGGTGGCCCATCCTTCACAAGCTTCTCAGCATCCAGCTTGCCCCAGTGCACCTTAGCACGGGCAAGGGCCCTACGGGCACCTTCAATGCAGACGGAGCGCTTGATGACTTCGAGCCTTGGACAGGCCTCCACCAGCCGCCGCACCAGCCCGAAATAGCTCCCAAGCAGAGCCCCTCCAAGCCACAGCCGAACTATGAGGTCCTTCATAGCCTGTTCGGCCGCCTTGTGGAGCTCGACCAGTTGCTTCAGCTGGTCGCTCAGGGGCACGGGGTGTCCGGCCTCAGCATACTGAGACCAGAACACCTTCTCTGTCGAGCTGCCCTCCTCGGCTCGATAGAATGCGGCGGCATCGGACACACTCCGGGGAAGATCTGCGAACGCTCCTGGAGAGCTCCGGATTCGGGTAAGTAACAAGTAACTCATGTTTATGTGTTTGCTTTGCATAAAGAATGCCTTACCCGCCGCTATCTTCTTCACCTCCTCCAACTCCTGGAGGGTCTTCTGGGATTCGGCCTTGGCAGACTTGGCATTTTCAATAGCCATCGTGATCTCGGACGCTCGCGTCTTTGAGTCAAGCTCCAAACTCTCATGTTTTTCCATGAGAGCCTGAAGCTCTTCCCGTACCTTGCCAATCTCGGCCTCATACTTCTCCCGCTCGGTGCGCTCCGTGGCCACCCTCTTCTCGGCCTCGACCAGCGCTTGCTTAAGGGTCGCCACCTCAGACGTGGCCCCTACAATAGCCACGATAATCCTGTCATTTTTGTAATCGCATCTTTTTATATATATTTAAACAAGGTATTTCTTACCTTCATTGTCCTCGAGCTGCTTCTTGGCACGCCCGAGCTCTTGCTCGGACCGCTCGAGGCTCTAGTGTGTCCACTTCCATAGTCAGTGCGGCAGACGCAAGCAGAGAAGCCTGCATATGCATATTGACTCCTTTTTGTTAGACTCCTACGAATTTTATTTGATCCTCTATTCGACTTTTCTTCCCGAACGCCAAACAGAGCATCAGGGGCTACTGTCTATGCGGTAATATTATTTACACATTCTTTACTTACCTCAAAGCCTGTTAAAAGGCTAGTACAAGCTTCAGTCAGTCTGCTCTTGGCGGACTGAACCTTCTGGACCACCGCACTCATAATGGTGCAGTGCTCCTCGTCGATGGAGGCGCCTTGGAGCGCCTCCAACAGGTTGTTCGGCTCCTCCGGTTGGACGGGGGTCACCGGCACAGTGGGCTTGTTCCTCTTGGAAGGAGGTCCCCCGCCGGACTCTGGAACCTTTGAAGGTTCCGGAGCGGTGTCCGGCCTAGAGCCGGACTTGGAGCCCTGGGGGGTTTCATCCCCTTTACTCCTGGAGTCCGGGAGGTCGCCTTGCGGAGCCTCCAGGACCACCTCCTCCCGGCTGGGAACCTGTTGGGACAACACTTCGGTGTCGTCCATAGGGCGGGGGGAGGAAGCCGTCGGAAGCGAGTTCACATCCGACGAGTCCAGTGAGCCGCTCGACGACGCGTCGAGCCGGTCTTTGGGTGGGCTGCATAAACATATTCGACATAAGGGAAAGCTGTGCAATAAACGAATACTATGAATTACTCTGGTATCCGGATACTTACGATTTTGCCAGGGGCTTGGCCCTGGGCAGCCACTCCTCTCCGCCGTCGTCGGCGTCGGTGGAGTAGTCCGGAGGAAGGGTTTTCCCCTTCTTGGACCCTTCGGCCTCCCCAGAGAGGTCGGCCTTCCTTTTCTTCTCTCCTCCCGCTGGAGGGGGAGAGGTCTCTTCTTCTTCCTCCTCGTCTTCACGGGAGGAATGAGCCTCGGAACCGTCGGATGATGGATCCGACACCTCCTGGCGCCGGGCACTCTTTCGAGTCCCCGTGGCCTTTTTCGTAGCCTTCTTCTCCGGCACCACATAGGGTGCCGGAACCAGCAGCTTCGCCAAGCGAGCATCCGCTGGGCCTTCGGGCAAAGGAGCCGGACAGTTGATCTGTCCATACGTCACCTGCCAATCCTGTCAAAGGTAAGGGAGCTTAGATCCCGCATGCAATCAAACTATGAAAAACTGATACCCTGTAAAAGAAAAAAAACAGCTTACCGCATGAGCGTGACACTGCGTACTGAATCTGCGATCCTTGGTAGCGGGTGTGGGGGCCTTGGCACCCTTGAAAAGCACCTTCCAGGCATCTTCGTACATCGTGTCGAAGAGCCTGCTCAGATTTTGGTGCCGCGCCGGGTCGAACTCCCTTGAAAGCCCGTTGTTGACACGGGAGGATCAGGCGGATGAGCATAACCTGGACAACATTGACAAGTTTGAGCTTCTTGTCCACCAAGGTTTGGATGCATGTTTGGAGTCCGGTCAGCTCTCCTTTTTTACCCCATGACATGCCCGTCTCCTTCCAGGAGGTGAGCGCGTAAGGGGTCCAGATCGAAACACAGGGGCTGCGACCCATTCGGGGTCGAGCGGCTCGGTGATGTAAAACCACCCCGATTGCCACCCCTTCAGGGTCTCCATAAAGGAGCCCTCGAGCCATAAGACGTTGGCTATCTTGCCCACCATGGCGCCTCCGCACTCCGCCTGGTTGTCGCGCACCACCTTCGGCTTGACATTGAAAGTCTTGAGCCATAGGCCGAAATGGGGGCGGATGCGGAGGAAAGCCTCGCACATGACGATGGACGCCGAGATGTTGAGGATGAAGTTCGGGGCCAGATCGTGGAAATCCAGGCCATAGTAGAACATGAGCCCCCGGACAAATGGGTGGAGGGGGAAGCCCAGTCCGCGGAGGAAATGGGGGAGGAACACCACCCTCTCATGGGGCCTAGGGGTGGGGATGAGCTGCCCCTTTTTGGGAAGCCGGTACGCAATGTCGTTAGACAAGTATCCGGCCTTCCTCAGTTTTTTGATGTGTCCCTCCTTGACAGAGGAGACCATCCACTTGCCTCCCGCTCCGGACATGGCTGGAGAAGGTTGAGGTGGGGAGTGCGGACTTGGGCGCTGGAGCTCGAGTGCGCGAGAATGGATAAGCAAGGGAGGAAGAAGGCGTAGGTGAAAAGGTGGATCCTTGTCCCCTTATATGGGTGGACGCAACTACGTGTCCCCACCAGCCTGGTAAAACTCGCTTATCTCCAAGCGCCATAATCAATGGCACAGTTGGGTTACCCACGCCCATATTGATGAGAATCCTGGAATAAGGGGACACGATCTCTGCTTTAACAAGACGTGCCAAGGAAACTGCCTCGCATGACGCGCTGAGGTGGGATAATGAAACGACTCGAATAAAGGCTTGGCCGTGGTGTGTCACACTATGGAATACGTAAGCAGATTAGATTTGTGTAAATATTATTCTCTCTATGGAAATATGTGGAAACTTATTTTGCAGAGCCGGACACTATCTTTGTGTTCAAAATCTTCTATGAAGTACTTGGAGGAGGAACCCTCCTTGCAATGCCGAAGACAATCTGCGCGCCGGACTCGTCGTCATTGAAGCCTAGTTCAGGGGCTACTGAGGGAGTCCTGGATTAGGGGGTGTCCGGATGGCCGGACTATACCTTCAGCCGGACTCCTGGACTATGAAGATACAAGATTGAAGACTCCGTCCCGTGTCCGGAAGGGACTTTCCTTGGCGTGGAAGGCAAGCTTGGCGATACGGATATGTAGATCTCCTACCATTGTAACCGACTTTGTGTAACCCTAACCCTCTCCGGTGTCTATATAAACCGGAGGGTTTTAGTCCGTAGGACAACATACACAACAACAATCATACCATAGGCTAGCTTCTAGGGTTTAGCCTCTCCGATCTCGTGGTAGATCTACTCTTGTACTACCCATATCATCAATATTAATCAAGCATGACATAGGGTTTTACCTCCATCGAGAGGGCCCGAACCTGGGTAAAACTTTGTGTCCCTTGTCTCCTGTTACCATCCTGCCTAGACGCACAGTTCGGGACCCCCTACCCGAGATCCGCCGGTTTTGACACCGACAATGATGATCATGAAACTTCAAATCAAGTTACTACTGAACCTCGTAGGTCAACCAAAGTACGTTCCGCACCAGAGTGCTACGATAATCCTGTTCTGGAAGTCATGTTACTAGAGCATGATGAACCTACGAACCATGAGGAAGCGATGATGAGCCCAGATTCCGTGAAATGGATTAAGGCCATGAAATCTGAGATAGAATCCATGTATGAGAACAAAGTGAGGACTTTGGTGGACTTGCCCGATGATGGACAAGCCATTGAGAATAAATGGATCTTCAAGAGGAAGACGGAAACTGATAGTAGTGTTACTATCTACAAAGATCGACTTGTCGAAAAGGGTTTTTGACAAGTTCAAGGTGTTGACTACGATGAGATTTTCTCACTCGTATCGATGCTTAAAAGTCTGTCCGAATCATGTTAGCAGTTGCCGCATTTTATGAAATCTGGCAAATGGATATCAAAATTACATTCCTTAATGGATTTATTAAAGAAGAGTTGTATTTGATGCAACCAGAAGGTTTTGTCAATCCTGAAGGTGCTAACAAAGTGTGCAAGCTCCAGAAATCCATCTATGGACTGGTGCAAGCATCTCGGAGTTGGAATATACGCTTTGATGAGTTGATCAAAGCATATAGTTTTATACAGACTTTTGGAAAAACCTGTATTTACAAGAAAGTGAGTGGGATTTATGTCTACTACACAACCTTCTTCTTGTAGACGTTGTTGGGCCTCCAAGTGCAGAGGTTTGTAGGACAGTAGCAAATTTCCCTCAAGTGGATGACGTAAGGTTTATCAATCCGTAGGAGGCGTAGGATGAAGATGGTCTCTCTCAAGCAACCCTGCAACCAAATAATAAAGAGTCTCTTGTGTCCCCAACACACCCAATACAATGGTAAATTGTATAGGTGCACTAGTTTGACGAAGAGATGGTGATACAAGTGGTATATGGATGGTAGATAAAGGTTTTTGTAATTTGAAAATATAAAAACAGCAAGGTAACTAATGATAAAAGTGAGCACAAACGGTATTGCAATGCGCTGAAACAAGGCCTAGGGTTCATACTTTCACTAGTGCAAGTTCTCTCAAAAATAATAACATAATTGGATCATATAACTATCCCTCAACATGCAACAAAGAGCCACTCCAAAGTCACTAATAGCAGAGAACAAACGAATAGATTGTGGTAGGGTAGGAAACCACCTCAAAGTTATCCTTTCTGATTGATCTATTCAAGAGTCCGTAGTAAAATAACATGAAGCTATTCTTTCCGTTCAATCTATCCTAGAGTTCGTACTTAGAATAACACCTTAAGACGCAAATCAACCGAAACCCTAATGTCACCTAGATACTCCAATGTCACCTTAAGTATCCGTGGGGTATGATTATATGATATGCATCACACAATCTTAGATTCATCTATTCAAACCAACACAAAGTACTTCAAAGAGTGCCCCAAAGATTCTACCGGAGAGTCAAGACAAAAACGTGTGCCAACCCCTATGCATAGGTTCATGGGCGGAACCCGCAAGTTGATCACCAAAACATACATCAAGTGGATCAATAGAATACCCCATTGTCACCACGGATATCCCAAGCAAGACATACATCAAGTGTTCTCAAATTCTTAAAGACTCAATCCGATAAGATAACTTCAAAGGGAAAACTCAATCCATTACAATAGAGTAGAGGGGGAGAAACATCATAAGATCCAACTATAATATCAAAGCTCGCGATACATCAAGATCGTACCACCTCAAGAACATGAGAGAGAGAGAGGGAGAGATAAAAAAACATAGCTACTGGTACATACCCTCAGCCTTGAGGGAGAACTACTCCCTCCTCGTCATGGAGAACGCCGGGATGATGAAGATGGCCACCGGAGAGGGATTCCCCCTCCGGCAGGGTGCCGGAACGGGTCTAGATTGGTTTTCAGTGGCTACGGAGGCTTCTGGCGGCGGAACTCCTGGTCTATTGTGCTCCCTGAAGTTTTTAGGGTATATGGGTATATATAGGAGGAAGAAGTACGTCGGTGGATCTTCGGGCTGTCCACGAGGCAGGGGGCCTGCCCAGGGGGTGGGTGCGCCCCCAACCTCGTGGGCAGCCTGGGACTCTCCTGGTCCATCTCCGATACTCCGTGGGCTTCTTCTGGTCCAAAAATAAGTTCCGTGAAGTTTTAGGTCAATTGGACTCCGTTTGATTTTCCTTTTCTGCAATACTCTAAAACAAGGAAAAAACAGAAACTGGCACTGGGCTCTAGGTTAATAGGTTAGTCCCAAAAATCATATAAAATAGCATGTAAATGCATATAAAACATCCAAGGTTGATAATATAATAGCATGGAACAATCAAAAATTATAGATACGTTGGAGACGTATCAGCATCCCCAAGCTTAATTCCTGCTCGTCCTCGAGTAGGTAAATGATAAAAACAGAATTTTTGATGTGGAATGCTACCTAACATATTTATCCATGTAATCTTCTTTATTGTGGCAAGAATATTCAGATCCACAAGATTCAAGACAAAAGTTTAATATTGACATAGAAATAATAACACTTCAAGCATACTAACTAAGCAATTATGTCTTCTCAAAATAGCATGGCCAAAGAAAGCTATCCCTACAAAATCATATAGTCTGGCTATGCTCCATCTTCACCACACAACGTATTTAAATCATGCACAACCCTGATGACAAGCCAAGCAATTGTTTCATACTTTTGATGTTCTCAAACTTTTTCAATCTTCACGCAATACATGAGCGTGAGCCATGGACATAGCACTATAGGTGGAATAGAATGGCGGTTGTGGAGAAGACAAAAAGGAGAAGATAGTTTCAAATCAACTAGGCTTATCAACGGGCTATGGAGATGCCCATTAATAGATATCAATGTGAGTGAGTAGGGATTGCCATGCAACGGATGCACTAGAGCTATAAGTGTATGAAAGCTCAAAAAGAAACTAAGTGGGTGTGCATCCAACTTGCTTGCTCACGAAGACCTAGGGCATTTTGAGGAAGCCCATCATTGGAATATACAAGCCAAGTTCTATAATGAAAGATTCCCACTTGTATATGAAAGTGACAACATAGGAGACTCTCTATCATGAAGATCATGGTGATACTTTGAAGCACAAGTGTGGTAAAAGGATAGTAGCATTGCCCCCTCTCTCTTTTTCTCTCAATTTTTTATTTTTATTTTTTTATTTGGGCCTTTTCTCTCCTTTTTTATGGCCTCTTTTTTTAGTCTAGAGTCTCATCCCGACTTGTGGGGGAATCTTAGTCTCCATCATCCTTTCCTCACTGGGACAATGCTCTAATAATGATGATCATCACACTTTTATTTACTTACAACTTGATTCTTAGAAAAAAAATATGAATCTATATGAATGCCTCCGGCGGTGTACCGGGATGTGCAATGACTCATGAGTGACATGTATGAAAGAATTATGAATGGTGGCTTTACCACAAATACAATGTCAACTACATGATCATGCATAGCAATATGACAATGATGGAGCATGTCATAATAAACTGAACGGTGGAAAGTTGCATGGCAATATATCTCAGAATGGCTATGGAAATGCCATAATAGGTAGGTATGGTGGCTGTTTTGAGGAAGATATAGGGTGGGTTTATGGTACCAGCGAAAGTTGCGCGGTACTAGAGAGGCTAGCAATGGTGGAAGGGTGAGAGTGCGTGTAATCCATGGACTCAACATTAGTAAAAAAGAACTCACATACTTACTGCAAAAATCTATTAGTTATCGAAAAAAAGTACTACACGCATGCTCCTAGGGGGATTGGTAGGAAAATACCATCGCTCGTCCCCGACCGCCACTCATAAGGAAGACAATCAATAAATAAATCATGCTCCGACTTCATCACATAACAATTCACCATATGTGCATGCTACGGGAATCACAAACTAACACGGGTATTTATCAAATTCACAAATACTCAACTAGCATGACTCTAATATCACCATCTTCATATCTCAAAACAATCGTCAAGTATCAAACTTCTCATAGTATTCAATGCACTTTATATGAAAGTTTTTATTATATCCCTCTTGGATCCCATCATATTAGTACTAAATTCATAACCAAAGCAAATTACCATGCTGTTTAAGACTCTCGAAATAATATAAGTGAAGCATGAGAGTTCAACAATTTCTTCAAAATAAAACCACCGCCGTGCTCTAAAATATATAAGTGAAGTGCTAGAGCAAAAGACAAACTACTCCGAAAGATATAAGTGAAGATCAATGAGTAGTTGAATAATTATGCAACTATGTGAAGACCCTCTAACATTTAAGAATTTCAGATCTTGGTATTTTATTCAAACAGAAATAAAATAAAATAAAATAAAATGACGCTCCAAGCAAAACACATATCATGTGGTGAATAAAAATATAGCTCCAAGTAAAGTTACCGATGAACGAAGACGAAAGAGGGGATGCCATCCAGGGCATCCCCAAGCTTAGGCTCTTGGTTGTCCTTGAATATTACCTTGGGATGCCTCGGGCATCCCCAAGCTTAGGCTCTTGCCACTCCTTATTCCATAGTCCATCGAATCTTTACCCAAAACTTGAAAACTTCACAACACAAAACTTAACAGAAAACTCGTGAGCTCCGTTAGCGAAAGAAAAGAAAACACCACTTCAAGGTACTGTAATGAAATCATTCTTTATTTATATTGGTGTTAATCCTACTGTATTCCAACTTCTCTATGGTTTATAAACTCTTTTACTAGCCATAGATTCATCAAAATAAGGAAACAACACATGAAAAACAGAATCTGTCAAAAACAGAACAGTCTGTAGTAATCTGTAACTAACGCAAACTTCTGGAACCCCAAAAATTATAAAATAAATTGATGGACGTGAGGAATTTATCTATTAATCATATGCAAAAATAATTAACTAAATAACACTCTCCAATAAAAAATGGCAGCAATACTCGTGAGCGCTAAAGTTTCTGGTTTTTTACAGCAAGATCAACAAGACTTTCCCCAAGTCTTCCCAACGGTTCTACTTGGAACAAACACTAATTAAAACATAAAAACTCAATCATAACAGAGGCTAGATAAATTGTTTATTATAAACAAGAACAAAAAGCAACGAACAAAAATAAAAATTGGGTTGCCTCCCAACAAGCGCTATCGTTTAACACCCCTAGCTAGGCATGATGATTTCAATGATGCTCACATAAAAGATAAGAATTGAAATATAAAAAGAGCATCATGAATAATATGACTAGTAAATTTAAGTGTAACCCACTTCCTATGCATAGGGATTTTGTGAGCAAACAACTTGTGGGAACAATAATCAACTAGCATAGGAAGGCAAAACAAGCATAACTTTAAAACTTTAAGCACATCGAGAGGAAACTTGATATTATTGCAATTCCTACAGGCATATATTCCTCCCTCATAATAATTTTCAGTAGCTTCATGAATGAATTCAACAATATAACTATCACATAAAGCATTCTTTTCATGATCTACAAGCATAGAAAATTTACTACTCTCCGCATAAGCAAGATTCTTCTTATTCGGAATAGTAGTGTGAGCAAACTCAACAAAATAATTATCATGTGAGGCATAATCCAATTGAAAACTAAAATCATGATGACAAGTTTCATGGTTATCATTATTCTTTATAGCATACATGTCATCACAATAATCATCATAGATAGAAACTTTGTTCTCATAATCAATTGGAACCTCTTCCGAAATAGTGGAATCGTTGCTAAATAAAGTCATGACCTCTCCAAATACACTTCCATCAATATAATCATCAAAAATAGGAGGCATGCTATCATCAAAATAAATTTGTTCATCAAGACTTTGGGGACAAAAAATATCATCTTCATCAAACATAGCATCCCCAAACTTGTGGCTTTGCATATCATTAGCATCATGGATATTCAAAGAATTCATACTAACAACATTGCAATCATGCTCATCATACAAGGATTTAGTGCCAAACATTTTAATGCATTCTTCTTCTAACACTTTGGCACAATTTTCCTTTCCATCATACTCACGAAAGATATTAAAAAGATGAAGCATATGAGGCAAACTCAGTTCCATGTTTTTTAGTTTTCTTTTATAGACTAAACTAGTGATAAAACAAGAAACAAAAAGATTCGATTGCAAGACCTAAATATACCTTCAAGCACTAACCTCCCCGGCAATGGCGCCAGAAAAGAGCTTGATGTCTACTACACAACCTTCATCTTGTAGACGTTGTTGGGCCTCCAAGTGCAGAGGTTTGTAGGACAGTAGCAAATTTCCCTCAAGTGGATGACCTAAGGTTTATCAATCCGTAGGAGGCGTAGGATGAAGATGGTCTCTCTCAAGCAACCCTGCAACCAAATAACAACGAGCCTCTTGTGTCCCCAACACACCCAATACAATGGTAAATTCTATATGTGCACTAGTTCGGTGAAGAGATGGTGATACAAGTGGTATCTGGATGGTAGATAAAGGTTTTTGTAATTTGAAAATATAAAAACAGCAAGGTAACTAATGATAAAAGTGAGCACAAACGGTATTGCAATGCGTTGAAACAAGGCGTAGGGTTCATACTTTCACTAGTGCAAGTTCTCTCATCAATAATAACATAATTGGATCATATAACTGTCCCTCAACATGCAACAAAGAGTCACTCCAAAGTCACTAATGGTGGAGAACAAATGAAGAGATTATGGTAGGGTACAAAACCACCTCAAAGTTATCCTTTCTGATCGATCTATTCAAGAGTCCGTAGTAAAATAACATGAAGCTATTCTTTCCATTCAATCTATCCTAGAGTTCGTACTTAGAATAACACCTTAAGAAAAGGGAAAAACATATATTCCGACACCGGAATAGTTCCAAGGTGTATCGTGTATTTCCCGGAGTACCGAGGGGTTACCGGAACCCCCCAGGGGATTATTGGGCCTCATGGGCCTATTGGTGGAAGAGAGGAGGAAGGCCAAGGCAGGGCGCCCCCCAGCCCAAACCAAATTGGACTAGGGGGCCGGCCCCCCTTTCCTTCTCTCCTCCCTCACCTTCCCCCTTCTCCTTGTTGGAATAGGAAAGGGGGCTGAATCCAACTTGGAGTAGGATTGCCCCCCATGGCGCGCCTCCTCGCCTTGGCCGGCCACCTCCTCCCTCCCCCCATTATATACGTGGGAGGGGGCACCCCAAAGGCACACCAAAGTTTCTCTTAGCCGTGTGCGGTGCCCCCTCCACATAAACACACCTCAGTCATATTGTTGCAGTGCTTAGGAGAAGCCGTGCGCCGGTAACTTCATCATAACCGTCACCACGCCGTTGTGCTGCTGAAACTCTCCCTCGACTGTAGCTGGATCAATAGTTCGAGGGACGTCACCGAGCTGAACGTGTGCAGATCATGGAGGTGCTATACGTTTGGTACTTGATCGGTTGGATCGTGAAGATGTTTGACTACATCAACCGCGTTGCTTAACGCTTCCGCTTTCGGTCTACGAGGGTACGTAGACACACTCTCCCCTATTGTTGCTATGCATCTCCTAGATAGATCTTGCGTGATCGTAGGAATTTTTTTGAAATACTGCGTTCCCCAACAGGAAAATGACGCAAATCATCGTCACTGACTAACCACACCGGAGTTGGATCTTCACGCGGAACTCTGAAAAGGAGAGGAGATCCACGACGACATCTTCAAGAAGATAGCGGTGTTGGGGAATGTAGCATTCAATTTCAAAAAAATTCATACGATCACGCTAGATCTATCTAGGAGACAACGAGAGGGGGAGAGTGTGTCCACGTACCCTCGTAGACCGAAAGCGGAAGCGTTAGGTTAACGCGGTTAATGTAGTCGAACGTCTTCGCAATCCAACCGATCAAGTACCGAACGTACGGCACCTCCGAGTTCAGCACACATTCATCTCGATGATGTCCCTCGAACTCTTGATCCTTCAGAGGGTCGAGGGAGAGTTTTGTTAGCACGACGGCGTGGTGACGGTGATGGTGATGTGATCCACGCAGGGCTTTGCCTAAGCACTACGTGAATATGACTGAAGGAGTAAACCGTGGAGAGAGACACCACACATGGCTTGGAACAATTGGTGTGTCTTCAAGGTGTGCCCTGCCCATGTATATAAAGGAGGGAGAGGAGGAGGCTGGCCACCAGGGGCGCTCCAAGGGGGGGGGGTCCTACTAGGACTACACTCCTAGTAGGATTCGCCCCCTTTTTTCCTTCTCATGGAGGGGGGTAGAGGGAAGGGAGAGGGAAGAGGAGAAGGAAAGGGGGCGCGGCCACCCCTTGTGGGCTGCCTTCCCTCTCCCCTATGGCCCATGAAGGCCCATTACTTCCCCGGGGGGTTCCGATAACCCCTCGGTTCTCCGATAAATATCAATCTTTACCTCTCGACCATTTCGAGACTCCTCGTCATGCCCGTGATCTCATCCGGGACTCCGAATAATCTTCGGTCACCAAAACACATAACTCATAATACAAATCGTCATCGAACGTTAAGCATGTGGACCCTACGGCTTCAAGAACTATGTAGACATGACCGAGACACATCTCCGGTCAATAACCAATAGTGGAACATGGATGCTCATATTGCTTCCTACATATTCTACGAAGATCTTTATCGGTCAAACCACAATGAAGAGATACGTTATTCCCTTTGTCATCGGTATGTTACTTGCCCGAGATTTGATCGTCGGTATCATCATACCTAGTTCAATCTCGTTACTAGGAAGTCTCTTTACTCATTCCGTAATACATCATCTCGCAACTAACTCATTAGTCACATTACTTGCAAGGCTTATTATGATGTGCATTACCGAGAGAGCCCAGAGATACCTCTCCGATACTCGGAGTGACAAATCCTAATCTCGATCTATGCCAACCCAACAAACACCTCCGGGATACCTGTAGAGCATCTTTATAATCACCGAGTTACGTTGTGACATTTGATAGCACACAAGGTATTCCTCCGGTATCCGGGAGTTGCATAATCTCAGAGTCGAAGGAATATGTATTTGACACGAGTAAAGCAATTGCAATAAAATTGAACGATCAACATGCTAAGATAACGGATGGGTCTTGTCCATCACATCATTCTCCTAATGTTGTGATCCCATTCATCAAATGACAACACATGTCTATGGTTAGGAAACTTAACCATCTTTGATTGATGAGGTAGTCTAGTAGAGGCTTACTAGGGACACAGTGTTTTGTCTATGTATCCACATATGTATCATGTTTCCGGTTAATACAATTCTAGCATGAATAATAAACATTTATCATGATATAAGGAAATATGAAATAACAACTTTAGTATTGCCTCTAGGGCATATTTCCTTCAAGCGGTGCCTGTGAGCATCGCTTCTTTAGAGCAAATAAGCAGAGCTTTCGCTTGGCACCTCGCCCGGGTCATCATGAGGCCCCTAGGGCAAGCGTGTGATGTTTGCTCGAACTACGTCGGTATTTCCCCAAAGAGGAAGGGATGATGCAGCACAACAACGGTAGGTATTTCCCTCAGTGATGAGACCAAGGTTATCGAACTAGTAAGAGAACCACGCAACACAATGTGAACGGCACCTATACACAAATTACAAATGCTCGCAACCCGACGTATTAAAGGGTTTGTCATTCCCTTTCGGGTAACGGCGCCAGAAATTGGCAAACGGACGTGACAAAAATATGATAGATGGGATAAATAGATCTCGAATAAAATGAAGTGCAGCAAGGTATTTTTGTATTTTTGGTTTAATAGATCTGAAAATAAAAGCAAATAAAAATATATCGCAAAGGCAAATATGATAAAGAAGAGACCCGGGGGCGTAGGTTTCACTAGTGGTTTCTCTCGAGAAAAATAGCAAACGGTGGGTAAATGAACTACTGTTGGGCAATGGATAGAACTTCAAACAATCATGACGATATCGAGGAAATGATCATTATATAGGCATCACGTCCAAGATTAGTACACCGACTCCTGCCTGTATCTACTACTATTACTCCACACATCGACCGCTATCCAGCATGCATCTAGTGTATTAAGTTCATGGAGAAAGGGAGTAATGGAATAAGAACGATGGCATGATGCAGACAAGATCTATTTATGTAGAAATAGACCCCATCTTGGTACCCTTAATGGCAATGATACATACGTGTCGGTTCCCCTTCTGTCACTGGGATCAAGCACCGTAAGATCGAACCCATCACAAAGCACCTCTTCCCATTGAAAGATAAATATATCAAGTTGGCCAAACAAAACCCAAATATCGGAGAAGAAATATGAGGCTATAAGAAATCATTCATATAAGAGATCAAAGAAGACTCAAATAACTTTCATGGATAAAAAGATAGATCTGATCATAAATACAAAGTTCATCTGATCCCAACAAACACACCGCAAAAAGAGTTACATCATATAAACCTCCAAGAGACCATTGTATTGAGAATCAAACGAGAGAGAGGAAGCCATCTAGCTACTAACTACAAACCCGTAGGTCTACAAACAAATACTCACGCATCATCGGAGAGGCACCAATGGACATGATGAACCCGTCTGTGATGGTGTCTAGATTGGATCTGGTGTTTCTGGAACTTGCGGCGGCTGAAATTGATTTTCGTCGACTCCCCTAGGGTTTCTGGAATATTGGGGTATTTATAGAGCAAAGAGGCGGTTTGGGAGGCCACCTTGGTGGGCACAATCCACCAGGGCGCGCCTAGGCCTCCAGGCGCGCCCAGCAGACTCGTTTCAAAAATTATAGATACGTTGGATATGTATCAGCATCCCCAAGCTTAATTCCTGCTCGTCCTCGAGTAGGTAAATGATAAAAACAGAATTTTTCATATAGAATGCTGCCTAACATGTTCATCACATATTCTTTTCTTTATAGCAAGGACATTTGGACTTTTATATGGTTCAAAGCAATAGTCTAGTTTTTACTTGAGGACTGAAATTAATACTCAAGCATATCAACAAGCAACCATGTCTTTCAAAATATCAACGCTAAAATAAGTTATCCCTAGCCCATTATGCTCAATCATTGATCCATTCATGAAAGACACTCACATATTAGCTACACCCAATGCTCAAGTACGAGCATAGTGCCCCTTAGTTGGTGCTTTATAAGAGAAGATGGAGAATCAAGTTAAAATTAAAAATTGCATAAAGTAACAGAAAAGGCCCTTCGTAGAGGGAAGTAGGGATTTATATAGGTGCCAGAGCTCAAAGCGAAAAAGATACAGATACAAAAATTTTGGGAGGCATGCTTTTCCTATCAACGAGAACGATCGAGTAGTTCCCAATACTTTCCATGCTAGATATATCATAGGCGGTTCCCAAACAGAAATTAAAGTTTATTCATTTTCAACCATACTTTCACTTTCCATGGCTACCCGCATCCACGGGTGCCTTTCATACCAACACTTTCCAAGGAATTTATTATTTGACAACATAAAGTAAATTCATTTTTCATTTCGGGACTAGGCATCCCTAATACCTTTGCCTTACTCTCGTTCAATGAGAAGTGAATGAACACTCGTCGTGAGAATAACATATCTAGCATGGAAATATATTAGCCACCCCTACCGTTTCATGAGCGGTACGGGCACACAAAAGAGAAATTTATTTTAAAAATTAGAGATGGCACATACAAATTTGCTTAGAACGGCACGGAAATACCGTATATAGGTAGGTATGGTGGACCCATGTGGCAAAATGGGTTTAAAGGATTTTGGATGCACAAGTAGTGATCATACTTAGTGCAAATTGAAGGCTAGCAAAAGATTGAGAAGTGACCAACCAAGAAACAAAAAATCTCATAAGCGAGCATTGAGCATAATTTACACCAAATAATACACTGCAAGTAGGATGTAATTTCAATGCATAACTATTGACTTTCGTGCTTGCATAGGGAATCACAAATCTTAACACCAATATTCTTACTAAAGCATAATTACTCATCAAAATGACTCACATATCACATCATCACATCGCAAAACTATTACAAGGAAGCAAGTTTATTTTGTCCAATGATCTTCATGAAAGTTTTTATTATATCCTCCTTGGATATCTATCACTTTGGAACTAATTTTCATGTGTTGCTTTTGATAAGCTCAAACAAATATAAGTGAAGATCATGAGCATAATATTTCTTTTCTCTCAAATAAATTTAAGTGAAGCAAGAGAGAATTTCTAAAAAACATTACTAAATCTCAAATAAATCTAAGTGAAGCATGAGAGCACTTCTTCAAAAATAACAAAGCACACCATGCTCAAAAAGATATAAGTGAAGCACTAGAGCAATTCCATAGCTCATAAAAATTGAAGTGAAGCATAGATAGCAATTCTAACAAGTCATGGCATAATTTTGGCTCTGTCAAATAGGTGTGTCCAGCAAGGATTCAAGACTTAAAACAAAAAGTGAAACAAGCAAAGACTCATATCATACAAGACGCTCCAAGAAGAAACTCATAGTATGTGACGAATAAAAATACAGCTTCGAGTAAAATACCAATGGTCAGTAGAAGAAAGAGGGGGTGCCACTGGGGCATCCCCAACCATAGTTGCTTGCTTCTCTTTGGATAATAGCTTGGGATTCCATGGCCATCCCAAATCTTAGACTCTTCTTACTCCATATTCCTTCATCCAGCGTAATATCGCCCAAAACTTTAAAACTTCAATCACACAAAACTCAACAAAACCTTCGTGAGATCCGTTAGTATAAGAAAACAAATCACTACTACAAGTATTTTTGCAAACCCATTCATATTTTTTTCTTGCATTATATCTACTGTATTCCAATTTTTCTATGGCAAAACCTCTTCAAAGAAAACCATAGAATCATCAAAACAAGCAGACAACACAAAGAAAACAGAATCTGTCAAAAACAGAACACTCTATAGCAATTTGGATACTATGAATACTTGTGTAAATCCATTCTAAAAAATTAGGAACACGTGAGAAATTTCTATATTAATCTTCTCCAGAATGATTTGGTATTTTAGCACATGCCTGTTAAAAATGAGAATTATTTTCGTGTGTGCAAAAGTTTTTGTTTTTCAGCAAGATCAAATCAACTATCACCCAACATAATCGTAAAGGCTTTACTTAGCACAAACACTAATTAAACACAAAAAACAGAATCATAACAGTAGCATAATTTTGCAAAAACTCAAAACATAAAGCAAAAGACAAAAATAAATTTTATTCATTGGGTTGCCTCCCAATAAGCTATATCATGTTACGCCCCTAGCTAGGCATAATGCAAGGATCTATGTTTTGTCATCTTTCTCCTTAATTTCCTTAGAGGTATTTTTGTTATGAGGTTTTGTAAAAACAACATAAAATATATTATCCATGGAAACCTTAGCACTATCCAGTTGCTTATCATCATAACCTCTTTGATTTTCGGCAACAATCCAAGAATAATGTTGATTAACATTATTAAAAACTTGTTGGATTATATCTAGAATAGGGATTTCCTTTTTAAGATTGTCATAAAAATTGATTATCCCCAAGCAAATGTCTTAATGCATAATCACTATTATAGAGAATTTCATCTATCCCTGGTTTTTCATGATTCATACCATAGAAATCAAATATTCCCCTAACTTCCCGTATTATGTAGTCAAACTCATTCATAATAACAAGAGTGGCCAACTTTTTAGCCTTGGGATTGTATATAACGGGAAGCTTAAAATCAATCTTTGCAAGGTAGGATGAGTACAGATAAATTTATTTTCAAGTTTTAGAACTAGTGCTGAAATAGCTTCTGCATAAGATTTAGTCCTCTTAAGTATAGGAACATCATCAAGACTTAAACTTCCAATGCAATTGAAAAATTCTTGGATACGTTCTTTTCCTATAACATTCTCTTGCCCCAAAACAAACTTTTTAGTGTCTAGATTGCCAGATCGTCCAATTTTAGGAGTTAGGCCATCATCTGTTTCTGCCATACCAAAATCACTCATGATTGCAAGCAAAAAGATAGACCTGACGAGAAAACGGTGAACGCAAAAGAGGGCGAATAAAATGGCAAATTTTTGTGATGTCTAGGAGAGGAAAATGAGAGCCAAATGTCAAATAATATAAATTGTAAGGAGATGAGATTTGTGATTAGGAACCTGGTAGATGTTGATGATGTCTCCCCAGCAACGTTGCCAGAAATTCCTTTTGATGTTTGCTTGAACAACGTCTGTATTTCCCCAAAGAGAAAGGGATGATGCAGCACAACAACGGTAGGTATTTCCCTCAGTGATGGGACCAAGGTTATCGAACCAGTAGGAGAACCACGTAACACTATGTGAACGACACCAACACAAAAATAACAAATACTCGCAACCCGACGTATTAAAGGGGTTGTCAATCCCTTTCGGGTAAGGGCGCCAAAAAATGGCAAACGGGCATGATAAAAATATGATAGATGGGATAAATAGATCTCGAATAAAATAAAGTGCAACAAGGTATTTTTGTATTTTTGGTTTAATAGATCTGAAAATGAAAGCAAATAAAAATATATCACAAAGGCAAATATGATAAAGAAGAGACCCGAGGGGCGTAGGTTTCACTAGTGGCATCTTTCGAGAAAAATAGTGAACCATGGGTAAACGAATTACTATTGGGCAATTGATAGAACTTCAAATAATCATGATGATATCCAGGCAATGATCATTATATAGGCATCACGTCGAAGATTAGTAGACTAACTCCTGCCTCCATCTACTACTATTACTCCACACATCGACCGCTATCCAGCATGCATCTAGTGTATTAAGTTCATGGAGAAACGGAGTAATGCAATAAGAATGATGACATGATGTAGAAAAGATCTATTTATGTAGAAATAGACCCCATCTTGTTATCCTTAATGGCAATGATAGATACGTGTCGATTCCCCTTCTTGAAGGAAATATGCCCTAGAGGCAATAATAAAGTTGTTATTTATATTTCCTTATATCATGATAAATGTTTATTATTCATGCTAGAATTGTATTAACCTGAAACTTAGTACATGTGTGAATACATAGACAAAACAGAGTGTCCCTAGTATGCCTCTACTTGACTAGCTCGTTAATCAAAGATGGTTAAGTTTCCCGACAATAGACATGTGTTGTCATTTGATTAAAAGGATCACATCATTAGAGAATGATGTGACGGACAAGACCCATCCATTAGCTTAGCATAATGATCGTTATGTTTTATTGCTATTGCTTTCTTCAAGACTTATACATATTCCTCTGACTATGAGATTATGCAACTCCCGAATACCGGAGGAACACCTTATGTGCTATCAAATGTCACAACGTAACCGGGTGATTATAAAGATGCTCTGCAGGTGTCTCCGAAGGTGTTTGTTGGGTTGGCATAGAACAAGATTAGGATCTGTCACTCCGAGTATCGGAGAGGTATCTTTGGGCCCTCTCGGTAATGCACATCACTATAAGCCTTACAAGCACTGTGACTAATGCGTTAGTTGCGGGACGATGCATTACGGAATGAGTAAAGAGACTTGCCAGTAGCGAGATTGAACTAGGTATGATGATACCCATGATCGAATCTTGGGCAAGCAACAACCGATGACAAAGGGAATAACGTATGTTGTTATTGTGGTTTGACCGACAAAGATCTTCATAGAATATGTAGGAACCAATATGAGCATCCAAGTTCCGCTATTGGTTACTGACCGGAGATGTGTCTCGGTCATGTCTACATAGTTCTCGAACCCGTAGGGTCCGCACGCTTAACGTTCAATGACGATTTGTATCATGAGTTATGTGATTTGATGACCGAAGTTTGTTCGGAGTCCCGGATGAGATCATGGACATGACGTGGAGTCTCAAAATGGTCGAGCCGTAAAGATCGATATATTGGAAGGCTATTGTCGGTGTCAGAACCGGCGGATCTCGGGTAGGTGGTCCCGAACTGTGCGTCTAAGACGGATGGTAACAGGAGGCAGGGGACACGATGTTTACCCAGGTTCGGGCCCTCTTGATGGAGGTAATACCCTATGTCTTGCTTGATTGTTCTTGATGATATGAATAGTACAAGAGTTGATCTACCACGAGATCAAAGAGGCTATACCCTAGAAGCTAGCCTATGGTATGATTGTCTGTTGTCCTACGGACTAAAACCCTCCGGTTTATATAGACACCGGAGGGGGCTAGGGTTACACAAGGTCGGTTACAAAGGAGGAGATATACATATCCGTATTGCCTAGCTTGCCTTCTACGCCAAGTAGAGTTCCATCCGGACACGGGACGAAGTCTTCAATCTTGTATCTTCATAATCCGACAGTCCGACCAAAGGAAATAGTCCGGCTGTCCGGACACCGCCTAATCCAGGACTCCCTCAGTAGCCCCCGAACCAGGCTTCAATGACGATGAGGTCCGGCGCGCAGTATTGTCTTCAGCATTGCAAGGCGGGTTCTTCTCCAAATCTTGAATATCTGTAAAGTAGTGTCCGTCTCTTATAAATGTTGGACTTCTACGCTTCTGTGCCCAATAAGTGCCACCCTCCACGCGTCGAGCGAATGCGAGGAGCCAGGGCGTTTTTACATTCGCCCCCCTAGCCAGGTAAATAAATTGTCTATTAAAGGGATGGGGATTCTTAGATCCAATCCACACCCTCCTCCCTCAGCGAAAATCCATTAGAGCATACTCGGAAAAAATCCATCCCATCATGGCCGACCACCGCAGCTCCTCCTCCCGCCCCATAGCCCTAAGCCCAGTGATTGGGAGAGGTGTTCCGTCCCGCACAGTTGTTTGGTAGAGCTGCAGACCCAGGGATTTCTCCCTCCGGCGTATTTGATCCCCGTCCGAGCCGGGCTCGCCACCTATAATGGCGGGAAGGAAGCGGAGAGCTGTTGGGGATCATAGCAGAAATTTAAAATTTTCTACGCATCACCAAGATGAATCTATGGAGTAATCTAGCAACGAGGGGAAGGAGAGTGCATCTACATACCCTTGTAGATCGCTAAGCGGAAGCGTTCAAGTGAACTTGGTTGATGGAGTCGTACTCGTCGTGATCCAAATCACCGATGATCCTAGCGCCGAACGGACGACACCTCCGCGTTCAACACACGTACGGAATGGAGACATCTCCCACGCCTTGATCCAGCAAGGAGGAGCGAGAGGTTGAGGAAGAGAGTCCAATAGCAGCACGACGGCGTGGTGGTGATGGAGTGGCAGTTCTCCGGCAGGGCTTCGCCAAGCTCACGCGAAGGAGGAGAGGTATTGGAGGGGAGGGGCTGCGCCAGGTTCAAGGGTGTGGCCGCCCTCCCACCCCTCCACTATTTATAGGTAGGGAGAGAGGGGGCCGGCCCCCTAGATCCCATCTAGGGTTGGGGGCGGCGGCCATAGGGGGGGAGGAGTGCCTCCCAAATCAAGTCGAGGCCCTCCCCATTAGGGTTTCCCCTCTCCCATGCGCATGGGCCTTGGGGGGCTGGTGCCCTTGGCCCATTAAGGTTAGGGCGCCCCCTACAGCCCATGCTGCTGTATTGGACGTGGTGGAACACTTTCCGGACCTCCGGACCCCTCCGAAATCCTCCGGAACCTTCTGGAAGCTTCCCGGTACAATACCGGAAAAAACCGAACTTTTCTCGGAACCCGAACAACAACTTTCCATATATAAATCTTTACCTCCGGACCATTCCGGAACTCCTCGTGACGTCCGGGATCTCACCCGGGACTCCAAACAACATTTGGTAATCAAATACAAGTCTTCCTAATAACCCTAGCGTCATCGAACCTTAAGTGTGTAGACCCTACGGGTTCGGGTACCATGCAGACATGACCGAGACAACTCTCCGTCCAATAACCAACAGCAGGATCTGGATACCCATGTTGGCTCCCACATGTTCCATGATGATCTCATCGGATGAACCACGATGTCGAGGATTCAATCAATCCTGTATTCAATTCCCTTTGTCCAGTGGTATTGTACTTGCCCTATATTCGATCGTCGGTATCCCGATACCTTGTTCAATCTCGTTACCGGCAAGTCTCTTTACTCGTTCCGTAACACATCTTCCCGTGATCAACTCCTTGGTCACATTGTGCATATTATGATGATGTCCTACCGAGTGGGCCCAGAGATACCTCTCCGTTACACGGAGTGACAAATCCCAGTATCGATTCGTGCCAACTCAACAGACACTTTTGGAGATACATGTAGTGGACCTTTATAGCCACCCAGTTACGTTGTGACATTTGGTACACCCAAAGCACTCCTACGGTATCCGGGAGTTGCACAATCTCATGGTCTAAGGAAATGATACTTGACATTAGAAAAGCTTTAGCAAATGAACTACATGATCTTGTGCTAGGCTTAGGATTGGGTCTTGTCCATCACATCATTCTCCTAATGATGTGATCCCATTATCAACGACGTCCAATGTCCATGGTCAGGAAACCGTAACCATCTATTGATCAATGAGCTAGTCAACTAGAGGCTTACTAGGGACATGGTGTTGTCTATGTATCCACACATGTATCTGAGTTTCCTATCAATACAATTCTAGCATGGATAATAAACGATTATCATGAACAATGAAATATAATAATAATAACTAATTTATTATTGCCTCTAGGGCATATTTCCAACAGTCTCCCACTTGCACTAGAGTCAATAATCTAGTTCACATCGCCATGTGATTAACACTCACAGGTCACATCGCCATGTGACCAACATCCAAAGAGTTTACTAGACTCAATAATCTAGTTCACATCACTATGTGATTAACACTCAATGAGTTCTGGGTTTGATCATGTTATGCTTGTGAGAGAGGTTGTAGTCAACGGGTCTTGCCATATTCAGATCCCTATGTATTTCGCAAAACTTTATGTCATATCATAGATGCTGCTACCACGTTCCACTTGGAGCTATTCCAAATTGTTGCTCCATTATACGTATCCGGTATCTCTATCCGGATAGGTGTTAAGCTTGCATCGATGTAACTCCTTAAGTCAAACTCTTTATCACCTCCATAACCAAGAAACATTTCCTTATTCCTCTATGGACAATTTTGACCGCTATCTAGTGATCCAGTCCTAGATCACCTTTGTACCCTCTTGCCAGACTTGTGGCAAGGCACACATTAGTTGCGGTACTCAGCATGGCATAACGTATAGAGCCTATGACAAGAGCATAGGGGACGACCTTCGTCCTTCCTCTTTCTTCTGCCGTGGTCAAGCTTTGAGTCTTACTCAACTTCACAAGTTACAACTCAGGTAAGAACCCCTTCTTTGACTGATCTATTTTGAACTCCTTCAAAAACATGTCAAAGTGTGCGTTCTTTGAAAGTATCATCAGGCGTTTTGATCTATCTCTATAGATCTTGATGCCCAATATGTAAGCAACTTTATCCAGGTCTTCCTTTGAAAAACATTCTTCAAACAACTATTTATGCTTTCCAGAAATTCTACATTATTTCGGATCAACAATATGTCATCCACATATACTTATCAAAAATGTTGTAGTGCTCCCACTCACTTTCTTGTAAATACAAGTTTCTAGCAAACATTGTATAAACCTGAAAGCTTTGATCACTCCATCAAAGCATATATTCTGACTCCGAGATGCTTGCTCAGTCCATAGAAGGATCGCTGGAGCCAGCATACCTTTTAGCATCCTTAGGATCGACAAAACTTTGATTGTATCACATACAACTCTTTCTTACGAAAACTGGTAAGAAAACTCGTTTTGACATCCATCTGTCAGATTTCATAATCGAAAAATACAGCTAATGCTAACATGATTCCGACGGACTTAAGCATCGCTACGGGTGAGAAATTCTCATCGTAGTAAACTCCTTGAACTTGTGAAAAGACTCTTTCCCACAAGTCGAGCTTCATAGACAGTAACATTACCGCCCACGTCCATCTTCTTCTTAAAGATCCATTTATCTCAATGGCTTGCCGATCATCGGGCAAGTCCACCAAAGTCCATATTTTGTTCTGATATATGGATCCTATCTCGGTTTCATGGCTTCTAACCATTTGTCGGAATACAGGCCCACCATCGCTTCTCCATAGCTCGTAGGTTCATTGTTGTCTAACAACATGATATCTAAGACAGGATTACCGTACCACTTAGGAGTAGTACATATCCTTGTCGACCTACGAGGTTCGATAGCAACTTGATCAGAAGCTTCATGATCACTATCATTAACTTCCTATTCAACAGACGTAGGCGCCACAGAAAACATCTTTCTGTGTTGCCTCACTCTCTGGTTGAAGTAAAGGTTCGACAACCTCATCAAGTTATATCTTCCTACCACTCAATTCTTTCGAGAGAAACTCCTTCTCGAGAAAGGACCCATTCTTAGCGACAAACAATTTGCCCTCGGATCTGAGATAGAAGGTGTACCCAACTGTCACCTTTGGGTATCCTATGAAGATGTGTTTGTCCGCTTTGGGTTCGAGCTTCTTCGGCTGAAACCTTAAGCATCGCAGCCCCAAACATTAAGAAGTGACAACTTTGGTTTCTTGCCAAACCAATGTTCACACGACGTCATTTCAACGGACTTAAATGGTGTCCTATCTAAAGTGAATGCAGCTGTCTCTAACGCATAACCTCAAAATGAAAACGGTAGATTGGTAAGAGACATCATAGATCGCACCATATCTCATAGGGTTTGATTACGATGTCCGGACACACCATTACCTTGTGGTGTTCCAGGTGGCTTCAACTGTGAAACAATTCCACAATGTCTTAAGTTATTGCCAAACTCATAACTCAGAAAATCCCCTTTTGATCAGATCGTAGGCACATGATCTTATTGTTATGATGATTCTTAACTTCACTCTGAAATCGCTTGAACTTTTCAAACGTTTCAGACATGTGCTTCATTAAGTGGATATACCTATATCTACCCAAATCGTCAGTGAAGATGAGAAAATAGCGATATCCACCACACGCTTCAATTCTCATTGGATCACACGCATCAGCATGCATGATTTCCAACAAGTCATTTGCCCGTTCCATTGTACCTGAAAACAGGGTCTTAGTCATCCTGCCCATGAGGCATGGCTCGCATGTGTCAAGTGATTCAAAATCAAGTGACTCCAAACATCCATCGACATGGAGTTTCTTCATGCATCTTATGCCAATATGAACTAAGCGGTAGTGCCACGAGAAAGTGGTACTATCATTATTAACTCTACATCTTTTGACGTGAACATGCGTATTACCACGACCAAGATTCAATGAACCATTCACATAGGGTGCATGACCATGAAAGGTATCATTCATGTAAATAGAATAACCATTATTCTCTAACTTAAATGAATGACCGTATTGCAATGAACATGATCTAATCATATTCATGCTCAATGTAGACACCTGATATAATTTATCTAGGTTCAATACTAATCCCGAAGGCAGATGGAGCGTGCGATGGTGATCTCATCAACTTTGGAAACACTTCCAACACACATCGTCACCTCGCACTTAGCCAGTCTCCGTTCAGTCCGTAGCTTTTGCTTCAAGTCACCAATAATAGTAACTGAACTGGTATCCAATACCCAGGTGCTACTAGGAGTACTAGTGAGGTACACATTAATAACACGTATATACTTTGTTAAAGTTGCCAGCCTTCTTATCTACCATGTATTTGGGGTAGTTCCGCTACCAGTGACCGTTCCCCTTACAATAGAAACACTTAGTCTCGGGTTTGGGTTCAACCTTGGGTTCTTTCACTAGAGCGGCAACTGGTTTGCCATCCATGAAGTTTCCCTTCTAGCCCTTGCCCTTCTTGAAACCAGTGGTCTTGTTAAACCATCAACACTTGATGCTCCTTTCTTGATTTCTACCTTTTGCGGTCTTAAGCACCGCGAACAACTCCGAGATCAACTCCATCCCTTGCATGTCATAGTTCATCACGAAGATCTAGTGGCTTAGTGATAGTGGCTAGAGAACTCTATCAATCACTACCTTATTTGGAAGTTTTAACTCCCACTTGATTCAAGTGATTGTAGCACCCAGACATTCTGAGCACATGCTCACTAGCTGACCTATTCTCCTCCATCTTGTTGGCAAAAGAACTTGTCAGAGGTCTCACACCTCTCAACACGGGCATGAGCCTGAAATCCCAATTTCAGCTCTTGGAACATCTCATATGTTCTATGGCATTCAAAACGTCATTGGAATCCTGATTCTAAGCCATAAAGTATGGTGCACTAAACTATCAAGTAGTCATCAGGATGTGTGTGTCAGGTGTTCACAACATCCACAGACGACGTTGTAGGGGTTTGCACATCGAGCGGTGCATCAAAGACGTAAGCCTTCTGTGTAGCAGTGAGGACACTCCTCGGACTACGGACCTAGTCCGCATCATTGCTTACAATATCTTTCAACTTAATCTTTCTCTAGGAACGTATTGAAATAGGGAGCTACAACGTGAGCTATTTATCTACAACATATTTGCAAAGACAATTTAGACTATGTTCATGATAATTGAGTTCATCTAATCAAATTATTTAATGAACTCCCACTCAGATAGACATCCCTCTAGTCATCTAAGTGAAACATGATCTGAATCGACTAGGCCGTGTCCGATCATCACGTGAGATGGACTAGTCATCAACGGTGAACATCTCATGTTGATCGTATCTTCTATACGACTCATGTTCGACCTTTCGGTCTTCCGTGTTCCGAGGCCATGTCTGTACATGCTAGGCTCGTCAAGTCAACCTAAGTGTTTCGCATGTGTCCCAAGGCCATGTCTGTACATGCTAGGCTCGTCAACACCCGTTGTATTCGAACACTAGAATCTATCACACCCGATCATCACGTGGTGCTTTGAAACAACGAACCTTCGCAACGGTGCATAGTTAGGGGGAACACTTTTCTTGAAATTTTAGTGAGGGATCATCTTATTTAAGCTACCGTCATTCTAAGCAAATAAGATGTAAAACATGATAAACATCACATGCAATCAAATAGTGACATGATATGACCAATATCATTTTGCTCCTTTTGATCTCCATCTTCGGGGCTCCATGATCATCGTTGTCACCGGCATGACACCATGATCTCCATCATCATGATCTCCATCATCGTGTCTTCTTGAAGTTGCCTCATCATCTATTACTTCTACTACTATGGCTAACGCTTTAGCAATAAAGTAAAGTAATTACATGACGTTTATGTTGACACGTAGGTCATAAATAAATTAAGACAACTCCTATGGCTCCTGCCGGTTGTCATACTCATCGACATGCAAGTCGTGATTCCTATTACAAGAACATGATCAATCTCATACATCACATATATCATTCATCACATCCCTTTGGCCATATCACATCACAAGGCATATGCTGCAAAAACAAGTTAGACGTCCTCTAATTGTTGTTGCAAGTATTTTACGTGGCTGCTATAGGTTTCTAGCAAGAACGTTTCTTATCTACGCCAAAACCACAACGTGATATGCCAATTTCTATTTACCCTTCATAAGGACCCTTTTCATCGAATCCGATCCGACTAAACTGGGAGAGACAGACACCCGCTAGCCACCTTATGCAACTAGTGCATGTCAGTCGGTGGAACCAGTCTCACGTAAGAGTACGTGTAAGGTCGGTCCGGGCCGCTTCATCCCACGATGCCGCCGAATCAATACAAGACTAGTAACGGCAAGTAAATTGACAAAATCGACGCCCACAACTGCTTTGTGTTCTACTCGTGCATAGAAACTATGCATAGACCTAGCTCTGATGCCACTATTGGGGATCGTAGCAGAAATTTAAAATTTTCTATGCATCACCAAGATCAATCTATGGAGTAATCAAGCAACGAGGGGAAGGAGAGTGCATCTACATACCCTTGTAGATCGCTAAGCGAAAGCTTTTAAGTGAACGGGGTTGATGGAGTCGTACTCATCGTGATCCAAATCACCGATGATCCTAGCGCCGAACGGACGGCACCTCCGCGTTCAACACACGTACGAAACGGAGACATCTCCCACGCCTTGATCCATCAAGGAGGAGGGAGAGGTTGAGGAAGAGAGTCCAACAGCAGCACGACGGCGTGGTGGTGATGGAGTGGCAGTTCTCCGGCAGGGCTTCGCCAAGCTTACGCGGAGGAGGAGAGGTATTGGAGGGGAGGGGCTGCGCCATGTTCAAGGGTGTGGCCGCCCTCCCACCCCTCCACTATTTATAGGTGGGGAGAGAGGGGGCCGCCCCCCCTAGATCCCATCTAGGGTTGGGGGCGGCGGCCATAGGGGGAGGAGTGCCTCCCAAGTCAAGTGGAGGCCCTCCCCATTAGGGTTTCCCCTCTCCCATGCGCATGGGCCTTGGGGGGCTGGTGCCCTTGGCCCATTAAGGTTAGGGCGCCCCCTACATCCCATGCTGCTGTATTGGACGTGGTGGAACACTTTCCGGACCTCCGGACCCCTCCGGAATCCTCCGGAACCTTTCGGAAGCTTCCCGGTACAATACCGGAAAAACCCGAACTTTTCCCGGAACCCGAACAACAACTTTCCATATATAAATCTTTACCTCCGGTCCATTCCGGAACTCCTCGTGACGTCCGGGATCTCATTCGGAACTCTGAAAAACATTCGGTAATCACATACAAGTCTTCCTAATAACCCTAGCGTCATCGAACCTTAAGTGTGTAGGCCCTACGGGTTCGGGAACCATGCAGACATGACCGAGACAACTCTCCGGCCAATAACCAACAGCGGGATCTAGATACCCATGTTGGCTCCCACATGTTCCACGATGATCTCATCGGATGAACCACGATGTCGAGGATTCAATCAATCCTGTATTCAATTCCCTTTGTCCAGCGGTATTGTACTTGCCCGAGATTCGATCGTCGGTATCCCGATACCTTGTTCAATCTCGTTACCGGCAAGTCTCTTTACTCGTTCCGTAACACATCATCCCGTGATCAACTCCTTGGTCACATTGTGCACATTATGATGATGTCCTACCGAGTGGGCCCAGAGATACCTCTTCGTTACCCGGGGTGACAAATCCCAGTCTCGATTTGTGCCAACCCAACAGACACTTTTGGAGATACCTGTAGTGAACCTTTATAGCCAGCTAGTTACGTTGTGACATTTGGTACACCCAAAGCACTCCTACGGTATCCAGGAGTTGCACAATCTCATGGTCTAAGGAAATGATACTTGACATTAGAAAAGCTTTAGCAAACGAACTACACGATCTTGTGCTAGGCTTAGGATTGGGTCTTGTCCATCACATCATTCTCCTAATGATGTGATCCCGTTATCAACGACATTCAGTATCCATGGTCAGGAAACCGTAACCATCTATTGATCAACGAGCTTGTCAACTAGAGGCTTACTAGGGACATGGTGTTGTCTATGTATCCACACATGTATCTGAGTTTCCTATCAATACAATTCTAGCATGGATAATAAACGATTATCATGAACAATGAAATATAATAATAATAACTAATTTATTATTGCCTCTAGGGAATATTTCCAACAAGAGCTTCCCCAACCCCTCCAAGGGGGAGCGGGCGTTTCTTGTCCCTTACTTACTAAGGGGACTCGGATTTCCAATTCATCCATTCCTCCGCGGGCTCCTGGAGTTTTATGGCCTCCAACTTCACAATTTCACCGCTGCTTCCATATTACACATCACCGGATACGTTACCCTTTGTGAGCTATTTCTGGGCTGCGAGGCTCATTTCGAGCTGTGGAAGAGGTTATTTTGCCTTGTGCCCCGCACACAAAAGGGGTCACTTTATCAGGTGGGCGGAGCCGAAATATGGCGCATCACCAAAACCGGATACCTGTCCGGTACTCCGAAGAAGACGTCCGAAGATTTCCTTCGGAGTGGTTTTATATGGAGGAAGTCCCCCTTCCAGACCCTGTTCGGCGGGGTCTTCTTGAGTTCAACAATGCTCCTCTAAAGAAACGCTGAAGCTGGCACCCATGGAGCCCCCAGGAGGAAGACAACAAAGAAGTCCTCTACCTGATGAACCGGATTAAAGCGCTGGCTCAATCAGGATTGAAAATAATCGAGGTTATGTCAGTATGCATAATGTGGGGAGTGCAGCCACTTCAATATCGAGGGCACCCCCTATGGTGTTTTAACGGGGAAGATGATGCCACCCGTTGCGGGCGTAAGGGACCGGACTCCGCTGCTGCTTTAGCAAAAATCTGTCCGAGTTGTTCAAGGTAGAGGAAGAGGAGTTCATCCGTATCAAGCCACGGGATAGATTCTCCATGTACAACCCTCCAAGTTGGGTGAGTTATACCTCTTTACTCCCATTCTTCCAGCGTTCTTCGTCGTAGGTACTCACCTTGCCATTTTATGGCAGGAGCTGCGAAAAGCTGTAAGGGAGATCAACAACCCATCTCCACAACCAGAGGACCCTGGCCGGGCCCTCGGTCCCGGACTCGAAGAGGATCCGGACATATTCGTGGAGCTGAGGCAATTCTATCAATTGAGCTGTGATGACGCCATGGTGGCCATAACGGCCGACTATCCCGGGCTGCTCCCTGCGTCGCACGTAAGAAAAACCAAAATCCCAACTCCAAAAATAGGATCTCCTTTTAGACACTTCACCTACCGTACACATATGGTGTTTTACAGGGAAGGCATTCCGGACGCCGTGCCGAACCCGCAGCAACTCGCCCACAAGAGGCACCGAAGCCGGGTAGGCCAAAAAGGAAGGCGATCAGGACGGAGACGCCGGCGCAGAGGTATGACACAAAACCTCGCTTCGTGGTTGTTGTCTTTCTCAAAATGCAATGACATACATGCTTCTTTAATAAAAAAACGCTCGCCGGACTATATCTGGAGAGGCCGCCGATCACGATGCCACCAGTTGGGCCCCAGGGCCGGACATAGAGGCGGAAGCCAACATGGGGCAGACGCCGTATGCTCCTCCTACAAAGGATGCAGATAGACTATGCGCTACAAATTCAGAAGTGGAAAGCGCCATAAATCATAGGCGTCGCCGGGCCGTACTCCGTGACGATTGTTTCTCCCAGAGGCATTTGATGCCTTCAATTCCACAGACGCATACATCCGTGCTGCTCAAAATGGTCTAGCCAGAGCCACAGACCGGTATGTAAGGGATATACGTGTAAGCAAATTTGATGATTATATGTATTAGTAGCCCCCAAGACTTGAAACAGTTGACGCAACTGATTTTAAGGATCATTATTCGTGCAGGTTCTTACGGAGAAGAATTCCCAATTGTCTCAAGAGCTAGACGAGTGCCAGGCCCAGCTGGAAGCCGCTGTTGCCGCATTGAAGGAGTCCAAAAAGGGCCCCCCTAGTACCTCTTTTGTTTATTGCAAAGAATATCGGTACCAGGTAGTATGCGGCATGTATGCACACCTAACAATAGATGTTGCAGGTGGCCCCGAAGTGAATCCGGAGGCCGTGGAGGCGGATATGGCACGTGGTGATCGACAACGAAATGCTGGCGAGCGTGTGCTGACGCGAGTCAGGCAGGAGAAAAATGATCTCCAAGATGCCAATATCCGGCTGGGCGTGGAACTGAAGGATGTCTGAGCCCAGCTTGCGGACTCCGTGAAGGAGAATAAACGGCTTCGGCGCGACATTTTTAGTAAGTGCTTGAACAAACTTTGTAAAGGAGTTCGGCGGAGAAGCTATGTCTGCAGATATGCTGACGGGTCGTCTCGCGGAGGAGATGCCCGAGTCTTCGGGTGATCTTCTACCAGAGCTCTCATGACTACAGGAACAAGTTCGGCAGGTGATGTAGAGTATTGCCCAAGCCTTGTGGCCATCCGCGTCCCCGCCAGGAGGCACGGGGGAGCTTATAGAGAAGCTCAAGGGAGCACGGCGGCGCTTCCGATTATGGAAGATATCAGCCTACCGACAAGGTGCAAGGGAAGCCTGGGCTATGGTGAAGACACGATATACCAAGGCTGACCCAAACCACATGGCGAGGACGGACCTGTGGGGCCCGATGAGAAAGAGATCCCCGTCAGTTTAGTGTATGATCAAGTAAAATTAGCCGCAAAGTATTCCCAACAGGATTGTAGGCTAGACAGCCTGTTGGATGGTATAGAAGAAGAATTTAATCAGTCTTAGTGATTGTGTACTTAAAATGACATATGTAATGTCCCTAGCCGGATTGTAAATCATTTGTCATGGCGGACCTTTTCGTTTCGACCTATGGACCCGATATTCTGGAGTGTATCCGAATACCCACTCGGTTATATAAGAACCGGGGTATGCATGGAAACTAGGCGTAGGGGTCATAAGTGCTTAAACAGACAAGTACCCAACTAGCTATGTTATATTACATGGATAGTAAGAAACATCTTCCAGGAAGAATAGTTCCATTAAGGGTTCCTTTCCCTGGGTACGCATGCCCTAATGTGCATGTCTGAACTGCGAGATGTAGACTAAAAACATATGGGGGCATGTAGTAATTTAAATTAAAGTCATCTTTTATTCACCGACCGAATATTCCCTTAAGAACGCTAGCTTTCAGTTTCACCCAGTCTGAGGTACACATCCGGCTGACCCGGCAGTAACAATCGCAGAGGTGCTCCCCTTATGCCCTAGCCGAATTAATGGGAACATAGGTCATAAATACAAGAGCCAGGCAACCCATCTTGGCCAAAACTTAAGTCATATCGAAGCATATAATGGAAAAAAAGGTACATGCGGAAGAATAACACATGTCCGGGGCATAAAGCCTGGAAAGGTAATTAGATTAAGCTTCTGTATAGGAAGCCCCCAGGTATATTGAGTGCCGTTAGCGCGTCAACATTGTATAACCAAGACACAAGTGTAGCCCTTTAGGGCCTTGAAGGTAAAAATAGAGAAAGAAAGATAGAAAAAACAAATGTGCAAAAAATTGATGAAGGTAAGGAGACGAACATAGAGTCCGGTGCTAGGCATAGAATCTTCGGAGTCTGGCTATGTTCCATGGGTTTGGCTCGAGTCGATTATCCGATGCGTCCCGCAGACGATACGCTCCATGATACGTCCATTTTGCATCATGCTTTTATATCGATATTTATTTCATTATGGACTGTTATTTCACTTTATGTCACAATACTTATGGCTATTCTCTCTTATTTTACAAGGTTTACATAAGGAGGGAGAATGCCGACAGCTGGAATTCTGGGCTGGAAAAGGAGCAAATATTAGAGACCTATTCTGCGCAACTCCAAAAGTCCTGAAACTCCATGAAACATCTTAAAATAAATAAAGAAAAATCCTCGCCAAAATGAAGGCCAGGGGGCCCACACCCTTCTCACGAGGGTGGGGGCGCCCCTCCCCTAGGGCGCGCTCCCCTACCTCGTGGGCCCCCTGGTGGCTCTCCGACGCCCATCTTCTCCTATATGAAGTCTTTCGATGAGAAAAATATAAGAGGGAACTTTTCGGGACGAGACTCCGCCACCACGAGGCGGAACCTTGGAGGATCCAATCTAGAGCACCGGCAGAGCTGTTCTGCCGGGGATACTTCCCTCCGGGAGGGGGAAATCATCACCATCGTCATCACCAACGCTCCTCTCATTGAGAGAGGGCAATCTCCATCAACATCTTCACCAGCACCATCTCATCTCCAAAACCTAGTTCATCTCTTATATCCAATTCTTGTCTCAAAGTCCGGGATTGGTGCTAGTAGGTTGCTAGTAGTGTTGATTACTCCTTGTAGTTGATGCTAGTTGGTTTATTTGGTGGAAGATCATATGTTCAGATCCTATATGCATATTATCACCCCTCTAATTATGAACATGAATATGCTTTTTGAGTAATTACGTTCGTTCCTGAGGACAAGGGAGAAGTCTTGCTATGAGTAGTCATGTGAATTTGGTATTCGTTTGATATTTTGATAAGATGTATGTTATCTAGCCTCTAGTGGTGTTATGTGAACGTCGACTACATAACACTTCACCATTACTTGGGCCTAGAGGAAGGCATTGGGAATTAATAAGTAGATGATGGGTTGCTAGAGTGACAGAAGCTTAAACCATAGTTTATGCGTTGCTTCGTAAGGGGCTGATTTGGATCCATATGTTTCATGCTATGGTTAGGTTTACCTTAATACTTTTGTTGTAGTTGCGGATGCTTGCAATAGAGGTTAATCATAAGTGGGATGCTTGTTCAAGTAAGAACATCACCCAAGCACCGGTCCACCCACATATCAAATTATCAAAGTATCGAACGCGAATCATATGAACATGATGAAAACTAGCTTAACGATATTCCCATGTGTCCTCGGGAGCGCTTTTCCTATTATAAGAGTTTTTTCCGGCTTGTCCTTTGCTACAAAAGGATTGGGCCATCTTGCTGCACTTTATTTACTTTTGTTACTTGTTGCTCGTTACAATTTATCCTATCACAAAACTATCTGTTACCACTTATTTCAGTACTTGCAGAGAACACCTTGCTGAAAACCGCTTATCATTTCCTTCTGCTCCTCGTTGGGTTCGACACTCTTACTTATGGAAAGGACTACGATATATCCCCTATACTTGTGGGTCATCAAGACTCTTTTTTGGCGCCGTTGCCGGGGAGGGTAGCGCCTTTGGTAGGTGGAATTTGGTAAGGAAAAATTTATATAGTGTGCTGAAATTTACTGTCACTTGTTACTATGGAAAGTAATTCTCTGAGGGGCTTGTTCGGGGTATCTTCACCCCGTCTAGTAGAGCAAAGAGTTGCTCCTCAACCTACTGAACCTATTGAAAATGAAACTCCTTTTAAATTTCCTACAGGTATGATGGAAAAACTGCTAGCTAACCCTTTTACAGGAGATGGAACAAAGCATCCTGATGAGCATTTAATATATGTGGATGAAGTTTGTGGATTATTTAAGCTTGCAGGTATACCTGATGATGTTGCTAAGAAGAAGGTCTTCCCTTTATCTTTGAAGGGAGACGCATTGATATGGTATAGGCTATGTGATGATATGAGATCATGTGACTAAAAAAGATTGAGGCTGGAATTTCATCGAAAGTATTACCCTATGCATCTTGTTCATCATGATCGCAATTATATATATAATTTCTGGCCTCGCGAAGGAGAACGCATCGCTCAAGCTTGGGGGAGGCTTAAATCAATGTTATATTCATGCCCCAATCATGAGCTCCTATGAGAAATAATTATGCAAAGTTTTTATGCACGACTTTCTGATAACAATCGCTCCATGCTCGATACTTCTTGTGCTGGCTCTTTTATGATGAAGACTATTGAATTCAGATGGAATTTATTTGATAGAATTAAATGCACCTCTGAAGATTGGGACCTCGACGAAGGTAAGGAGTCAGGTATGACACCTAAGTTTGATTGTGTTAAATCTTTTATGGATACCGATATTTTCCGTAAGTTTAGCACTAAATATGGACTTGACTCTAAGATAGTAGCTTCTTTCTGTGAATCTTTTGCTACTTATGTTGATCTCCCTAAGGAAAAGTGGTTTAAATATCATCCTCCCATAGAAGTAAAAGTAGCTGCACCTATTAAACTTGAAGAAAAGACTATCACTTATAATGATCCTATTGTTCCTACTTCTTATGTTGAGAAGCGACCTTTCCCTGTTAGAATAAAGGATCATGTTAAAGCTGCAACTGTTGTTCGTAAAAGCAATATTAGAACTTATACACCTCCTGAGCAAGTTAAAGTACAACCTAATATTGCTATTGTTAAATATCTCTTGTCTGATAATATTGATGGGCATGTTATTCAGTTCGAAGGTGAAACTGCTAGAATTGCTAAACCTTGTGATAAAGATAAACATAGACATGTGGTAGGTGTGCCTGTTATTTCTGTTAAAATAGGAGATCATTGTTATCATGGCTTATGTGATATGGGTGCAAGTGCTAGTGTTATACTGCATACCTTATACGAAGAAATTAAGAATGAAATTGCACCTGTTGAGTTAGAAGATATTGATGTTACAATTAAACTTGCCAATAGAGATACTATTTCACCAATTGGAATTGTTAGAGATGTTGAAGTCTTGTGTGGGAAAACCAAATATTCTGCTGATTTTCTTGTTCTTACTTCTCCGCAAGATTGCTTTTGTCCCATTATATTTGGTAGACCCTTCTTAAATACTATCAATGCTACCATAGATTGCACTAAGAATGTTGTTACTGTTGGCTTCGATGATATGGTTCATGAGTTTAATTTCTCTAAATTTAGTAAACAACATCGTGAGGAAGAATTACCTAGTAAGGATGAAATTGTTGGTCTTGCTTCTATTGTCGTACCTCCTAGTGATCCTTTAGAACACTATTTGCTAGACCATGAAAATGATATGTTCATGAATGAAAGAAGGGAAATAGATGAAGTATTCTTTAAACAGGAACCTATTCTGCAACACAATTTGCCTGTTGAAATCTTAGGGGGTCCTCCTCCACCCAAGGGTGATCCCGTGTTTGAGCTTAAACCTTTGCCTGATAATCTTAAATATGCTTATCTTGATGAAAAGAAGATATATCCAGTTATTATTAGTGCTAACCTTTCAGAGCATGAAGAAGAAAGATTATTGAAAACTCTGAAGAAGCACCGTGCTGCTATTGGATATACTCTTGATGATCTTAAGGGCATTAGTCCCACTCTATGTCAACATAAAATAAATTTGGAAGCAGATGCCAAACCAGTTCGTGATCCTCAACGACATCTGAATCCTAAAATGAAAGAAGTGGTAAGAAAAGAAATACTAAAGCTTCTGGAGGCAGGTATAATCTATCCCGTTGCTGATAGTGAGTGGGTAAGTCCTGTCCATTGTGTCCCTAAGAAGGGAGGTATTACTGTTGTTCCTAATGATAAAGATGAATTGATTCCACAAAGAATTATCACATGTTATAGGATGGTAATTGATTTCCGCAAATTAAATAAAGCTACTAAGAAAGATCATTACCCCTTACCTTTTATTGATCAAATGCTAGAAAGATTATGCAAACATACACACTATTGCTTTCTAGATGGTTATTCTGGTTTCTCTCAAATACCTGTGTCGGCTAGAGATCAATCAAAGACTACTTTTACATGCCCTTTTGGTACTTTTGCTTATAGACGTATGCCTTTTGGTTTATGTAATGCACCTGCTACCTTTCAAAGATGCATGATGGCTATATTCTTTGACTTCTGTGAAAAGATTTGTGAGGTTTTCATGGACGACTTTTCTGTCTATGGTTCCTCTTTTGATGATTGCTTGAGCAATCTTGATCGAGTTTTGCAGAGATGTGAAGAAACTAATCTTGTCTTGAATTGGGAAAAGTGCCACTTTATGGTTAATGAAGGTATTGTCTTGGGGCATAAAGTTTCTGAAAGAGGTATTGAAGTTGATAAAGCCAAGGTTGATGCTATTAAAAAGATGCCATGTCCCAAGGGCATCAAAGGTATAAGAAGTTTCCTTGGTCACGCTGGATTTTATAGGAGGTTCATTAAGGACTTCTCAAAAATTTCTCGGCCTCTGACTAATTTATTGCAAAAAGATATACCATTTGTCTTTGATGATGATTGTGTAGAAGCATTTGAAATACTTAAGAAAGCATTAGCCACTGCACCTGTTGTTCAGGCACCTGATTGGAATTTACCCTTTGAAATTATGTGTCATGCTAGTGATTATGCTGTAGGTGCTGTTCTAGGGCAAAGAGTTAATAAGAAATTAAATGTTATTCATTATGCTAGTAAGACTCTAGACAATGCTCAAAGTAATTATGCTACTACTGAAAAAGAGCTTTTAGCAGTTGTATTTGCTTGTGATAAGTTCAGACCTTATATTGTTGATTCTAAAGTAACTATTCAAACTGATCATGCTGCTATTAAATATCTTATGGAAAATAAAGTTGCTAAACCTAGACTTATTAGATGGGTTCTCTTGCTACAAGAATTTGATTTGCATATTGTTGGTAGAAAGGGAGCTGAGAACCCCGTTGCAGACAACTTGTCTAGGTTAGAAAATATTCTTGATGACCCACTACCTATTAATGATAGCTTTCCTGATGAACAATTAAATGTTATAAGTACTTCTCGTAGTACTCCATGGTATGCTGATTATGCTAATTATATTGTTGCTAAATTTATACCACCTAGCTTCACATGCCAACAAAAGAAAAAGTTTTTCTATGATTTAAGACATTACTTTTGGGATGACCCACATCTTTATAAAGAAGGAGTAGATGGTGTTATTAGACGTTGTGTACCTGAGCATGAACAAGAACAAATCCTACGCAAGTGTCACTCCGAGTCTTATGGAGGACACCACGCTGGAGACAGAACTGCACATAAGGTATTGCAATCTGGTTTTTATTGGCCTACTCTCTTCAAGGATGCCCGTAAGTTTGTCTTGTCTTGTGATGAATGTCAAAGAATTGGTAATATTAGTAGACGTCAAGAAATGCCTATGAATTATTCTCTTGTTATCGAACCGTTTGATGTTTGGGGCTTTGATTATATGGGACCTTTTCCTACCTCTAATGGATACACACATATTCTAGTTGTTGTTGATTACGTTACTAAGTGGGTAGAAGCTATTCCAACTAGTAGTGCTGATCACAACACTTCTATTAAAATGCTTAAGGAAGTTATTTTCCCGAGGTTTGGAGTCCCTTGATATTTAATGACTGATGGTGGTTCACACTTTATTCATGGTGCTTTCCGGAAAATGCTTGCTAAATATGATGTTAATCATAGGATTGCATCCCCTTATCACCCACAGTCTAGTGGTCAAGTAGAGTTGAGCAATAGAGAGCTCAAATTAATTTTGCAAAAGACTGTTAATAGGTCTAGAAAAAATTGGTCCAAGAAACTTGATGATGCATTATGGGCTTATAGAACTGCATATAAAAATCCTATGGGTAAGTCTCCGTATAAAATGGTTTATGGAAAAGCATGTCACTTACCTCTTGAACTAGAACATAAGGCATATTGGGCTATTAAAGAGCTCAACTATGATTTTAAACTTGCCGGTGAGAAGAGGTTATTTGATATTAGCTCACTCGATGAATGGAGAACCCAAGCTTATGAAAATGCCAAGTTGTTTAAAGAAAAAG
The DNA here is from genome assembly GCF_002162155.2 of Triticum dicoccoides. NCBI lineage: Eukaryota > Viridiplantae > Streptophyta > Magnoliopsida > Poales > Poaceae > Triticum > Triticum dicoccoides. The sequence goes on along the minus strand of NC_041382.1, from coordinate 636,059,434 downwards.
TTAAAAGATGGCATGACAAGAGGATACAAAAGCGTGAGTTTAATGTAGGTGATTATGTATTGCTATACAACTCTCGTTTAAGATTTTTTGCAGGAAAACTTCTCTCTAAATGGGAAGGCCCCTATGTTATCGAAGAGGTCGATCGTTCCGGTGCCATAAAAATCAACAACTTCAACGGCACAAATCCGAATGTGGTAAACGGTCAAAGAATCAAACATTATATCTCAGGTAATCCCATAAATGTTGAAACCAATATTATTGAAACCATAACCCCGGAGGAATACATAAGGGACACTTTCCGGAATGTTTTAGACTCCGAAAAGGAATAGGTATGTGGTACGGTAAGTAAACCGACTCCAAAACAATTTTTAAGGCAATATTTCTCCGTTTTGGAATATTTAGAAAAATAGAAAAATAAGTAGCAGTCCGGGAAGTACACGAGGGCCCCACGAGGGTGGTGGGCGCACCCTACCCCCCTGGGCGCGCCCCCTACCTCGTGAGCACCTCGTGTGCCTTCCGGACTCTGTTTTCTTGCACGATACGTATTTTGGTCGGTAAAATTTCATTATATATTCTCCCGAAGGTTTTGACTCCCGTATCATGCAAACCTCCTTTGTTCTTGTTTCGAGCTGTTTTCTGTCAGGGTTTTCCAGGCTAGGCATCATGTCGTCTCCCTCCTAAAACAATGGTGACAACGATGCTTGGCTAATGAAGATAGATCTGAAGAGGGAAGAACCCACGAGGTTCAACAAGGATGAAAGGATCAAGAAGGCCACGGAGGATCAAGCTCCAGCAGCAAAAGACACCCTTCAAATTGATCATAACCTTCTTAACCCAACTGAGATCGAAGCTTTCAAGATGATTGAGTTAGCTCGTGTTCAAAACAAGTATCTCAGACAAGAAAATATTTTGTTGAAGGAGCATATTGTCGCACTAAAGGGCATTATTCGCAAGCTGGAGGACCTCTTACGCTCGATGTGCGATTATCCGTCACCTCCACCTTCTTCACCGACAAAGGAGATATAATCACATGGGTATGGGCACTCCCCTTGGCAACTACCAAGCTTGGGGGAGGTGCCCCAGTATCGTATCACAATCACAACTCCTATCTTTACCGTTTTTCTTAGTTCGATCCTATTAGTAGTATCTTGATCTAGTAGAATAAAGTTTATGACATGATCTAGTTTTGAGTTTGCTTTATGATCTCTCTTTGTAATCGAGTCCGTGAGCTATATATAATAAAGATTAGTGTGGAGTCAAGGGCTTGATTATTCTGCCATGATCTTGGGTGAATAAAAGAAAAGAGAAAAAGAATAAAAAGAAACAAAAAGTTCATATTGATCTTATTGAGAGTAATGGCTTCACATAGAAAGAGTATGATGATTAAAAGTTGTTGGGAGTTCGCAAGCATAGCTTTGGTCATTGTTGCAATTAATAGGAAGTAATAAGGAAAGAGAGGTTTCACATATAGATATATTATCATTGACATCTTTTATGATTGGGAGCACTCATTAAAATATGGCATGCTAAAGAGTTGATGTTGGACAAGGAAGACGATGTAATGAGTTATGTCTTTCTTATATCTGAGATAAAGTATGTTGTCATGGATCCTCTAACTTGTTGAGCTTGCCTTTCCCCCTCATGCTAGCCAAATTCTCAGCACCAAGTAGAAATACTACTTGTGCTTCTAAATACCCTTATACCAGTTTTGCCATAAGAGTCCACCATATCTACCTATGCATTGAGTAAGATCCTTCAAGTAAGTTGTCATCGGTGCAAAGCAATAAAAATTGCTCTAAATATGTATGATTGATTGGTGCGGGAGAAATAAGCTTTATACGATCTTGTGATGTGGAAGTAATAAAACTGACGGAATGCATAATAAAGGTTCATATCATAAGGGGCAATATAAAGTGACGTTCTTTCGCATTGAGATTTTATATATCCAACCATAAAAGCGCATGGCAACCTCTGCTTCCCTCTATGAAGGGCCTATCCTTTATTGTTATCTTCTACCTTATGCAAGTGTCATGGTGATCTTCACCTTTTCTTTTTCATTTTATCCTTTGGCAAGCTCAGCATGTTGGAAAGAACATGATATATATATATATATATATATATATCTAATTGGATGTAGGGGAGCATGAACCATTATTGTTGACATTACCCTTGAGGTAAAAGGTTGTGGGGCAAAACTATAAGCCCCTATCTTTCTCTGTGTCCGATTAAAACTCCGTAACCACAAATATCGTGTGAGTGTTAGCAATTATAGAGGACTAAATGATAGTTGAGTATGTGGACTTGCTTTTTAGCTCTGACATAGACTCTTTCCGATGTTATGATAAATTGCAATTGCTTCAATGACTGAGATTATAGTTTGTCGGAGCCCAATAAGGTTTATGATTTATACTTTTGCATTGTGAATAGATCATCACTTGAATATAAGTAATCATATGACAAAATCTATATATTTTGCTGTTATGAGAATAATCATGATGCCTTCATGTCTGTATTTTACTTTTATCGACGCCTCTACTTCTAAACATGAGGACATATTTATTGTTATCGGCTTTTCGCTTGAGGACAAGTGAGGTCTAAGCTTGGGGGAGTTGATACGTCCATTTTGCATCATGCTTTTATATCGATATTTATTGCATTATGGACTGTTATTTCACTTTATGTCACAATACTTATGGCTATTCTCTCTTATTTTACAAGGTTTACATAAGGAGGGAGAATGCCGGCAGCTGGAATTCTGGGCTGGAAAAGGAGCAAATATTAGGGACCTATTCTGCGCAACTCCAAAAGTCCTGAAACTCCACGGAACATCTTAAAATAAATAAAGAAAAATCCTCGCCAAAGATGAAGGCCAGGGGGCCCACACCCTTCTTACGAGGGTGGGGGGCGCCCCCCTAGGGCGCGCCCCCTACCTCGTGGCCCCCCTGGTGGCTCTACGACGCCCATCTTCTCCTATATGAAGTCTTTCGATGAGAAAAAATAAGAGGGAACTTTTCGGGACGAGACTCCGCCGCCACGAGGCATAACCTTGGAGGATCCAATCTAGAGCTCCGGCAGAGCTGTTCTGCCGGCGATACTTCCCTCCGGGAGGGGGAAATCATCACCATCGTCATCACCAACGCTCCTCTCATCGGGAGAGGGCAATCTCCATCAACATCTTCACCAGCACCATCTCATCTCCAAACCCTAGTTCATCTCTTGTATCCAATTCTTGTCTCAAAGTCTGGGATTGGTGCTAGTAGGTTGCTAGTAGTGTTGATTACTCCTTGTTGTTAATGCTAGTTGGTTTATTTGGTGGAAGATCATATATTCAGATCCTATATGCATATTCTTACCCCTCTGATTATGAACATGAATATGCTTTGTGAGTAATTACGTTCGTTCCCCAGGACAAGGGAGAAGTCTTGCTATGAGTAGTCATGTGAATTTGGTATTCGTTTGATATTTTGATAAGATGTATGTTGTCTAGCCTCTAGTGGTGTTATGTGAACGTCGACTACATAACACTTCACCATTATTTGGGCCTAGAGGAAGGCATTTGGAAGTAATAAGTAGATGATGGGTTGCTAGAGTGACAGAAGCTTAAACCCTAGTTTATGCGTTGCTTCGTAAGGGGCTGATTTGGATCCATATGTTTCATGCTATGGTTAGGTTTACCTTAATACTTTTGTTGTAGTTGCGGATGCTTGCAATAGAGGTTAATCATAAGTGGGATGCTTGTTCAAGTAAGAACAGCACCCAAGCACCGGTCCACCCACATATAAAATTATCAAAGTATCGAACGCGAATCATATGAACATGATGAAAACTAGCTTGACAATATTCCCATGTGTCCTCGGGAGCGCTTTTCCTATTATAAGAGTTTGTTCTGGCTTGTCCTTTGCTACAAAATGATTGGGCCATCTTGCTGCACTTTATTTACGTTTGTTACTTGTTGCTCGTTACAATTTATCCTATGACAAAACTATCTGTTACCACTTATTTCAGTACTTGCAGAGAACACCTTGCTGAAAACCGCTTATCATTTCCTTCTGCTCCTCGTTGGGTTCGACACTCTTACTTATCGAAAGGACTACAATAGATCCCCTATACTTGTGGGTCATCACTCCACAGTTCAGAACCTGGTCGATAATGAAGGGACCTTCCCATTTGGGCTTGACCTTGTTCTTTTTCTTCTCCGGCAGGCGTAGAACTACTTTGCCAACGTTATAGGTTTTGTATCGTACTTCTCTGCTTTAATACCTTCGAGCCTGTTACTGATATAATGCGGAATGGGCCTTTGCTACATCGCGTTCCTCCTCCAAGGCATCCAAACTGTCCAGCTAATCGAGCTCGGCCTCTCTTTCTTCGTACATGCGAACTCAAGGTGAGTCATGAATTATGTCGCAAGGCAGCACCGCCTCAGCGACGTACACCATAAAAAACGGTGTGTATCCGGTAGTGCGATTCAGCGTGGTCCACAGCCCCCATAGTACGGAGTCGAGCTCCTCTACCCAATGTGTGTCTGATTCCTTTAAGGACCACACTAATCCGGGTTTAATTCCGCTCATGATAAGACCATTCACTCGTTCGACTTGACCGTTAGTTTGCGGATGATAGACAGAAGCGTAATCGAGCTTAATGCCCATGTTGATGCACCAAAGTTTCACCTCATCGGCTGTAAAGTTCGTGCCGTTGTCAGTGATGATGATGTGGGGGACGCCACAATGGTGTACAACCCCGGATATGAAGTCTATCACCAGTCCGGATTCAGCCGTTTTTACAGGTTTGGCTTCTATCCATTTGGTGAATTTATTCACCATGACTAGTAAGTATTTTTTCTTATGGGTTCCCTCTTTGAGGGGTCCCACCATATCAAGCCCCCAAACCGCAAAGGGCCAGGTAATGGGGATTGGTTGGAGGGCAGTAGGTGGCATGTGGCTTTGGTTTACAAAAAGCTGGCAACCAACACAATGTTGGACCAGATGTTGTGCATCTGCCCTGGCTGTCGGCCAATAAAAACCTATACAGAAGGCCTTGCTTACAAGGGCCTAGGCTGCAGCGTGGTGGCCGCCGAGTCCGGCATGGATTTCTGCCAAAAGCTTCCGCCCTTCCTCTTTGGAGATGCACCTTTGAAGGACTCCAGTTGTGCTTTTCTTATAAAGCTCTCCCTCGTGGACCTTGTAGGCTTTAGATCGCCGCACTATGCAGTGTGCCTCATTTTGGTCCTCGGGTAGTTCCTGCCTAGTTAGGTAGGCCAGGAATGGTTCTGTCCACGGGGCAATGACGGCCATTATCACGTGGGCTGAAGGTGTTATTTCGGTGGTGGAACCTCCGATTGTGTCAGGGTGTTCGTTATCTGGGTTGTGGCCGGGTCTGGACTATTTTTGCCGGTGTCCCCTTCCCATACCACGGATGGTTTGAACAGTCTTTCCAGGAAGATGTACGGTGGGACGGGGTCGCGTTTAGCGCCGATACAGGCAACGATGTCCGCCGCCTGGTTGTTTTCTCGAGCCACATGGTGGAATTCAAGCCCCTCGAACCGGGCTGACATTTTGAGGACGGCGTTGCGATATGCCGCCATTTTCGGATCCTTGGCATCGAAGTCTCCATTTATTTGGGATATTGCGAGGTTCGAGTCCCCGCACACCTCCAGGCGTTGAATGACCATGGAGACTGCCATCCGAAGACCGTGTAGAAGGGCCTCATATTTGGCCACATTATTGGAGTCTATATATAGTATTTGCAGCACATATTGTACTATATCTCCGGTGGGGGACGTCAGGACGACGCCAGCCCCAACTATATATAATAGCATTGGTTCGCCAACAGTTGGCGCGGCCAAGACTGGGTTGGTGGCCAGGATGGCTTTTATTTCTTCCAGTCCAGCCGTGGCTGCGTCCATCCACTCGAAGTGTTCGGGGCGCTGAAGAAGGCGATAAAGGGGAAGTGCCTTTTCTCCTAATCGGGAGATAAAGCAGCTTAAAGCCGCCACACATCTAGTCAATTTCTGGATTTGCTTGAGGTCAGTTGAGATAGCCAACTGCGACAGAGCCCGGATTTTAGCCGGATTTGCTTCAATTCCTCTACTGGAGACGATGAAGCCCAGGAGCTTTCCGGCGGGAACGCCGAAAACGCATTTTTCCAGATTGAGCTTAATGCCGTATGTTCGGAGATTGGTGAACGTGAGCCTCAAGTCGTCTATTAAAGAGTCGACGTGTCTGGTTTTAATGACCACATCGTCTACATATGCCTCCACAATCTTGCTGATCTGCTTTTCCAGACATGTCTAGATCATGCGCTAATGTGTTGCGCCGGCGTTTTTGAGCCCGAAAGGCATTGTGTTAAAACAGAAGGGCCGCATGAAGTGATAAATGCCGTTGCGGCTTGATCGGACTCTGCCATCTTAATCTGGTGGTAACCGGAGTATGCGTCGAGGAAGCACAATGATTCGTGTCCTTCGTTAGCATCGATGATTTGATCGATGCGAGGGAGTGGAAAGGGATCCTTTGGGCAAGCCTTATTAAGGTCTTTGAAGTCGACGCATAGGCGCGAGGATTTGTCCTTCTTTGGTACCATCACCAGGTTTGCCAGCCAGTCCGGATGTTTTATTTCTCTAATAAATCCGGCCTCCGGTAGCTTGGATAGCTCTTCTCCCATGGCTTGTCGCTTAGGTTCAGAGAAACACCGAAGAGTCTGCTTGACCGGCTTGAGTCCTTTTAGAATATTAAGGCTATGCTCGGCCAATCTGCGTGGGATTACTGGCATGTCTGAAGGATGCCAGGCGAATATGTCCCAATTCTCACGCAGAAACTCCCATAGTGCGGCGTCTATAGCGGGGTCTAACTGTGCCCCGATGGATGCTGTTTTTGTGGAGTCCGTTGGATTGACTTGGAATTTGACTATTTCGTCTGCTGGTTTAAAGGAGGTGGACTTGGATCTTTTATCTAGTATCACGTTGTCCCTGTCCACCGTGGAGCGCAGCGCAGTTAACTCCTCCACCACAAGGGCTTCGGATAATGCCTCGAGGGCTAGTGCGGCTGTTTTGTCTTCGGCACGGAGTGCTATGTCCGGATCGCTAACTGGAGTGATGATTCCATTGGGCCCGGGCATTTTGAGCTTCATGTACCCGTAATGGGGTATGGCTTGAAAAATCGTGAATGCCTCCCGCCCTAGAAGGGCGTGGTATCCGCTACTGAACAGGGCCACTTGGAATGTAATTTCTTCGGACTTGTAATTCTCCGGAGTGCCGAATACCACAACGAGTGTGATTTTCCCAGCGCAACGTGCCTCCCGACTAGGGATGATTCCTCAGAAGGTCGTACTGCTTTGCTCAATACGGTTGCTATCTATTTCCCTTTTTTGGAGAGTTTCCTCATAAATGAGGTTTAATCTGCTGCCGCCGTCCATGAGCACCTTATTGAGCCTAAAGTCGTCCACAATTGGACTGAGGACCAAAGCGGCTGGTGTTCGGGCTGTTCGGAATTTAGGTTCGTCACTGGCATTGAAGGTGATAGCCGTGTCGCTCCATGGATTTATTATTGCCACGTGGCAGACTTCGGCGAGGCTGAGAAGTGCTCGCTTACGCCTATTATTTGAGGCGAAGGTCTCGAAGACCGTTAACACTGTATTGTTATCCGTGGGAAGGTGCTCTAAGGTATTTTGGGTGAGGAGATCCTCAGCGCTTTTGGCCACCTGCCGGAGTACCCAACATGCTCTAAGGCTGTGTGTTGATATGGTATCCGCTGTACTATGGATTTTGCAGGGCCGGTTAAGCCATCCCTCCAATACGGTTCCACGCCCTATAGTGGGATTTTGCTTCTTTGGAATTGAGTCAGACGACTTATGAGAGTGTACCCTTTTAGTTTGGACTGGGGGTTTTGTTAGGGCCGGATTATCCCAGAATTGCATTTGGGTTTTCCATGCACTTTCCATCGCACAGTATTTCCGTACTATGGCCGCCAAGTCAGTGAAGTGTGTTATGTCACGGCGACTTATGGCATTGAGGACTCCCTTGTCCGTGCAATTGTTGCAAAAGAATGAAATGCGTCTTCTTCACGATAGTCCTTAACCTTGTTCATTACAAGGAGGAATCTGGCCCAATAGTGATGTACTGTCTCTTGGGGAGCTTGTCTAATGTGGGAAAGATCGTTTGTATATGGGTGGGTGGGTGGATTTAAGTCCAGACCACGACCCAATGTGTGATCCCGGGGCAGGGGAGTTTCCGATCTTGGAAGTTCGGGCTCTGGGATGTTGCCCTGTGGGTTCGGTATGCGGCCTGATTCTAGATTCAGCGCTAGGGTGGTGTCTTCCCGTGAATGAGTATCCGGCTCAGGGAGCTCAGGAATCCGGACATAGTTCGTCCTCAGGATAGAGGGAGAATCACCGCATTGCTCCTCCACCACCGCTATCTGATGGGTGACCAGCGAAGAGTTAATCTCCCTTTGGTCGGGTTTAAGCCCGATCCGATCGTAGTCCGTAGTGACTCCTAGAGCGGCGATGCGATCCAAGAGCTCGTTCAGAGAGGAGAGATCCATTGGATCCATCTACTCGGCAAATTTCGAGCCGATTTGGAGGCTATTTTCAATGACCCGAGAAGTCATCGACGGCGCGGCCACCGAGCGGGCGGTCATGACGAAGCCGCCTAGTCGGAGAGTTTGGCCTGCAGCTAGGGCTCCCCCAGAGGTGATGTTGTCCTTGACAACGAGACGAGCCATCCTCCTTATGATGACGACATAGTGGAACTCTCAATGAAAGCACCAATGTCGGTGTCAAAATCGGCGGATCTCGGGTAGGGGGTCCCGAACTGTGCGTCTAAGGCGGATGGTAAAAGGAGGCAGGGGAAACGATGTTTACCCAGGTTCGGGCCCTATTGATGGAGGTAATACCCTACGTCCTACTTCATTGTTCTTGATGATATGAATAGTACAAGAGTTGATCTACCACGAGATCAAAGAGGCTAAACCCTAGAAGCTAGCCTATGGTATAATTGTATGTTGTCCTACGGACTAAAACCCTCCGGTTTATATAGACACCGGAGGGGGCTAGGGTTACACAAGGTCGGTTACAAAGGAGGAGATATACATATCTGTATTGCCTAGCTTGCCTTCTACGCCAAGTAGAGTCCCATCCGGACACGGGACGAAGTCTTCAATCTTGTATCATCATAATCCGACAGTCCGACCAAAGGATATAGTCCGGCTGTTCGGAGACCCCCTAATCCGGGACTCCCTCAGCTATATTCAGACATCAGAAAGGTTCTGGGTGGTTCGGGTATTTTTCGGAGTACCAGAGAGTTACGGGAATTCGCCGGGGGAAGTATTGGGCCTTCATGGGCCTTAGTGGAAAGGAGAGAAGGGCCAGAAGGGGAGGCTGCGCCCCATGGGCTGGTCCGAATTGGACTAGGGAGGGGGCGGCGCCCTCTCTTTCCTTCTCCCTCTCCTCTCCTTCCTTCTTCTCCTACTTGTTCTAGGAAAGGAGGAAACCTACTCCTACTAGGAGTAGGAATGCCCCCTTTGGGCGCGCCACTTGTGGCCGACCCTCCTCCTCCCCTACTTTATATACGGGGGAAGGGGGCACCCCATAGACACACAAGTTGATCTTTTAGCCGTGTGCAGTGCCCCCCCTCCACAGTTACACACCTCGGTCATATCGTTGTAGTGCTTAGGCGAAGCCCTGCGCCGATAACTTCATCATCACCGTCACTACGCTGTCGTGATGACTAAACTCTCCCTCGGACTCAACTGGATCAAGAGTACGAGGGACGTCACCGAGCTGAATGTGTGCAGATCGTGGAGGTGCCATGCGTTCGGTACTGGATCGTTTGGATCGTGAAGACGTTCAACTACATCAACCGCGTTACTAAACGCTTCCGCTTTCGGTCTACGAGGATACGTAGACACACTCTCCCCTCTCGTTGCTATGCATCTCCTAGGTAGATCTTGCATGATCGTGGGATTTTTTTTAAATACTGCATTCCCCAACAGTGGCATCCGAACCAGGTCTATGCGTAGATGTTATATGCATGAGTAGAACACAAAGGAATTGTGGGCGTGGGTATATACATATTGCTTGACGTCACTAGTTGTTTCCTGATTCGGCGGTATTGTTGGATGAAGCGACCCGGACCGACATTACATGACCGCGTTCATGAGACTGGTTCTACCGACGTGCTTTGCACACAGGTAGCTGGCGGGTGTCAGTTTCTACAACTTGAGTTGAATCAGATTCAATGAACATGGTTCTTTCCGAAGTTCAAAAAGCAATCACTATACCGCGTTGTGGTTTTTGATGTGTAGGTAAGAACGGTTCTTACTAAGCCCATAGCAGCCACGTAAAATTTGCAACAACAAAGTAGAGGACGTCTAACTTGTTTTTGCAGGGCATGTTGTAATGTGATATGGTCAAGATGTGATTATATAAATTGTTGTATGAGATGATCATGTTTTGTAACAAAGTCATCGGCAACTGGCAGGTGCCATATGGTTGTCGCTTTATTGTATGAAATGCAATCACCATGTAATTGCTTTACTTTATCACTAAGCGGTAGCGATAGTTGTAGAAGCAATAATTGGCGAGACATCAATGGCGCTACGATGGAGATCAAGGTGTCAAGCCGGTGATGATGGAAATCATGACGGTGGTTTGGAGATGGAGATCAAAGGCACAAGATGATGATGGCCATATCATGTCACATTTTTTTATTGCATGTGATGTTTATCTTTTATGCATCTTATTTTGCTTAGTACAACGGTAGCATTATAAGATGATACCTCACTAAATTTCAAGGTATAAATGTTCTCCCTGAGTATGCACCATTGCTATAGTTCATCGTGCCGAGACACCACGTGATCGGGTGTGATAAGCTCTATGTTCACATACAATGGCTGCAAGCCAGTTTTGCACAAGCAGAATACTTGGGTTAAACTTGACGAGCCTAGCATATGCAGATATGGCCTCGGAACACTGAGACCGAAAGGTCGAGCATAAATCATATAGTAGATATGATCAACATAGTGATGTTCACCATTGAAAGCTACTCCATCTCACGTGATGATCAGACATGGTTTAGTTGATATGGATCACGTGATCATTTAGATGACTAGAGGGATGTCTATCTAAGTGGGAGTTCTTAAGTAATATGATTAATTGAACTTAAATTTATCATGAACTTAGTCATGATAGTATTTGCATATCTATGTTCTAGATCAATTGCTCGCGTATAGCTTCCCCGTTTTATTTATGATATGTTCCTAGAGAATACTATGTTGAATGATGTTAGTAGCAATGATGCGGACTAGCTCCGTGATCTGAGGATTATTCTCATTGCTGCACAGAAGAATTATGTCCTTGATGCACCGCTACGTGACGGACATTTTGCAGAAGCAGATGAAGACGTTATGAATGTTTGACAAGCTCAGTATGATGACTACTTGGTAGTTTAGTGCGCCATACTTTACGGCTTAGAACCGGGACTTCAAAAACGTTTTGAACGCCACAAAGCATATGAGATGTTCCAAGAGCTGAAATTGGTATTTCAGACTCATGCCCGTGGTAAGAGGTATGTGCCCTCTAACAAGTACTTTGCCTACAAGATGGAGGGGAATAGCTCAACCAGTGAGCATGTGCTCAGATTGTCTGGGTACTACAATTGCTTGAATCAAGTGGGAGTTAATCTTCCAGATAAGATAGTGATTGACAGAGTTCTCTAGTCACTATCACCAAGTTACTAGAACTTAGTGATGAACTATAATATGCAAGGGATGACGTAAAACCATTCCCGAGCTCTTCGCAATGCTGAAATCGACGAAGGTAGAAATCAAGAAAAGCATCAAGTGTTGATGGTTGACAAGACCACTAGTTTCAACTAAAAGGGCAAGGGAAAGAAAGGGAACTTCAAGAAAAATGGCAATCAAGTTGGCACTCCCATGAAGAAGCCCAAAGCTAGACCTAGGCCTGAAACTGAGTGCTTCTACTCCAAAGGAAATGGTCACTGGAAGCGGAACTGCCCCAAATACTTGCGGATAAGAAGGATGGCAAAGTGAACAAAAGTATATTTGATATAAATGTTATTGATGTGTACTTTACTAGTGTACATAGTAACCCCAGGGTATTTGATACCGGTTTAGTTGCTAAGATTAGTAACTCGAAACAGGAATTGCAAAATGAACAGAGACTAGTTGAGGCGAGGTGACGATGTGTGTTGGAAGTTATTCCAAGGTTGATAAGATCACCATCGCACACTCCCTTTACCTTTGATATTAGTGTTGAACCTAAAATAAATGTTGTTTGGTGTTTGCGTTGAGCATAATATGATTGGATCATATTTATTGCAATACGATTATTCATTTAAGTCAAAGAATAATTGTTATTCTATTGACATGAATAATACCTTCTGAGGTCATACACCCAAGGTGAATGGTTTACTGAATCTCTATCGTAGTGATACACATATTCATAATATTGATGCCAAAAGATGCAAAGTTCATAATGATAGTGCAACATATTTGTGGCACTGACGTTTAGGTCATATTGGTGTAAAGCGCAAGAAGAAACTCCATGTTGATGGGCTTTTGGAATCCCTTGATTATGAATCACTTGATGCTTGCGAACCATGCCTCATGGGTAAGATGACTAAGACTCCGTTCTCCGGAACAATGCAGCGAGCAAATGACTTATTGGAAACAATACATACTGATGTATGCGATCCGGTGAGTGTTGAGGCTCGTGGCGGGTATCAATATTTTCTGACCTTCACAGATGATTTGAGCAGATATGGGTATATCTACTTAATGAAACACAAGTCTGAAACGTTTGAGAAGTTCAAAGAATTTCAGTGTGAAGTGGAGAATCATCGTAACAAGAAAATAAAGATTCTATGATCTGATCATGGAGATGAAATATTTGAGTTACGAGTGTTGACACACGAACACGTCACGTGTACCCTCGACGCCGGGGGTGATGCACCGCAGCTCACGTCGAAGGAGACCCGACCGACCGCGCGATACGCAAGACAGTCAGCGGGCGCTTTTGAAGACCCGAAACCCCACACGCCCGGGAGGGACCCCGTCAGGGAATGCGGCGGCTATGGGCTGCCCTAGGTCGATTCGCTCGCCCCTACAGCCTCGTGGATCGCTGCCCTCCAATGCAAAGAACGAACGAATAATGAGAAAGAAAGATACAAGGGTAGGGGATAAAGATAGATGAACACGAAAGTGTAATAGATTGATTGGTTCGATTGGTGTTGTTTCAGTCGGCCGTCAGCCCCAACATATATAAGAGGCGGCTGGACTTCCCGTACAAGCAAAGGATTTATCTAGGCTTTCCTTACAAGAAAATTACATCAATTCACGTCCAAAACCCTAGTCAAATTCGGACTGGTTTTATCCGAACTTTCCAAAACTGTTCGGTTTAAACTGGCTGCGCCTTGCGAGTCCTTTTTGCGGTGGTAAACGATCTCGGATGAAAACAAGCCCAAAAGCAATCTTGACCGTTTCGACGAGACGAACAACTTTCATGTTGAAGGTTTTTTGATCAGAGATCATCTTGAGGGTCAGATCGGTCTCGCAACACAGGCTATCTCCTCGCGCTACCCGTCAGACATGTGTCTGGTGGGGCGCGCCACATCTCGCCTCGTGAGAGGGCTGCACTCCGATTGCTCTAACTTTTGCATAAGAACTCGGATTTGAATGATTTCTATATCAGAATCGATCGTTTCGACGAGACGAAGACAACCCGTGTAGATCGTTTTTTCATTTGAGGTTGTCTTGGGGGCTTAATCGGCTAAACTGTACTTTGAATATAAGATCTTGGTACTTCGAGTATAGTTTCGGCCTTCGAGATGAAATCGGACGGTGATGACCCAAATTTCAAAGATGTTCATATCAATAATACGGAACTCTTTCATGTAGATCATTTCTACATTTGCGTCCATCTAGATAATCATTTGAGCCCATCTTCAGCTTCTGGTCGGATTGACTATCACAACCTCCACCCCGGCAGGCCTTCCACCCGGGTAAGCTTTCCGCACCGACAAGGTTTCACCCCGGCAAGGTTTTTTATACCGGCAAGGGTTCTCCCTAGCTTGGCAAGGTTTCTACCCCGGCAAGAGTTCCTCCTCGGCAAGGTTTCTACCCCGGCAAGAGTTCCTCTTCGGCAAGGTTTCTCCCTCGGCAAGATTTCACACCGGCAAGCTTCTTCGCCGGCAAGCTTTCCACGCCGGCAAGCTTCTCCGCCGGCAAGCTTTCCACATCGGTAAGCCCTCACATCGGCAAGGTTTTACCCCGGCAAGGTTTCATTCAGCCGGCAAAGGCCGAATACTTTCTCACTCGGGGCCGGCCCGCGAAGTGTTGCCTCTAACTTTTGCATACGAACCCTGATTCGTGACCATGCCAAAATCTGGTGTCAACACATGCCCCCTGTTTTTCGGCAAAGCTTGTGTGCCGAAAAATAACTTGTATTGTGTTTGTTCTAAGGACGATGTCAACACTCCATCGGCCATTTATTTTCCTCAGGATGATAATCAGGTATCGGCCATGTTTGTGCTAAGGGCGATAATAATATATCGGCCATGCCTTGTGTGAACTTTCTGATGCAAACTTGGGTGAAACCTTCTCAGCTTCATTAACAATCCGGTGATAAAGTTCCATAGATATGTATCTAAATGTCATCCTCCGAACCATATTGTTCACCCTTTTGCTAAGATTTTGTAGACAATCAACAATAAACTTTCTCCAATCCTTACTTTCGCCTCCATAAAAATTTCATTAGTGGCCGAAGCTGTGGACTCCAATTCGGCCTTACCTATGTTGGCAAGAATAAGCATCGGCTATTGATAGATGTGCAATACACCATGACCAACATGGTAGCCAAATGCTTGCTATGCCAACTCTCTCCAATTATCATGACCAGATATATGAAGAATCTTAAGACAACCCATGGTAAATTTTACATCTAGACATACCTCAAGATAAACTAAAAATGATTCGTCAAAACATTGATAACCATTGGATATTTGTTGCACTACTAGTAACGAATCACCGGAAGCCTCAATATGTATAGCACCTATAGCAAGGCAAAGCTCCAATCCGAATGACAATGCATATTCGGTTTTGATCATTGTGCAAAAATATTTTAAGCGGCATGAGGCTTCAAAAAATAGCACCATAAGGATATATATAAACAACACCAACACCTTGGCCATTGCTACAAATTTAACCATCAATATATAATCTCCATGGTTCTAGAGAGATCAAGCTGAAATCAATATTATGCATGATGTCAATATGATGCTCAATAATAAAATCAACCATGATTTGGCCTTACATAAATTCAGAATACTAATAAGCCAAAGCACACCCAATCAAAACATAAGTTCACTTTGCAATTTTGGTGAATTGGTCTATGCATAATATCTTCAATGGCATCAATTTGACAAATTCCTTTGCAAGCACTTATCTCAAACTAAGGATGATGTTAGAATACCACACCGGCCATTCTTAAATCTCTTAGGGCGATAGATAAATATCGGCCATTACAATGAGGTCCATGTAGTATTCGCCCACCAAGGTATGTATAGCCGAAATAAACAAACGAAATAGCAATAAGATATTTTGGCCCCTTTGTATTAGCAACAAAAATGTAACTAACCAAATGTATAGTGATTTGGTAATACTCTGTCATGATATAGAAAATTATGTTGTGTCCATGGATCAAAATAAGTTCATGGAGGGTAACTGATCATACATGTGGATGAATTCCATGGCAAAGGCATCAATTGCATTGTTGAAGAAAATGGATGATGTGCTAACCGAAGATTTTGATGTTGTGATCCACCTCTTCGGCTTAATTGTTTGTTGCTTCCATTCTTCTCTTTCTTCACTTTTATTGTACTTGTTGCAATAGAAGCATGCACATCATTTTTGTTATGAATGATCCTCTTGGGAACCCATGCCATGTTCTTCTGTCTCAGCTCTTGTGCACTAAGATTTTGTAATTCCTTCTTTTGCCAATACGTTAAGCCGAGTGGGCATCTCGGCTGTAATTCTGTTTTGACCAATGGCAGTTCCTTTTTGGCCTTATGCACCCTCAACTTCTTTTCTTCAGATTTGGCACTTTGACTCTCAATAATTGGTTGCTTTGTCTCATTGCCTTTAGTAGCCAATGTTAACACTTTAATTGACTCTTTTTTATTTGAGATCAAATCTGAAGTTGCACTCTTACGACCATCTCTTTTAACACGGTAAACTTGCTTGACCACCTCTTTCTTCATCCTTGAGCTCTGGACCAATTCCTTATGATTGAAACGGTCTTTAACATGTGATTGTTCAGATATTGATCTTCTCGGAGCTGCATAATATTAGAGAGATGGTCTAAAATAAGATGGATAATTTGCCCTTGTATCATACGTGTCCCATGATGGATATGGATTTACATGAGCGTAGGGAGGCATCCACGACATTGGCATTGGCGGCCCAAAAGCAGGATATGAAGTCTGCTTGCTCAACATCTTCCTTTGCCAATCCAACTCTTCAGATTTATGCCTCGGGGGTGACTTCGATGCTTTTGCTTCACTCGGCTGATAAGCACTCTTTGCCTCACTTATCTTCTGATATTTTTCTAATAACTGCGCGAAAGTGACTTTCGGCCTTTTACCTTTGTGCTTACCATTGCCTTTGCTTTCTTTAACTATGCGTGCATCGGTCTTTGAATTTTCTTGTTGTCCCCCAGTGCTAGATGTCACCATTGTAGCTTTGATGGAATTCCCATCTTCAAGATTGCCGTTGATGCACTTTTTAACCATATCCTTGCTCGAAGTCTTGACCCCGTCATTATTGGTGTGTACCTGTTGACCTTAGGTGCATCGGCTTGAGATAGCCGAGTCAACATTTGATCGCCATCAAAACCAATCTGATCCGATTGTTCATACGATCGTGCCTCAACAAACTTCAATTGTCTCGATTGTGCGGCTTGATGAATCATGTTGTTGTCTTCAATATTCTCTTCAAACAAACATTGAATTTGTTCTTGTCCTGATGGCTCGACATCATGATCAATTATAATAGGATTAGTCGACGATGCACCAACGATGTGATCAACTATGCCCGGACTGAAGGTACACTGCTCGTCCATTAACTGATATTGTGATACTAGCTCTGAAACAAAACAGCCAAGCAGTGCTGGCTTAGCGTCATCTGACTCGGCTATGCATTGATTTTCATCCTCTTTTCCTGATGCTTTTGAATCGACTTCGAAGGACTTTGGACCTGGCTTTACATTTCTGCAACCAAAATAATTACAGAATATATGTCTCGTCCGAGACCAAATGTTAGCCAGGCATGAAACAAACAAAGTTGTCCATGTGAATACAAAGTTCAGTTGGCATGGCAAGAACAACTTTGGTTTTGATAAGTTGTCACCATTAGTCTCTATGAAAGATACCATGTGTCGACTATCATGATTAGTGAAAAGATCATTCCTAACAAATAGATTACTCATTTCAATTGGTCTTTCAAAATTAATTAGAATCTTACTAACGGGTGCATCAACAATATGATTTTGACCGAATCGAAAATTGAGTAAACTATCTGCTAGGTGTACCTTTGTGAAGACGTTGGAAGGAGAAGATGGTTGCACCACTGGAACAATACATTGCTCCACTTCTGAATAATTCTCCAATGCCGCTTCCTCTTTTTCTGGATATGGTGCCTCATCACTCGGATTGCCCAAGTATATTTCAGTCGGATTGCCCAAGTGGATTTCACTCGGACGCTCTTTGTCAGTTGAACTTTGCTCGGCCGCATTTTGTTGGTCTTGATGTTCATCGTTAACTGAACTTTGTTCAGCCATATTACTGTGTTCTTGATGCTCATCAATATCTTTAGCACGAAACTCATAGGGTAGCATGTAAGCTTCCTTTGCTCAGCCAAGCTTGCATCTTCTATTTTGGTACACGCGGCAATAGTTGGCTTGATGCACTCGGCTTTAGCCGGTGATGCACTCGTCTAGAACGATGCACTCGGCTGGCATGATGCAACGCACTGGGCTTTAAACATCCCGGTGCTCAATCCGGTTTCAACCGAATCCATCATATTAGCCGAGTGAATCCCTTTTTGCTGGTTTGCTTGCAAAGCTTCTTTTTTATCTTGCCTCAAAAGTGTAGAAGGGCCAAAATGGCTGCTACATGGAGGAAGGCACTTGACGTATTCTTGCAAATATCCATCTCCACGCTTCTTCTTGAGTGCTTCGTAGGCCTGTCGATATGCTGCTGGTAATTCCTCAAGGGTAGGTGTAGTAAATTCGTTGACTCTATTCCCTGTGAGCTTTGGCTTGATCTTGTCCTCTTGGGCCAGATATTTTTCTTTAGACTCATCCCTACTTGGATTCGCTTGCCCCCCAATACTTTTATGATCTTTCGGCAATGAATTGATGTTTCCGAAATTTTGCGATTGTATAGGGGGTGTATAACATGCTGCAATGATAGCTGAAGACATGTGCACTGTTGTTGAATATTTTCTCATGCCAATTTGATCAATCGGCAACACTTTGTCTTCTTTCAAAACCCTAGCTCTTATTGCCTCATAATCAGGAACCAATCCCTTTTCGTGCTGCTCAAGGCAAATAGCACTAATCTTCTTATTTTGGGCTAAACTTTTTAATGCAGCCAGATCCACCTCATCTCCTACAATATTAGGCACATATGCTCCTGCAGAATCTCCATTCACTCGGCCAAGGTGATCTGAGTCATGAATATTTTTAGTTTCATATGCCACTGAGCAATTAATATCACGAGGTGTAGTATATGATGTTCGAGGATAACCGGCCAAATAGCTAATGGAAGCATGGCCGATTCCCCCATCCATCAACATGTTTGGGGATGAACCCGCATATTGCGAGTCGGCTACTGATGGATAAAACTATGAGATGCCCTCCTGCACATGAGGTATCATATATTGATCATTCGAACAAATCGTGTTGTTCACCGGCATATTGAAAGATGTTGCCGATGCACGAAAGTTCAGATTCATAAGTTGCATGCCGCGATTATGTAAATTCCAAGTTTCTCCAACGGAATAACTAGCCGGCCTTTTCTCATTAGGGTTGGCTGACATCACATGTCCGTTGAAAGATCTAGCAACATCAACATAATGGCTATTTGCATCTATGCAAGGAGATTGATGATACATGTTACCGTTGAAGATTGCAGCCGCTTGATGACGCTCTCCTCGTAGGAAGAACATGCTGGAGACTGTTCAAAGCTTCGTTCCCCAGTGGAGTCGCCAAAAAGTGTGTTGACACACGAACACGTCATGTGTACCCTCGATGCCGGGGGTGATGCACCGCAGCTCACGTCAAAGGAGGCCTGACCGACAGCGCGATACGCAAGACAGTCAGCGGGCGCTTTTGAAGACCCGAAACCCCACACGCCCGGGAGGGACCCCGTCAGGGAGTGCGGCGGCTATGGGCTGCCCTAGGTCGATTCGCTCGCCCCTAGAGCCTCGTGGATCGCTGCCCTCCAACGCGAAGAATGAACAAATAACGAGAAAGAAAGATACAAGCGTAGGGGATACCCCAGCATATATAAGAGGCGGCTGGACTTCCCGTACAAGCAAAGGATTTATTTAGGCTTTCCTTACAAGAAAATTACATCAATTCACGTCCATAACCCTAGTCAAATTCGGACTGGTTTTATCCGAACTTTCCAAAACTGTTCGGTTTAAACTGGCTGCACCTTGCGGGTCCTTTTTGCGGTGGTAAACGATCTCGGATGAAAACAAGCCCAAAAGCAATCTTGACCGTTTCGACGAGACGAACAACTTTCATGTTGAAGATTTTTTGATCAGAGATCATCCTGAGGGTCAGATCGGTCTCGCAACACAGGCTATCTCCTCGCGCTACCCGTCAGACATGTGTCTGGTGGGGCGCGCCATATCTCGCCTCGTGACAGGGCTGCACTCCGATTGCTCTAACTTTTGCATACGAACTCAGATTTGAACTATTTTTATATCAAAATCAATCGTTTCGACGAGACGAAGACAACCGTGTAGATCATTTTTTTATTTGAGGTCGTTTTGGGGGCTTAATCGGCTAAACTGTACTTTGAATATAACATATTGATACTTCGAGCATAGTTTCGGCCTTCGAGATGAAATCGGACGGCGATGACCCAAATTTCAAAGATGTTCATATCAATAATACGGAACTCTTTCATGTAGATCATTTCTCCATTTGAGTCCATGTAGATAATCATTTGAGCCCATCTTCAGCTTCTGGTCGGATTGACTATCACAACCTCCACCCCGGCAGGCCTTCCACCCGGGTAAGCTTTCCGCACCGACAAAGTTTCAACCCGGCAGGGTTTTTTACACCGGCAAGGGTTCTCCCTAGCTCGGCAAGGTTTCTACCCCGGCAAGAGTTCCTCCTCGGCAAGGTTTCTACCCCGGCAAGAGTTCCTCTTCGGCAAGGTTTCTCCCTCGGCAAGATTTCACACCGGCAAGCTTCTTCGCCGACAAGCTTTCCACGCCGGCAAGCTTCTCTGCCGGCAAGCTTTCCACATTGGTAATCCCTCACATCGGCAAGGTTTTACCCCGGCAAGGTTTCATTCAGCCGGCAAAGGCCGAATACTTTCTCACTCGGGGCCGGCCCGTGAAGTGTTGCCTCTAAGTTTTGCATACGAACCCTGATTCGTGACCATGCCAAAATCTGGTGTCAACAACGAGTTTGGCCTTCAGTTGAAACAATGTCGAATAGTTTCACAACTCAAGCCACCTGGAACACCACAATGTAATGGTGTGTCTGAACGTCGTAACCGTACTTTATTAGATATGGTGCAATCTATGATGTCTCTTACCGATTTACCACTATCGTTTTGGGGTTATGCATTAGAGACAGCCGCATTCCCGTTAAATAGGGCACCATCTAAAAATCCATTGAGACGACACCATATGAACTGTGGTTTAGCCAGAAACCTAAGCTGTAGTTTCTTAAAGTTTGGGGTGATGATGCTTATGTGAAAAAGTTTCAACATGATAAGATCAAACTCAAATCGGAGAAGTGTGTCTTCATAGGATACCCAAAAGAAACTGTTGGGTACACCTTCTATCATAGATACGAAGGCAAGATCTTTGTTGCTAAGAATGGATCCATTCTAGAGAAGGAGTTTCTCTCGAAAGATGTGATTGGGAGGAAAGTAGAACTTGATGAGGTAGTTGTACCTTCTCCCGAATTGGAAAGTAGTTCATCACAGAAATTAGTTCCAGTGATTCCTACACCAATTAGTGAGGAAGCTAATGATGATGATCATGAAACTTCAGATAAAGTTACAATCGAACCTCGTAGGTCAACCAGAGAATGGTCCGCACCAGAGTGGTATGGTAATCCTTTCTGGAAGTCATGTTACTAGATCCTGATGAACCTATGAACTATGAGGAAGCGATGATGAGCCCAGATTCCGTGAAATGGCTTGAGGCCATGAAATCTGAGATGGGATCCATGTATGAGAACAAAGTATGGACTTTGATTGACTTGGCCGATGATCAGCGAGCCATTGAGATTAAATGGGTCTTCGAGAGGAAGATGGATGCTGATAGTAGTGTTACTATCTACAAAGCTCGAATTGTCACTAAAGGTTGTCGACAAGTTCAAGGTGTTGACTATGATGAGAGTTTCACACTCGTATCTATGCTTAAAGTCTGTCCGAATCATGTTAGCAATTGCCGTATTTTTTGAAATTTGGCAAATGGATGTCAAAACTCCATTCCTTAATGGATTTCTTAAAGAAGAGTTGTATTTGATGCAACCAGAAGGTTTTGTCAATCGTAAAGGTGCTAACAAAGTTTGCAAGCTCCAGTGATCCATCTATGGACTGGTGCAAGCATCTCGGAGTTGAAATATACGCTTTGATGACTTGATCAAAGCATATAGTTTTATACAGACTTTTGGAGAAGCCTGTATTTACAAGAAAGTGAGTGGGAGCTCTGTAGCATTTCTGATATTATAGGTGGATGACATATTATTGATCGGAAATGATACTGAATTTCTGGATATCATAAAAGGATACTTGAATAAGAATCTTTCAATGAAAGACCTCGGTGAAGCTGCTTACATATTGGGCATCAAGATCTATAGAGATAGATCAAGACGCTTGATAAATTTTTCAATGAGTACATACCTTGACAAGTTTTTGAAGTAGTTCAAAATGAAACAGTCAAAGAAGGAGTTCTTGCCTATGTTGCAAGGTGTGAAGTTGAGTTAAGACTCAAAACCCGACCACGGTAGGAAATAGAAAGAGAATGAAAAGTGATTCCCTATGCCTCAGTCATAGGTTGTATAAAGTATGCTATGCTGCGTACCAGACCTATTGTATACCATAGCATGATTTTGGCAAGGGGGTATAATAGTGATCTAGGAGTAGATCACTAGACAGCGGTCAAAATTATCCTTAGAGGACTAAGGATAATATTTCTCGCTTATGGAGGTGATAGAAGAGTTCATGTAAAGAGTTACGTCGATGCAAGCTTTTCACACTGATCTAGATGACTCTAAGTCTCGATCTAGATACATATTAAAAGTGGGAGCAATTAGCTAGAGTAGCTCTGTGCAGAGTATTGTAGACATCGAAATTTGCAAAATGCATACGGATCTGAATGTTGCAGACCCGTAGACTAAACTTCTCTCACAAACAAAACATGATCACTCTTTGGGTGTTAATCACATAGCGATGTGGACTAGATTATTGACTCTAGTAAACCCTTTGGGTATTAGTCACATGAAGATGTGAACTAATCACATAAAGATGTGAACTATTAATGTGAAATCACATGACGATGTGAACTAGATTATTGATTCTAGTGCAAGTGGGAGACTGAAGGAAATATGCCCTAGAGGCAATAATAAAGTTGTTATTTATATTTCCTTATATCATGATAAATCTTTAGTATTCATGCTAGAATTGTATTAACCGGTAACTTAGTACATGTGTGCATACATAGACAAACAAAGTGTCCCTAGTCTGCCTCTACTTGACTAGCTCGTTAATCAAAAATGGTTAAGTTTCCCAGCCATAGACATGTGTTGTCATTTGGTGAACGAGATCACATCATTATCGATGTGAAGGACAAGACCCATCCGTTAGCTTAGCACTATGATCGTTTAGTTTATTGCTATTGCTTTCTTCATGACTTTTACATGTTCCTATGACTATGAGATTATGTAACTCCCGAATACCGGGGGAACACTTAGTGTCTATCAAACATCAGAATGTAACTGGGTGATTATAAAGATGTTCTACAGGTGTCTCCGATGGTGTTTGTTGAGTTGGCATAGATCGAGATTAGGATTTGTGACTCCGATTGCCGAAGAGGTATCTCTGGGCCCTCTCGGTAATGCACATCACTATAAGCCTTGCAAGCAATGTGACTAATGAGTTAGTTGCAGGATGATGCATTACCGAATGAGTAAAGAGACTTGTCTTTAATGAGATTGAGATAGGTATGATGATACCGACGATCGAATCTCGAGCAAGTAACATACCGATGACAAAGGGAACAATGTATATTGTTGTGCGGTTTGACCGATAAAGATCTTCGTGAAATATGTAGGAGCCAATATGAGCATCTAGGTTCCGCATTGGTTATTGACCGGAGATGTGTCTCGGTCATGTCTACATAGTTCTCGAACTCGTAGGGTCCACTCGCTTAACATTCGATGACGATTTGTATTATGAGTTATGTGATTTGATGACCGAAGTTTGTTCGGAGTCCCGAATAAGATCATGGACATGACGAGGAGTCTCGAAATGGTCGAGACGTAAAGATCGATAAATTGGAAGGCTATATTCGGACATCGGAAAGGTTCTGAGTGGTTCGGATATTTTTTGGAGTACCGGAGAGTTACGGGAATTCGCCGGGGTAAGTATTGAGCCTTCATTGGCCTTAGTGGAAAGGAGAGATGGGCCACAAGGGGAGGCCACGCCCCCCCATAGGCTAGTCCGAATTGGACTAGGGAGGGGGCGACGCCCCTCTCTTTCCTTCTCCCTCTCCTCTCCTTCCTTCTTCTACTAGGGGTAGGAATCACCCCTTTGGGCGCGCCCCTTGTGGCCGGCCCTCCTCCTCCTCCCCTCCTTTATATACGGGGGAAGGGGCACCCCATAGACACACTAGTTGATCTTTTAGCCGTGTGCGGTGCCCCCCTCCACAGTTACACACTTCGGTCATATCGTTGTACTGCTTAGGCGAAGCCCTCCGCCGGTAACTTCATCATCACCGTCACCACGCTGTCGTGCTGTCGAAACTCTCACTCGGCCTCAACTGGATCAAGAGTATGAGGGACATCACCAAGCTGAACGTGTGCAGATCGGGCAGGTGCCGTGCGTTCGGTACTTGATCGGTTGAATCACGAAGACGTTCGACTACATCAACCACGTTACTAAATGCTTCCGCTTTCGATCTACGAGGGTACATAGACACACTCTCCCCTCTCGTTGCTATGCATCTCCTAGATAGATCTTGCATGATCGTGGGAATTTTTTTGATATACTATGTTCCCCAACAATTTGGACATCGGAATGGTTTCGAGTGGTTAGGGTATTTTGCCGGAGTACCGAGGGGTTACCGGTGTTAGGGAACGTAGTAATTTCAAAAAAAATCCTATGCACACGCAAGATCATGGTGATGCATAGCAACGAGAGGGGAGAGTGTCGTCCACATACCCTCGTAGACCGTTATGCGGAAGCGTTATGACAACGCGGTTGATGTAGTCGTACATCTTCACGATCGACCGATCCTTAGCACCGAACGTACGGCACCTCCGCGTTCAGCACACGTCCGGCTCAGCGACGTCCCGCGAACTCACGATCCAGTAGAGCTCGGGGAAGAGTTTCGTCAGCATGACGGCGTGGTGACGATGTTGATGAAGCTACCGCAGCAGGGCTTCGCCTAAACATCGCTAAAGTATGACCGAGGTGGATTATGGTGGAGGGGGGCACCGCACACGGCTGGAGAGATCTCAATGATCAACTTGTGTGTCTAGAGGTGCCCCCTGCCCCCGTATATAAAGGTGCAAGGGGGGAGAGGCGGCCGACCAGGAGGAGGCGCGCCAGGAGGAGTCCTACTCCCACCGGGAGTAGGACTCCCTCCTTTCCTAGATGGAATAGCAGAAGGGGGAAGGAGGAGGGAGAGAGGAAGGAAAGGGGGGCGCCGCCCCCCTCCTTGTCCAATTTGGACTAGAGGGAGAGGGGGCACGCGTCCTGCCCTGGCAGCCCCTCCTCACTTCCACTAAGGCCCATCATGGCCCATTAAACCCGGGGGGGGGGGTCCGGTAACCCCCGGTACTCCGGTAAAATCCAGATTTCACCTGGAACACTTCCAATATCCAAATATAGGCTTCCAATAGATAAATCTTCATGTCTCGACCATTTCGACACTTCTCATCATGTTCGTGATCAAATCCGGGACTCCGAACTACCTTCGGTGCATCAAAACATATAAACTCATAAAACTAATCGTCATAGAACTTTTAGCGTCCGGACCGTACGGGTTCGAGAACTATGTAGACATGACCGAGACACATCTCCGGTCAATAACCAATAGCGGAACCTGGATGCTCATATTGGTTCCTACATATTCTACGAAGATCTTTATCGGTCAAACCGCACAACACTATACGTTGTTCTCTTTGTCATCGGCATGTTACTTGCCCGAGATTCGATCGTCGATATCCAATACCTAGTTCAATCTCGTTACTGGCAAGTCTCTTTACTCGTTCCGTAATACATCATCATGTACTAACTCATTAGTTATCATGCTTGCAAGGCTTATAGTGATGTGTATTACTAAGAGGGCCCAGAGATACCTCTCCGACAATCAGAGTGACAAATCCTAATCTTGATCTATGCCAACTCAACAAGTACCATCGGAAACACCTCTAGAGCACCTTTATGATCACCAAGTTACATTGTGACGTTTGGTAGCACACAAAGTGTTCCTCCGGTATTCTGTAGTTGCATAATCTCATAGTCATAAGAACATGTATACGTCATGAAGAAAGCAATAGCAGTAAACAAACGATCAAGTGCTAAGCTAACGGAATGGGTCAAGTCAATCACATCATTCTCCTAATGATGTGATCCTATCGGGTGTGGGGTTCCGGAAAACCCTTAAGGTTCGAACACTGGGGTCCGCGCGAAGTCTTTCCTTCCCACCAATCGATGCTCTAGCTCACTAAGATCTCGCGGACGAACTCGACGAACTCACACATAGAAATACACAAGATTTATACTGGTTCGGGCCACCGTAGTGGTGCAATACCCTACTCTAGTGTGGTGGTGGTGGATTGCCTCTAGGGCTGATGATGAACAGTACAAGGGGAGAACAACCTCCTGAGGTTGAGGTGTTCTTGAGCTTGGTGTGCTTGTGTGTGTGTATGTGGTCTGAATGGTCCGTCCCCTCTCTAAGGTGGTGGCTAGTCCTATTTATACTGGCCCTGGTCCTCTTCCCAAATATCGAGCGGGAAGGGAGCCAACAATGGAGGGCTAATTCGAAGGGGGACAACTAGTACAAGCTATCCTGACAAAAATGTCTCTTCGCCTGCAAAAGGCTCTGGTGGTGATGTCGTCTTGGGCTTCATGATAACCTCCGTCTTGCCGTCCTCCTGGTCTTGGTCTCGTTGCACCAATATAGCAACCTTTGCCTGATGCCTCGGTAATCTTCGCCTGCGCTTGCCTCCTTAGCACCAAAGAGGAAAAAAGGACGCTGCGCGCGCTGGCGCCCGCCTGGTGCCGTCGTCATGCCTCACGTCACGAGGGTCTCGTGAGGTTTGCCCCACCTTGATATCTCTGCTCCTAATGAGCCTGCCTAGCTAGGCTACTCCTGAGGAAGTCTTGCGTCGTCTGCCTCGGGAGGCTTGGACCCTCGCGAGGGTCTTGGATGCTTTGCTGGTGAAGATGGGTCGTACGGCCTGCAGGCTCAGCCACGCCGCGGGCCGCAGGAAGGCAAGTATGGGGACCCCCGTTCCTAGAACGCCGACAGTACCCCCGGGCCCAAGGTGCGCTCGGGCTTGGCTTCGCGGTGAAACCAAGGGCCATGTTTGGAGCACCGCGGGCGCGTGGCGGTTGATTGGATGTGGGCGTCTCCGCTTCCCCATGTTGTCTTGGCAACTGCTCGACTTGTCAGGTCCCCGCGACATGCAAGGAAAACCATCATTACCTGCAATCGTGGGAGACGCTGGTTGGCCTTCCCTCGTTATAAATGGGAAGGGGGGCGGAGCCCCCGTTGCCCATCTCTTCCTTGCTTGCTTGCTCCTTCCTCCTCGCTCCATCACTTGCAGTGACACCCATGGCACCACAAAGGAAGTTCTCCGCCGCCGAGAAGGGGAAAGCCCCTCGCGAGGGACCCGGCTCCCCGGCGCCCAAGCGCGGACGCGGCCGCCCGCGTAAACATGCCGCGACCCCCGCCGTGGCCCATTGTCGAGTCAGCGCCACGGCACGCAGAGTGGGTCATCCCAGCAATGGCGGTCCAGTTGATGAGGGAAGGTGCGCCATGGTGGCGCGGCCTCCTCGTCCGCGCTTCCACACGACGGAGGTGTCGCCGGAGTTCGACGTCTGGTTAGAGAACCCGGCCGGAAACTGGCTCCAACTCCCACGCTTCTTCATCGGCGAACTGCCGGCCTCTGGTCCAAGCAGACTCTGGGTGCAGGCAGATGGCTGCTGCAGCAAGGCGTCTTGGGTTGCGGTCGAGACTTCTGCTGTGGGCAACATGGCCCTGGCCCGCGGCTGGCAGACATTCACCCGCGCGCGCGGCCTGGGCAGGCGGTGCACCCTCCACTTCGGGTACGATGGTGGGTCGACCCTTCATGTGAGGATGTTTGGGGAAGATGGTCGCCGCGCCGGGTGCTGCCCCGAGGCGAACGACGGTGAGGAGGTACCCGGCCTTAGGGATGGTGGCGACGAGGACGAGGGCGAGCAGGCCCTAGCCGGCGATCGTGTCTCGCCCAGCTACGCCGGCTCTTCCTCCGGCTACAACTCCAGCAGTGGCGGCTATGCCCAGCCGCCGCGCCCGTCTTGAAGATGGTGGTGGGTCGTCTTGCCACCGCACCTCCATGAAGCATGAGGAAGGATCTGGCTAGGCTCGGGGTAGTGCTAGGTGCCTGTCCTCGCGGATCGCTGCAACACTACTTTTGTTTTGCTCTTTTCCTGCATCAAGAATGAAACCAGCATGGGCCCAGGAAGGGCATGTATCGAACTATGGTTCCTTGGTTATATCAGTATGCGTGCTGTTCTCGTGTTGTGTCATTATTTTGCGCAAAGATAACTTAACCTGGTATACTCAGGACGTCCTCTTCCCCGCGAAGCATTTATTTCCTCACATTTATCTTGCCTCGGTGGCCTGCATTCGCTCAGGAACTGCGAAAAACTTGTTAGGAAGTGCGTTAAAAGATTTGCCGTTCATCCTGGCCCTGACCTGGCGCTTTGCGTCGCGGTACCCGAGGGGCACGGACTAGGAGAGGTGCGCCACCCTTTGAGCTCGAACGAGGGTGGCTCGCGAGAAGGCAGAAAGGAGAAAAAAATACTCGTGAGGGCACCTGCCTAGCCCCCTTGAGAGGCATGCGAGAGAGAGAACATGAGCAAATTCGAGCCGAAAAAGTGCAGTGAGAGGCGAGGGAATCAAATCGGTAAGGCACGCCAAAGGCAAACTTTGATTAAGGAAAAGCAAGTCAACTACGAAAAGCAAATGAAAAGCCGCATCCGACACCTAATCTAGTCTTCAAGTCTTCTCACCAGCACAAAGCTAAGTGATGTCCACTAGGTGTGGGAGGGAGCCCCAGGGCCTGAGGCCGACGCTCTTGAGACTCCGGGGCGTGTACAGCCCCACTCATTATTACGTGAGAGTGTCACGGGTGATTCTTCACAGACACTGGGCCTTCTTCACAGGCTCTAGGCCTTGCTTCTCAGGCTCTGGGACATGCTTCACGGATAGAACTTCCGGAGGTGCTGGATGTTCCAGGCGTTCTAGATAGGTATACCGTCCTGCGTCTTCAAGCACGCTGCACCCGACCTAGAGACATGGACGACCCTGAACGGACCCTCCCGCATGGGCGAGAGCTTGTGCAGCCCTTCCCTGGAGAGGACCCACCTCAGGACGAGGTCGCCCACCTCGAGCGTCCTGGAGCGGATGTTGCGGCAGCGGTATCGTCGCAGCGCTTGTTGGTACCTTGCTGCCCTCAATGCGGCTTCGCGACGACGTTCCTCCCCCAGCACAAGATCCATCCCCCGCATGGCGTCTTGATGACCCACAAGTATAGGGGATCTATCGTAGTCCTTTCGATAAGTAAGAGTGTCGAACCCAACGAGCAGCAGAAGGAAATGATAAGCGGTTGACAGCAAGGTATTCTCTGCAAGTACTGAAATAGGTGGTAACAGATAGTTTTGTGATAGGATAATTTGTAACGAGCAACAAATAACAAAAGTAAATAAAGTGCAGCAAGGTGGCCCAATCCTTTTTGTAGCAAAGGACAAGCCTGGATAAACTCTTATATAGAGAAAAGCGCTCCCGAGGACACATGGGAATATCGTCGAGCTAGTTTTCATCACGTTCATATGATTCGCGTTCTGTACTTTGATAATATGGTATGTGGGTGGACCGGTGCTTGGGTACTGTCCTTACTTGGACAAGCATCCCACTTATGATTAACCTCTATTGCAAGCATCCACAACTACAACAAATGTATTAAGGTAAACCTAACCATAGCATGAAACATATGGATCCAAATCAACCCCTTACGAAGCAATGCATAAACTAGGGTTTAAGCTTCTGTCACTCTAGCAACCCATCATCTACTTATTACTTCCCAATGCCCTCCTCTAGGCCCAAATAATGGTGAAGTGCTATGTATTCGACGTTCACATAACACCACTAGAGAAGAGACAACATACATCTCATCAAAATATCGAACGAATACCAAATTCACATGACTACTAATAGCAAGACTTCTCCCATGTCCTCGGGAACAAACGTAACTACTCACAAAGCATATTCATGTTGATAATCAGAGGGGTATTAATATGCATATAGGATCTTAATATATGATCTTCCACCAAATAAACCAACTAGCATCAACTACAAGGAATAATTAACACTACTAGCAACCCACAGGTACCAATCCCGGGCATAGAGACAAGAATTGGATACAAGAGATGAACTAGGGTTTTGAGAGGAGATGGTGCTGGTGAAGATGTTGATGGAGATTGCCCTCTCCCAATGAGAGGAGTGTTGGTGATGACGATGGCGATGATTTCCCCCTCCCGGAGGGAAGTTTCCCCGGCAAAACAGCTCCGCCAGAGCCCTAGATTGGTTCCGCCAAGGTTCCGCCTCGTGGCGGCGGAGTCTCGTCCGAAAAGATGTTTTATGATTTTTTTTCCTCATCCAAAGACTCCATATAGCAGAAGATGGCCATCGGAGGGCCACTAGGGGGCCCACGAGGTAGGGGGGCGCGCCTAGGGGGGTAGGGCGCGTCCCCCACCCTCGTGGGCAGGGTGTGGCCCCCCTGGTGAACTTCTTGTGCTCAGTATTTTTTATATATTCTGAAAACGTCTTCCGTGAAGTTTCAGGACTTTTGGAGCTATGCAGAATAGGTCTCTAATATTTGCTCCTTTTCCAGCCCAGAATCCCAGCTGCCGGCATTCTCCCTCTTTATGTAAACCTTGTAAAATAAGAGAGGATAGGCATAAGTATTGTGACATAATGTGTAATAACAGCCCATAATGCAATAAATATCGATATAAAAGCATGATGCAAAATGGACGTATCAACTCCCCCAAGCTGAGACCTCACTTGTCCTCAAGCGAAAGACGAAATCGAAAAATATGTCCACATGTTTGGAGATAGAGGTGTCGATAAAAGTAAAATACGGATGTGAGGGCATCATGATCATTCTTAGAACATAAACTTACATAATTCTTGTCATAGATTTATTATGCTAGAGTAATAATTCAGTCACAATTTCAAGTATGAATCAGTAAACTTCATTGAAAACTAACAAACTATAGTCTCAGTCATTGGAGCAATTGCAATTTGTCATAACATAGGAAAGAGTCAATATATAAGATCTCTTCAGAAAGTCCACATACTCAACTATCATATAGTCTTTCACAATTGTTGACACTCACACAATACTTATGGGTATGGAGTTTTAATCGGACACAGAGAAAGATACGGGCTTATAGTTTTGCCTCCCAACGTTTTACCTCAAGGGTAATGTCAACAATAATAGTTCATGAAAACTCACATCCAATTAGCCATATATACCAGGATCTTTCCAACATACTATGCTTGCCAAAGGATAAAATGTAAAAAGGAAGGGTGAAGATCACCATGACTCTTATGCAAGGTAGGAGATAAAAGTAAAAGATAGGCCCTTCACAGAGGGAAGCAGAGGTTGTCATGCGCTTTTATGGTTGGATGCACAAAATCTTAATGCAAAAGAACGTCACTTTATATTGCCACTTGTGATATAGACCTTTACTATGCAGTCTGTCGCTTTTATTTCTTCCATATCACATGATCGTATAAAGCTTATTTTCTCCCACACTAGTAAGTCATACATATTTAGAGAGCAATTTTTATTGCTTGCACCGATGACAACTTACTTGGAGGATCTTACTCAATCCATAGGTAGGTATGGTGGACTCTCATGGCAAAACTGGTTTAAGGGTATTTGGAAGCACAAGTAGAACCCTACTTGGTGCAATGAATTTGGCTAGCATGAGGGGAAAAGGCAAGCTCAACCATGTTGGATGATCCATGACAATATAATTTATCTCAGATGTAAGAAAACATAACCCATTACGTTGTCTTCCTTGTCCAACGTCAACTCTTTAGCATGTCATATTTTAATGAGTGCTCAGAATCATAAAAGATGTCCAAGATAGTATATTTATATGTGAAGACCTCTCTTTCTTTATTACTTCCTATTAATTGCAACGATGACCAAAACTATGTTTGTCAACTCTCAACAACTTTTATTCATCATACTTTTTCTATGTGAGCTCATTACTCTCCATAAGATCCATATGATCTCTTTGCTTCCTTTTTTTTATTAATTTCTCTTTTCTTTTATTCACTTAGGATCATGGCAAAATAATCAAGCCCTTGTCTCAACTCTAATCTTTATTATATATAGCTCACAGACTCGATTACATAGAGGGATCATAAAGCAAAACTCAAAACTAGATCATGCCATAAACTTTATTCTACTAGATCAAGATATTACCAAAAGGATCAAACTAAGAAAAATGGTAAAGATAAAAGTGATGGTGATACTATACCGGGGCACTCCCCCAAGATTGGCAGTTGCCAAGGGGAGTGCCCATACCCATGTGATTATGTCTCCTTTGTTGGTGAATAAGGTGGAGTTGTTGATGATGGATAGTCGCACATCAAGCGTAGGAGGTCTTCTAACTTGCGGATAATGCCTTTGAGTGCGATGATATGCTCCTTCAACAAAATATTTTCACGTGTGAGATACTTATTTTGTATACGAGCTAACTCGATCATCTTGAAAGCTTCGATCTCAGTTGGGGTAAGAAGATTGTGATCAGGTTGAAGGATGTCTTCTGTTGCCGGAACTTGGTCCTCCGTGGCCTGCTTGATCCCTTCATCCTTGTTGATCTCCAAGGGTTCTTCTCTCTTCAGCTCTATATTCATTAGCCAAGCATCGTTGCCCTCATGGTTGGACGAGGAAGGAGACGACATAATGCCTGGCCTTGATAACCCTGATAGAAAACAGCTTGAAACAAAGACAAGAGATATTTGCGTGATACGGAGGTCAAAACCTTCGGGAGGTTATATAATGAATTTTTACCGACCAAAATATGTGTCGTGTACGAAAATGGAGTCCGGAGAGAACACGAGGTGCCCATGAGGTAGGGGTGCGCCCTCCACCCTCGTGGAGGCCTCGTGTCCTTCCCGGAATGCTTCTTATTTTTCTATTTTTCTAAATCTTCGGAGAAATATTGCCTTAAAAACTGTTTTGGAGTCGGTTTACTTACCGTACCACATACCTATACCTTTTCGGAGTCTGAAACGTTTCGGAAAGTGTCCCTTATGTATTCCTCCGGGGTTACGTTTCAATAACATTGGTTTCAACATTTATGGGATTACCTGAGATATAATGTTTGATTCTTTGACTGTTCATCACCTTCGGATTTGTGCCTTCGAAGTTGTTAATTTTTATGGCACCGGAACAATAGACCTCCTCGATAACGTAAGGACCTTCCCATTTAGAGAGAATTTTTCCTGCAAAAAATCTTAAACGGGAGTTGTATAGCAATACATAATCACCTATATTAAACTCACGCTTTTGTATCCTTTTATCATGCCATCTTTTAACCTTTTCTTTGAACAACTTGGCATTTTCGTAGGCTTGGGTTCTCCATTCATCGAGTGAGCTAATATCAAATAACCTATTCTCACCGGCAAGTTTAAAATTATAATTGAGCTCTTTAATAGCCCAATATTCTTTGTGTTCTAGTTCGAGAGGTATGTGACATGCTTTTCCATAAACCATTTTATACGGAGACATACCCATAGGATTTTTATATGCAATTCTATAGGCCCATAATGCATCATCAAGTTTCTTGAACCAATTCTTTCTAGACATATTGATAGTCTTTTGCAAAATTAATTTGAGCTCTCTATTACTCAATTCTACTTGACCACTAGACTGAGGGTGATAAGGGGATGCAATTCAATGATTAATATCATACTTAGCAAGCATTTTATGGAAAGCACCATGAATAAAGTGTGAACCACCATCAGCCATTAAATGTCTAGGGACTCCAAATCTTGGAAAAATAAATTCTTTAAGCATTTTGATAGAAGTGTTATGATCAGCACTAATAGTTGGAATAGCTTCTACCCACTTAGTAACGTAATCAACAACAACTAAAATATGTGTATATCCATTAGAGGCAGGAAAAGGTCCCATATAGTCAAAGCCCCAAACATCAAATGGTTCAATAACGAGTGAATAGTTCATAGGCATTTCTTGACGTCTACTAATATTACCAATTCTTTTGACATTCATCACAAGATAAGACAAACTTACGGGCATCCTTGAAGAGAGTAGGCCAACAAAAACTAGATTGCAATACCTTATGTGCAGTTCTATCTCCAGCATGGTGTCCTCCATAAGCTTCGGAGTGACACTTGCGTAGGATCTGTTCCTGTTAATGCTCAGGTACACAACGTCTAATAACACCAGCTACTCCTTCTTTATAAAGATGTGGGTCATCCCAAAAGTAATGCCTCAAATCATAGAAGAACTTTTTCTTTTGCTGGTATGTGAAACTAGGTGGTATGAATTTGGCAACAATGTAATTAGCATAATCAGCATACCATGGAGCAGTATGAGAAGAATTTATGACATTTAATTGCTCATCAGGAAAGCTATCATCAATAGGTAGTGGGTCATCAAGCACATTTTCTAACCTAGGCAAGTTGTCTGCAACGGGGTTCTCAGCTCCCTTTCTATCAACAATATGTAAGTCAAATTCTTGTAGCAAGAGAACCCATCTAATAAGTCTAGGTTTAGCATCTTTCTTTTCCATAAGATATTTAATAGCAGCATGATCAGTGTGAATAGTTACTTTAGAATCAACAATATAAGGTCTAAACTTATCACAAGCAAATACAACTGCTAAGAATTCTTTTTCAGTAGTATCATAATTTCTTTGAGCATTGTCTAGGGTTTTACTAGCATATTGAATAACGTATAATTTCTTATCAACTCTTTGCCCTAGAACAGCACCTACAACATAGTCACTAGCATCACACATAATTTCAAAGGGTAAATTCCAATCAGGTGGTTGAACAATAGGTGCAGAGATCAATGCTTTCTTACGTATTTCAAATGCTTCCACACAATCATCATCGAAGACAAATGGTATATCTTTTTGTAATAAATTAGTCAGAGGCCGAGAAATTTTTGAGAAGTCCTTAATGAACCTCCTATAAAATCTGGCGTGACCAAGGAAACTTCTTATAAGTTTGATGTCCTTGGGGCATGGCATCTTTTCAATAGCATCAACCTTGGCTTTATCAACTTCAATACCTCTTTCAGAAACTTTATGCCCCAAGACAATACCTTCATTAACCATAAAGTGGCACTTTTCCCAATTCAAGACAAGATTAGTTTCTTAACATCTCTGCAAAACTCGATCAATGTTGCTCAAGCAATCATGAAAATAACATCCATAGACGGTGAAATCGTCCATGAATACCTCACAAATCTTTTCACAAAAGTCAGAGAATATAGTCATCATGCATCTTTGAAAGGTAGAAGGTGCATTACATAAACCAAAAGGCATACGTCTATAAGCAAAAGTACCAAAAGGGAAAGTAAAAGTAGTCTTTGATTGATCCTTGGCTGACACAGGTATTTGAGAGAGACCAGAATAACCATCTAGAAAGCAAAAATGTGTGTGTTTGGATAATCTTTCTAGCATTTGATCGATAAAAGGTAAGGGGTAATGATCCATTTTAGTGGCCTTATTTAATTTGCGGAAATCAATTACCATCCTATAACCTGTAATAATACTTTGAGGAATCAATTCATCTTTATCATTAGGAACGACAGTAATACCTCCCTTCTTAGGGACACAATGGACATGACTTACCCACTAACTATCAGCAACGGGATAGATTATACCTGCCTCAAGGAGCTTTAGTAGTTCCTTTCTTACCACTTCTTTCATTTTAGGATTCATCCGTCGTTGATGATCAAAAATTGGTTTAGCATCTTCTTCCAAATTTATTTTATGTTGACATAGAGTGGGACTAATGCCCTTAAGATCATCAAGAGTATACCCAATAGCAGCATGGTGCTTCTTCAGAGTTTTCAATAATCTCTCTTCCTCATGCTCTGAAAGGTTAACACTAATAATAATAGGATATATCTTTTTTCTCATCAGGATAAGCATATTTAAGAGTATCAGGCAACGGATTAAGCTCAAACACGGGATCACCCTTGGGTGGAGGAGGATCCCCTAGGATTTCAACAGGCAAATTGTGTTTCAGAATAGGTTCCTGTTTAAAGAATACTTCACCTATTTCCCTTCTTTCATTCATAAATATATCATTTTCATGGTCTAGCAAATATTGTTCTAAAGGATCACTAGGAGGTACGGCAATAGAAGCAAGACCAATAATTTCATCCTTTCTAGGTAATTCTTCTTCACGGAGTTGTCTACTAAATTTAGAGAAATTAAATTCATGAGACATATCATCTAAACCGATAGTAACAACATCCTTTTTGCAATCTATCTTAGCATTAACAGTGTTTAAGAATGGTCTACCAAATATAATGGGACAAAAGCTATCTTGTGGGGAACCAAGAACAAGAAAATCAGTAGGATATTTAGTTTTCCCACATAAGACTTCAACATCTCTAACAATTCCCATCGGTGAAATAGTATCTCTATTGGCAAGTTTAATTGTGACATCAATATCTTCTATCTCAGCAGGTGCAATATCATGCATAATTTCTTTGTATAAGTCGTAATGTATTGCACTAGCACTAGCACCCATATCACATAAGCCATGATAACAATGATCTCCTACTTTATCAGAAATAACAGGCATGCCTACCACAGGTCCGTTTTTCTCTTTTGCACGGGGTTTAGCAATTCTAGCAGTCTCATCAAGGAAATGAATAACATACCCATCAATATTATCAAACAAAAGATCTTTAACAATAGCAATATCAGGTTCAACTTTAATTTGCTCAGGAGGTGTATAAGTTTTATTGCTTTTATGAACCACAGTTGAAGCTTTAGCATGATCATTTATCCTAACAGGAAAAGGTGGTTTCTCAACATAAGCGGTAGGAACAATAGGATCATTATAAGTGATAGTCTTTTCTTCAACTTTAATTGGTGCAGCTACTTTTACTTCTATGGGAGGATGATATTTAAACCACTTCTCCCTAGGGAGATCAACATGAGTAGCAAAAGATTCACAGAAAGAAGCTACTATTTCAGAGTCAAGTCCATATTTAATGCTAAATTTACGGAAAACATCGGTATCCATAAAATATTTAACACAATCAAACTTAGGTGTCATACCTGACTCCTTACCTTCGTCGAGGTCCCAATATTCAGAGTTGCGTTTAATTATTTCCAATAAATCCCATTTTAATTCAATAGTCTTCATCATAAAAGAGCCAGCACAAGAAGTATCGAGCATGGTGCGATTGCTATCAGAAAGTCGAGCATAAAAAATTTGAATAATAATTTCTCTTGAGAGCTCATGATCGGGGCATGAATATAACATTGATTTAAGCCTCCCCCAAGCTTGAGCGATGCTTTCTCCTTCGCGAGGCCAAAAATTATATATATAATTGCGATCACGATGAACAAGATGCATAGGATAAAACTTCTGATGAAATTCCAATTTCAATCATTTGTAGTTCAATGACCCCGTATCATCACATAGCCTATACCATGTCAATGCATCTTCATTCAAAGATAAAGGGAAGACCTTCTTCTTAATAACATCTCCGGGTACACCTGCAAGCTTAAATAATCCACAAACTTCATCCACATATATAAGGTGCTCATCAGGATGCTTTGTTCCATCTCCTGCAAAAGGATTAGCTAGCAGTTTTTCTATCATACCCGAAGGAATTTCAAAGCAGACATTTTCATTTTCGGTAGGTTCAGTAGGTTGAGGAGCAACTCTTTGCTCTACTGGTCGGGGTGAAGATACCCCGAACACGTCCCTCAGAGGATTACTTTCCATACTAACAAGTGACAGTAAATTTCCGCACACTATATAAATTTTTCCGTACCAAATTCCACCTACCAAAGGCGCTTCCCTCCCCGGCAATGGCGCCAGAAAAGATTCTTGATGACCCAGAAGTATAGGGGATCTATCGTAGTCCTTTCGATAAGTAAGAGTGTCGAACCCAACGAGGAGCAGAAGGAAATGATAAGTGGTTTCCACATGGGAATATCATCAAGCTAGTTTTCATCACGTTCATATGATTCACGTACGGTACTTTGATAATTTGGTATCTGGGTGGACCGGTGCTTGGGTACTGTCCTTACTTGGACAAGCATCCCACTTATGATTAACCTCTATTGCAAGCATCCGCAACTACAACAAAAGTATTAAGGTAAACCTAACCATAGCATGAAACATATGGATCCAAATCAGCCCCTTACGAAGCAATGCATAAACTAGGGTTTAAGCTTCTGTCACTCTAGCAACCCATCATCTACTTATTACTTCCCAATGCCCTTCCTCTAGGCCCAAATAATGGTGAAGTGTTATGTAGTCGATGTTCACATAACACCACTAGAGGAGAGACAACATACATCTCATCAAAATATCGAACGAATACCAAATTCACATGACTACTAATAGCAAGACTTCTCCCATGTCCTCAGGAACAAACGTAACTACCCACAAAGCATATTCATGTTCATAATCAGAGGAGTATTAATATGCATATAGGATCTGAACATATGATCTTCCACCAAATAAACCAACTAGCATCAACTACAAGGAGTAATTAACACTACTAGCAACCCACAGGTACCAATCCCGGGCTTAGAGACAAGAATTGCATACAATAGATGAACTAGAGTTTTGAGAGGAGATGGTGCTGGTGAAGATGTTGATGGAGATTGCCCTCTCCCGATGAGAGGAGTGTTGGTGATGACGATGGCGATGATTTCCCCCTCCCGAAGGGAAGTTTCCCGGCAGAACAACTCCGGCAGAGCCCTAGATTGGTTCTGTCAAGGTTCCGCCTCGTGGCGGCGGAGTCTCTTCCGGAAAGATGGCTTATGATTTTTTCCTCATCGAAAGACTCCATATAGAAGAAGATGGCCATCGGAGGGCCACCAGGGGGCCCACAAGGTAGGGGGCCGCGCCCAGGGGGAAATCATCTTCCGTGAAGTTTCAGGACTTTTGGAGCTGTGCAGAATAGGTCTCTAATATTTGCTCCTTTTCCAGCCCAGAATCCCAGCTGCCGGCATTCTCCCTCTTTATGTAAACCTTGTAAAATAAGAGAGAATAGGCATAAGTATTGTGACATAATGTGTAATAACAGCTCATAATGGAATAAATATCGATATAAAAGCATGATGCAAAATGGACATATCACATCCTGCTGCATTTCGTCAAATGCTAGGACCCATGCGGAGCGATGCTTGACCTCGTGAGGGAGGACTGCTTCAGCTCCGTAGATGAGGAAGAATGGGGTCTCGCCTGTTGGCTTGGTGGCGGTGGTTCGGATGGACCACAGCACGGACTGGAGTTTGTCGTGCCAGCCCCTGCCGCAGGCCTCCAGCTTCTTCTTGAAGGTTCTGGTCTTGAGGCCCCTTAGGACCTCCGCGTTAGCGCGCTCGGCCTGACCGTTACTCCTGGGGTGGGCCACCGAAGCGTAGCAGATCTGCGTTCCAATGTTAGCACAGTAGGTTTTGAAGAGGTTGCTAGTAAACTGCAAACCGTTATCTGTGATGATGCGGTTGGGGACCCCGAAGCGGCTCACGAGGCCCTTGATGAACTTGACAGCAGAGCCGGCTAGAATGGTACGGACGGCTTCTACTTCCGCCCACTTGGTGAACTTGTCGATGGCGACGTAGAGATAGCGGTAGCCCCCTGGAGCCTGGGGAAATGGGCCTAGGATGTCCAGCCCCCAAACCGCAAACGTCCAGGTGAGCGGGATGGTTTGGAGGTCCTGAGCAGGCTGATGGATTTGCTTAGCGTGGAATTGGCAAGCTTCATAGGACCTCACCAGCTCAGATGCGTCGTTGAGTGTCGTAGGCCAATAAAACCCACTGCGGAACACCTTGCCGACGAGGGTCCGTGATGACGAGTGGTGTCCGCAATCACCGCTGTGTATGTCAATCAGCAACTCCCTTCCTTGATCGCTGGAGATCCAGCATAGTGTGACATTGTTCGGTCGTTTCCTGCATAAATCGTCGTCTTGGATACAGTATGTCGTGGCCTGCTGGGCCATGCGCTCCATGTCCTCTTCCTTCTCCGGCAGCGTCCCGTGCATCAGGTATTCCTTGAACTCCTTGATCCAGCACAACTCCTGTGACTCGAGCGCCAAGAGCAGCCGAGCTCCTGAGGTTGGGTCGCAGGCTGGGGCTCCCGTGGCCGGGGGCTGCGGGAGTTCCTCCCGTGGCCGGGGGCTGCGAGAGTTCCTCCCGTGGCTGAGTCATGCTTGAAAGAGGTGGCGAAGTTGATGGCTTGAAGAGCCGCTCTTCGAAGACGCCGGGCTCTTGCGGTTGCCGCTTGGATGCTCTCCTGGCGATGTCATCGGCTTCCTTGTTGGTGCCCCGGGGCGCGTGCTGCAGCTCTAGGCCCGAGAACTGCTTTTTCCATCTTGCGCACCTCCGTGAGGAAGGCCTCCATGTGCTCGTCCTTCGGCTCGTATACCTTGTTGGAAAAGTTGATGAGGAGTTGCGAGTCGCCTTTGACATTGAGGCGCTTCACCCCTTGAGTCGCCGCTGCCTTCAGGCCAGCTATGAGGCCTTCGTATTCTGCGATGTTGTTGGAGACCTTCTCACTGTGCTGAAAACAGAGTTGCACGACATAGTAGAGCTTGTCCTGAGTGGGCGAGATGAGCAATGCTCCAGCCCCCGTGCCCTGATGCATGAAGGCGCCATCGAAATACATGACCCAGCCGTCTGGTGCCTCGCTTCCTGGCAAGGTGGACCGGTCTTCTCCTTCCTCAAGAGCCAGGGCATCTATCCATTCTGCCACAAAATCAGTGAGCGTGACTCCCTTGATGACCCTGGTAGTGCTGAACTCCAACTGGAATGCTTGTAACTCAATGTTCCACTTAGCAACCCTTCCGGCTGAGTTAGGGCTCCTGAGCACCCTCTCCAATGGGTAGGCTGAGACGACCTTGATGGGGTGACCTTGGAAGTAGTGCCGCAGCTTGCGCGAGGCCACCAAGAGTGAGAGCAGGAGCTTTTGCGGCATGGGGTAGCACGCCATCGCGTCCCACAGTACGGTGCTGACGAAGTACACCGGATGCTCGACGAGGGCTGGCACACTATCGAGGCCCGGGTCCCGTGGAGATTGTGGCATATCCTGAGGTGGTGGGTTTCCTGAGACCTGGCCATCCTTAGAAGCTTCTGCGATGTTGCCCTGTTGAGCTTGGTCTTCCACCACTGATGGCTTTGCCGCGCCTTCCTGACCCCGCGCTGCATCAGCTCTGGCTTGGCGCGGCACACCCTTGCCTTGGCGCTCCTCCCGAACTGCCATCAGCGCCGCGCTAGCGGAGTACGGGGTGGCGGCAAGGTAGAGCACCAGAGGATCCAGAGGCCGTGGTGCCACCATCACTGGGGGGCTGGTGAGGTATTTCTTGAGGTCTTGGAAGGCCCGGTCGGCCTCCGGGGTCCACTCGAACGGGCCCTTCTTCTTCACGAGCTTAAAGAAGAGTAAGGCATGCTCACCTAGCTTGGATATGAAATGCCCTAACGCGGTCACCCGCCTTGCTAGCTTTTGCATTTCCTTGAGGGTCTGCGGTGGGCTCATGTCTTCGATGGCCTTGATCTTCTTAGGGTTCGCCTCGATCCCTCTATGGGATACGAGGAACCCCAGTAGCTTGCCGGAGGGGACACCAAACACGCACTTCTCCAAGTTAAGCCTCAAGTTCACTTGGCACAAGCTCTCGAAGGTCTCCCCCAGGTCTTGAATCAACGTCCTCGCCTCGCGAGATTTGTCCACTATGTCATCAACGTATGCCTCTGTGTTTCTGCCGAGCTGTCGCCCCAAGGTGATTTGCTCAACCGTTCAAAGGTCGCGCCCGCGCTGCGCAGCCTGAAGGGCATGC
Organism: Triticum dicoccoides; assembly: GCF_002162155.2. Classification (NCBI taxonomy): domain Eukaryota; kingdom Viridiplantae; phylum Streptophyta; class Magnoliopsida; order Poales; family Poaceae; genus Triticum; species Triticum dicoccoides. The sequence continues at coordinate 636,017,590 of NC_041382.1, read as the reverse complement.
AGGTGTAGCAATACACCCCACATGGTGTCAGGAAGGCTGTCTTCTCCACATCCTCCACCGCCATCTTGATTTGGTGGTATCCTGAGAATGCATCCAGGAAACATAGCAAGTCGCACTCGGCGGTGGAGTCGACGATTTGGTCGATGCGTGGAAGCAGGAACGGATCCTGGGGCACACTTTGTTAAGGTTGGTGAAGTCGACGCACGTCCATTCCTTCCCACCTTTCTTTGGTACTACGATGGGGTTCGCCAGCCATTCGGGGTATAGAACTTCTCGGATGGTACCTGCCGCCTCTAGCTTGCCTGTCTCTTTGACGATGAAGGCCTGCTTCTCTGTGGACCACCGTCTTGCTCACTGCTTCATGGGGCGTACGTTGGGGCACACCCTCAGATGATGCTAAATTACCTCTCTCGGGACCCCTACCAGCTGATTGGGCTTCCACCCGAATATCTCCTTGTTCATGCGCAAAAACCTCACCAAAGCTTCTTCTTGTCCCGGGTCAAGGCCGGTTCCTATGGTGAAGGTGGCTCTTGAAGACCCGTCCTCGTCGACCGGCACCTTCTTGGTCTCCGCCTTGTCTTGAGTGTAGCCGCTTCTTCTTGGTGGGCACAGTTTCCTTGGCCTCGGGTGTACCGATACCGGCTGGCTGTGCTGCTGCCGAGGTCTTGAAGGCGAGCTTGAGCGCCGCCACGACCTCCTTAGCGCCCCCATTGATGGTGAGGACGCCCTTGCTCCCTAGCATCTTCATGAGGTTGTAGGCCGGGTGAGTCGCTGCCATGAACTGACCGAGAGCTGGGTACCCGAGGATGGCATTGTACGGGAGACCGATGCGGGCGATGTCAAAGTCCACCAGCTCGGTGTGATAGTTATCTCACGTGCCAAAGGTGACGGGAGGCGGATCTGCCCCAAAGGGTGAGCAGCTCCACCACCCACTCCTGTGAAGGGCTTGCTGAGGCCGAGCCGTTCGAGCAGCACATGAAGAAGGATGAAGGCTTCCACGGAGGGCAAGTTGAGGCCGGCGCCGCCGTCGATGAGGGTCTTGGTGACGGCCATGTTGCAGATGGTGGGCGTGCAGAGCATCGGGAGCATCCCTGAGCCGGCGGTGGAGCCAGGGTGGTCTTCCGAGTCGAAGGTGAGGTCGGCCTCCGGCGCAGCCCAACCCGGCGAAGCCCCCGGGCGCTTGCAGGTTGCCCCAATCTGACGGAACAAAGGCTTGACGTGGCGACCTGAAGGAGGCGCTTGGGAGCCACCCAGCAGTGCCGCGACTGCGTGGTGTGCCGGCGCTGCGTAGCGCGCAGTGAAGAGGTCGCAGAGTTCCCCCCAGGACGTCACCGTGGATCCCGGGAGGTTGAGCAGCCAAGCACGCGGCTCGTCGGTGAGGGCCAGGGGGAACAAGTTTGCCAAGATCTTGTCGCCGCCTCCGACCTCGAGGACGGCCTCCTCGTATGCCAGCAGGAACAACGTCGAGTCTTCCGCGCCATCGTAACGCGGCGGCATCTCCGACCTGAACTTGGCCGGTTCCTGCACTCGCCGCAGAGCAAGGGCCTGGGCTCGGTACCAGACTCCCTACTTCTGGTGTTGACCGTAGAGGTTGGTGGCGGGGCACCTGCCATGGGAGCGTAGTGCGGCGGTACGGGGCGCTGGTTGGTGGAGAGAAGCCCCGACGCACCCCTGCCTGGGGCGCCAAATGTCGGATGTGGGGTTTCAGCAAACCCTTAAGATTCGAACACTAGGGTGCGCGCGAAGTCTTTCCTTCCCACCAATCGACGCCCTAGCTCACTAAGATCTTGCGGACAAACTCGATGAACTTGCACATAGAAAGACACAAGACTTATACTGGTTCAGGCCACCGTCGTGGTGTAATACCCTACTCCAGTGTGGTGGTGGTGGATTGCCTCTAGGGCTGATGATGAACAGTACAAGGGGAGAACAGCCTCCTAAGGTTGAGGTGTTCTTGAGCTCGGTGTGCTTGTGTCTGTGTATGTGGTCTGAATGGTCCGTCCCCTCTCTAAGGTGGTGGCTAGTCCTATTTATACTGGCCCTAGTCCTCTTCCCAAATATCGAGCAGGAAGGGAGCCAACAATGGCGGGCTAATTCGAAGGGGGCAGCTAGTACAAGCTATCCTGACAAAATTGGTCTTCGCGTGCCCAAGGCTCTGGTGGTGACGCCGTCTCGGGCTCCACGATGACCTCCGTCTTTCCGTCCTCCTGGTCTTGGTCTCATTGCACCAATATAGCAACCTTTTCCTGATGCCTCGGTACTCTTCGCATGTGCTTGCCTCCTTAGCACCAAAGAGGAAACAAGGACGCTGCGCGTGCTGGCGCCCGCCTGGCGCCCGCCTGGGGTTGTGCGTCTTGGCTAACGTCACGAGGGTCTCATGAGGTTTGTCCCGCCTTGATATCTCCGCTCCTCGTGATCCTGCCTAGCTGGGCTACTCCCAAGGAGGTCTTGCATCGTCCGCCTCACGAGGCTTGGACCCTCGCGAGGGTCTTGGATGCTTTGCTGGTGACGATGGGTCGTATGGCCTGCAGGTTCAGCCACGCCGCGGGCCGCAGGCAGGCAAGTATGGGGACCCCCGTTCCCAGAACACCGACAGATCCCATTGATCAAATAACAACTCATGTCTATGGTTAGGAAATTTAACCATCTTTGATCAATGAGCTAGTCAAGTAGATGCATACTAGTGACAATATGTTTGTCTATGTATTCACACATGTATTATGTTTCCGGTTAATACAATTCTAGCATGAATAATAAACATTTATCATGAAATAAGGAAATAAAAAATAACTTTATTATTGCCTCTTGGGCATATTTCCTTCAGTCTCCCTCTTGCACTAGAGTCAATCATCCAGATTACACAGTAATGATTTTAACACCCATGGAGCCTTTGTGCTGATCATGTTTTGCTCGTGGAAGAGGCTTAGTCAACGGGTCTGCAACATTCAGATCCGTATGTATCTTGCGAATCTCTATGTCTCCCACTTGGACTTGATCCCAGATGGAGTTGAAGCGTCTCTTGATGAGCTTGGTTCTCTTGTGAAATCTGGATTCCTTTGCCAAGGCAATTGCACCAGTATTGTCACAAAAGATTTTCATTGGACCCGATGCACTAGGTATGACACCTAGATCGGTTTGCGATTTAGAATCGTCCGGATCAGTGTCAAAGCTTGCATCAACTTAACTATTTATGATGAGCTCTTGGTCACCTCCATAAACCAGAAACATATTCTTGGTCCTTTTCAGGTACTTCAGGATGTTCTTGACCGCTGTCCAGTGATCCACTCCTGGATTACTTTGGTACGTCCCTGCTAGGCTAATAGCAAGGCACACATCAGGTCTGGTACACAACATTGCATACATGATAGAGCCTATGGCTGAAGCATAGGGAACACTTTTCGTTTTCTCTCTATCTTCTGCAGTGGTCGGATATTGAGTCTTACTCAACTTCACACCTTGTAACACAGGTAAGAACCCTTTCTTAACTTGATCCATTTTGAACTTCTTCAAAACCTATTCAAGGTATGTGCTTTGTGAAAGTCCAATTAAGCGTCTTGATCTATCTATATAGATCTTGATGCCCAATATATAAGCAGTTTCACTGAAAAACTCTTATTCAAGTATCCTTTTATGCTATCCAGAAATTCTATATCATTTCCAATCAGCAATATGTCATCCACATATAATATTAGAAATGCTACAGAGCTCCCACTCACTTTATTGTAAACACAGGCTTCTCCAAAAGTCTATATAAAACCATATGCTATGATCACACTATCAAAACGTTTATTCCAACTTCGAGAGGCTTGGAACTTGCACACTTTGTTAGATCTCTTTGGATCAATAAAACCGTTGCATCATAGACAACTCTTCTTCCAAAATCCATTCACGAATGCAGTCTTTACATCCATTTGCCAAATTTCATAATCATAAAACGTGACAATTGCTAACATGATTCGGACAGACTTAAGCATCGCTACGGGTGAGAAGGTCTCATCGTAGTCAACTCCTTGAACTTGTCGAAAACCTTTTGCAACAAGTCGAGCTTTGTAGACAGTAACATTACCGTCAGCGTCTGTCTTCTTCTTGAAGATCCATTTATTCTCGATGGCTTGCCGATCATTGGGCAAGTCAACCAAAGTCCACACTTTGTTCTCATACATGGATCCCATCTCAGGTTTCATGGCTTCAAGCCATTTTGCGGAATCTGGGCTCATCATCGCTTCCTCATAGTTCTTAGGTTCATCATGGTTAAGTAACATGACCTCCAGAACTGGATTACCATACCACTCTGGTGCGGATCTTGCTCTAGTGGACCTACGAGGTTCGGTAGCAACTTGATCTGAAGTTACATGATCATCATCATTAGCTTCCTCGCTAATTGGTGTAGGAGTCACATAAACAGATTTTTGTGATGAACTACTTTCCAATAAGGGAGCAGGTACAGTTACCTCATCAAGTTCAACTTTCCTCCCACTCACTTCTTTCGAGAGAAACTCCTTTTCTAGAAAGGATCCATTCTTAACAACGAATATCTTGCCTTTGGATCTGTGATAGAAGGTGCACCCAATAGTTTCGTTTGGGTATCCTATGAAGACACATTTCTCCGATTTGGGTTCGAGCTTATCAGGTTGAAGCTTTTTCACATAAGCATCGCAGCCCCAAACTTTAAGAAACGACAAATTTGGTTTCTTGCCAAACCATAGTTCATAAGGCGTCGTCTCAACGGATTTTGATGGTGCCCTATTTAACGTGAATCCAGCCGTCTCTAAAGCATAACCCCAAAACGATAACGGTAAATTAGTAAGAGACATCATAGATCGCACCATATCTAGTAAAGTACGATTATGATGTTCGGACACACCATTACACTGTGGTGTTCCGGGTGGCGTGAGTTGCGAAACTATTCCGCATTGTTTCAAATGTAGACCAAACTCGTAGCTCAAATATTCTCCTCCACGATCAGATCGTAGAAACTTTATTTTCTTGTTATGATGATTTTCCACTTCACTCTAAAATTCTTTGAACTTTTCAAATGTTTCAGACTTATGTTTCACTAAGTAGATATACCCATATCTGCTCAAATCATCTATGAAGGTGAGAAAATAACGATACCCGCCGCGAGCCTCAATATTCATCGGACCACATACATCAGTACGTATGATTTCCAACAAATCTGTTGCTCGTTCCATAGTTCCGGAGAACGGCGTTTTAGTCATCTTGCCCATAAGGCATAGTTTGCAAGTACCAAGCTATTCATAATCAAGTGATTCCAAAAGTCCATCGGTATGGAGTTTCTTCATGCGTTTTATACCAATATGACCCAAACGGCAGTGCCATAAATAAGTTGCACTATCATTATCAACTCTGCATCTTTTGGCTTCAACATTATGAATATGTCTATCACTACTATAGAGATTCTATAAGAATAGACCACTCTTTAAGGGTGCATGACCATAAAAGATATTACTCATATAAATAGAACAACCATTATTCTCTGATTTAAATGAATAACCGTCTCACATCAAACAAGATCCAGATATAATGATCATGCTTAACGCTGGCACCAAATAACAATTATTTAGGTCTAAAACTAATCCCGAAGGTAGATGTAGAGGTAGCGTGCCGACGGCGATCACATCGACTTTGGAACCTTTTCCTACGCGCATCGTCACCTCGTCCTTAGCCAGTCTTCGCTTAATCCGCAGTCCCTGTTTCGAGTTGCAAATATTAGCAACAGAACCAGTATCAAATACCCAGGTGCTACTGCGAGCTCTGGTGAGGTACACATCAATAACATGTATATCACATATACCTTTGTTCACCTTGCCATCCTTCTTATCCGCCAAATACTTGGGGCAGTTCCGCTTCCAGTGACCAGTCTATTTGCAATAGAAGCACTTAGTCTCAGGCTTAGGTCCAGACTTGGGTTTCTTCTCCTGAGCAGCAACTTGTTTGCCGTTCTTCTTGAAGTTCTCCTTCTTCTTCCCTTTGCCCTTTTTCTTGAAACTGGTGGTCTTATTGACCATCAACACTTGATGCTACTTCTTGATTTCTACCTCCGCAGCCTTTAGCATCGCGAAGAGCTCGGGAATAGTCTTATTCATCCCTTGCATATTATAGTTCATCACGAAGATTTTGTAGCTTGGTGGCAGTGATTGAAGAACTCTATCAATGACACCATCAACAGGAAGATTAACTCCCAGTTGAGTCAAGTGATTATGATACCCAGACATTTTGAGTATATGCTCACTGACAGAACTATTCTCCTCCATCTTGCAGCTATAGAACTTATTGGAGACTTAATATCTCTCAACCCGGGCATTTGCTTGAAATATTAACTTCAACTCCTGGAACATCTCATATGCTCCGTGATGTTCAAAACGTTGTTGAAGTCCCGGTTCCAAGCCGTAAAGCATGTCACACTGAACTATCGAGTAGTCATCAGCTTTACTCTGCCAAACATTCTTAATGTTGTCAGCAGCATCTGCAGCAGGCCTGGCACCCAGCGGTGCTTCCAGGATGTAATTCTTCTGTGCAACAATGAGGATAATCCTCAAGTTACGGACCCAGTCCGTGTAACTGCTACCATCATCTTTCAACTTTGCTTTCTCAAGGAACGCATTAAAATTCAAAGGAACAACAGCATGGGCCATCTATCTACAACAACATAGATAAGCAAAATACTATCAGGTACTAAGTTCATGATAAATTTAAGTTCAATTAATCATATTACTTAAGAACTCCCACTTAGATAGACATCCCTCTTATCATCTAAGTGATCACGTGATCCATATCAACTAAACCATGACCTATCATCACGTGAAATGGAGTAGTTTTCAATGGTGAACATCACTATGTTGATCATATCTACTATATGATTCATGCTCGACCTTTCGGTCTCAGTGTTCCGAGGCCATATCTGCATATGCTAGGCTCGTCAAGTTTAACCCGTGTATTCTACGTGTGCAAAACATTCTTTGGTGTTCTGCCTTCACTCTTCTGCAGATATCACATTCATTCACGAACTGAGCAATCTCGCACTTCATTCGAGTCCACCAATAAGCCTTCTTGAGGTCCTGATACATCTTCATACTCCCAGGGTGGATGGAGAGGAGTGAATTGTGAGCCTCATTCATAATGACTTTACGAAGGTCACCTTTAGGCACAACAATGCGATCCTCGAAGAAGAGAGTATCCTTTTCATCAAGGCGATAGCACTTGTACTTGGGTTGACTCTTAGCAATCCCATTCTTCACCTTCTTCACCATAGCATCAAGAAGTTGAGCCTCGCGAATCTGATCTTCCAAAGTAGGAGAGACTTGAAGGTTGGCGAGGAAACCTTGAGGAACAACTTGCAGATTGAGTTTGCGGAAAGCTTCACAAAGCTCGGGTTGGTAAGGCTTGATAATCAGACTGTTGCAGTAAGCCTTCCTGCTCAAAGCGTCAGCAATCACATTGGCCTTGCCTGGAGTATACTCGATACTCGGATTATACTCTTGAATCATTTCGACCCAACGAGTCTACATGAGGTTGAGATTAGGCTGAGTGAAAATGTACTTGAGACTCTTGTGGTTAGTGAAAACGTCCACTTTTCTTCCCAATAAGAGATGTCTCTAAGTCAAAAGAGCATGCACAACTGCCGCCAACTCGAGGTCATGAGTGGGGTAGTTCTTCTCGTTGGGCTTCAACTGGCGAGAGGTATAAGCCACAACTTTCTTCTCTTGCATCAACACTGCACCAAGACCTTGAAGAGAGGCATCGCAGAAGACCTCGAAAGGTTTGGATTCATCAGGAGGAGTCAGACTGGAGCAGTGACCAATTTCTCTTTCAGAGTGTTGAAAGCGATGTCACATTCTGGAGACCAAACGTACTTGACGTGCTTCTGGAGAAGGTTTGAAAGGGGCTTCGCGATCCTTGAAAAGTTCTCAACGAACCTTCGACAGTAGCTTGCGAGACCAAGGAAGCTGCGGAGTTGCTTCACGTTCTGAGGTGGTTTCCAATTCACAATTGCAGACACCTTCTCAGGATTTACCGCTATGCCCTTGGCAGAGATGATATGCCCAAGATATAGAACCTCATCGAGCCAAAACTCGCACTTTGAGAACTTGGCGTAGAACTGATGTTCCCTGAGCTTATCGAGCACCAAACGCAAGTGCTTGGCATGATCTTCCTTGTTCTTCGAAAAGACCAGAATGTCGTCGAGGTAGACCAAGACAAAGTCATTTGTGTAGGCGTTGAAGATGAAGTTCATCATGCGAGAGAATGTCGGAGGAGCGTTGACGAGGCCAAAAGACATGACAGTGTATTCATATGAACCATAGCTTGTTCTGAAAGCCGTCTTGGGAATATCTTGCTCACGGATTCGAATCTGGTGATAACCCATATGGAGATCAAGCTTGGAGAATACTTGGGCACCTTTGAGTTGTTCGAACAGCTCATTGATGTTGGGAAGTGGGTACTTGTTCTTGATAGTTTTCTTGTTCAATGGACGGTAGTCAACACAAAGTCGGTCCGTTCCATCCTTCTTCTTCACAAAAAGAACTCCACAACCCCACGGAGAAGAACTAGGTCGGATGAGACCCATTTGCTCTTGAATATCGAGTTTCTTCTTCGGCTCCTTCAACTCTTCAGGTCCGAGCTTGTAAGGACGTTTGCAAACAGGTTCCGTGCCAGGCTCAAGATCGATGACGAATTCAACTGGCTGATGCGGAGGCATTCCTGGAAGCTCTTCTGGAAAGACGTCTTGATATTCGCAAACGACTAGAATTTGAGAGATGGCATCCAGTTCACCCTTCTCATTGAGAGAAAACAGGCGGATGGTATCATCACGAGCGGCAAAGACAATTACATCCTCAGACGAATGAGTCAACTGAATCTGCCTGGCAGCACAATTAAGATGCGCCTTGTTCTTAGAAAGCCAATCCATTCCAAGAATAAGATCAATATCTGAGTCGCCCAGAACAATAGGAGAAACTAGAAATTTGTAGTCGCCCAACGTGATAGAAATATCCGGGACACAGAAATTAGCTGTCATATGCTTGCCCGGTGACACGATTTGCAAAGGTGTTTGCAAAAGCTGATAATCGCACTCATACTTTGATGCAAAAGGTTTGGAAATGAAACAATGTGATGCACCCGTGTCAAAAAGAACTTTTGCAGGAACATCGTTAACAGGAAGGTTACCCATGATGACATCTGACGAGTCCTCTGCCTGAGGTGCATTCACCATGTTGACCTTGGCGTGCTTGGGGTTATGCTTGACCATATCTGTACTTGCCGATCTCACAGGAGGAGGAGGAGGGAGACGCCTATGATTGAAGCATTTGTTGGCATAGTAACCCTTCTGTTGGCACTTGTTGCACGTGACCTCTGAAAGCGGACGGTGATACGGAGCACTCGATCTTGAAGCTTGAGATGAAGTCTTGTTCTGAAAGCCAGGGTTGGGTGGGTGGGAAGATCCACTACCACCTTTGCTCTTCTGCTGAAAAGGCTGACGGAACGGAGGAGGAGGAAGCCAATACTTCTGCTGCTTAGCCACTTGAGTTGAGGAAGAAGGAGTAGCATCTCTGACTCGCTTCTTGGAAGCATCACACTTCAGTTGAGCAGCCTCTTGCTGCAATGCCATGTTGTAAAACTCATCATACCTCCTGGGCTCAAAGAGAACGAGAGCTAGCTGGATTTCTTCTCTGAGACCACCCCTCAACTAGTATATCATGCTCCTCTCGTCAGGGACGTCTTGCTTAGCAAAGCGGGCGAGCTTCTGAAACATCTTGTTGTAGTCATAGACAGACATAGAACCTTGCTTCAGGTTGCGGAGTTCCTCACGCTTGCTCTCAACCACGCTCTGAGGAATATGATGAGCTTTAAAGTCTTGACGGAATTCATCCCAGGTAATCACACGGCCTCCTCTGGAATCTTTGTACTGCTGAAACCATTCTGCAGCTTGGTCTTTGAGTTGGAAGGAAGCAAACTTGACAAAGTCCTCAGGCCTGACGTTACTGCACTCGAAATGCTTGCACAAGTACACGAGCCAATCATCAGCTTCAGTTGCCTCAACACAATTGCTGAAAGTCTTTGGCTGGTTAGCCAGGAACTGGTTGAGTGTAGCAAAGTGATTCTGATTGTTGCCTTGGTTCCCTTGGTTGCGCTCTTGAAGAAGTTGCATGATCAGTTGCGTGTTTGCATTGGTAGCGGCCATCACAGCTTGCCATGCCTCCGGAGGAGGAGGTGGTGGTGGCGGATCAGGATTCGGAGTCGTGCGCATTGGAGGAGCCATCCTGAACAGGTTGACATCCATTAGCACATTGATAGACAATTATTGAAGCTGAACCAAACGGGTTGAAATTGCAACATATAGTCTTCACATCCGAACAAAATGAACAAATGCATTCCAATTGAAATGGTCACATATCCATAAATTGAGAAGCCACTTAGAACTGAGGTATAAGAAAAACAACAACAAGGTAAGGAGCAAGAACGAATACTTGGTAAGCATCACCCAATATCAAACCAAATATCCATGGAAGAAGAGCTAGAGCTACAAGAATTCCCACCTATGAAACTCACGAACCTTTCCGGTTATGCAATCAGGTGTTGGGGATACAGGGGAAGCATAATATCTCACCCAAATCTAGCAAATCCTACATCCAGCTGTATCCATCCTTCAACACATAACCGAGAAAACTTTGGAAATCATCTACCTCAACCTTCGAAAAGCATCCGTTATACAAGTTATGGCAATACTCCCGAACTCCCGCCCCAGTACTAGGTGGCGTCGAGGTTATCTCACCAACAACTACATAAAAGAGATTTTCGATGTCGGCGAACTAAACTCAGGTATTCCAGAACTGCAACGATAAAATTGTGACGACAACACCTCGGAGCTCAACTCCCCGGGACACTGCCACAACCCCAAAATGACAGGTGGCACCAAGAACAATGTTCTCGTCACAAATCGATTGGAACGATTCCAAGATACCCGCGTGATCCTAAAAAAATTTTAGTGAAATTTGAGAAGAGAAGAGTCAAAACTCTACGTCAGGATGCCTCACTAGAGCGATGAAGGGACTGGGGAGTAAAAAGAATTCCTAAAATCTCTGATATATAATTCCTAAATTACTCAAAACATTTTCTAGACTCAACTCGTTAGCTAATTCGATCAGGAAGGGGGGCTCCTAAGGTCAGGGAAGGCTTTGATTACCAACTTGTAACGCCCTCGATGCGGCTATATCTCCTATGTGTCGCAGCACGACTTAGAGGCATAACCGCATTGAAAGCAATGTCGCAAGTAAGGTAACCTTCACAACAACCCATGTACATAGATAAATAGGGGAAAAAGGTACATAGTTGGCTTATACTCGCCACGTCACACAAGTACATAAATAACATTACAATCATCCAATACACTCATGGTCCGACTATGGTACCAAAATAAAAGATCAACCCCAACATGCGACACGGTCCCGATCGCCCCAACTGGGCACCACTACTGATCATCAGGGAAAGACACATAGTAATGGCGTGAGTCTTCGTCGAACTCCCACTTGAGCTCAAGCGCATCATCTGGAACGGAGTCATCGGTCCCTGCATCTGGTTTGGAAGTAATCTGTGAGTCACGGGGACTCAGCAATCTCGCACCCTCACGATCAAGACTATTTAAGCTTATAGGTAAGGCAAGGTAATATGTGGAGCTGCAGCAAGAGACTAGCATATATGGTGGCTAACCTGTTCGCAAAAGAGAGCGAGGAGAGAAGGCAAAGCCGAACGAGAAACTATAGAACAACCTACGGCAAACATTACTCCAACACCGTGTTCACTTCCCGGACTCCGCCGAGAAGAGACCATCACGGTTACACATGAAGTTGATTCATTTTAATTAAGTTAAGGTTCATGTTATCTACAACCGGACATTAACAAATTCCCATCTGCCCATAACCGCGGGCACGGCTTTCGAAAGTTCAAATCCCTACAGGGGAGAACCAACTTAGCCCATCACAAGCTCTCACGGTCAACAAAGGACAAACCTTCTTCCAAGACATTACGATCAGACTCGGTATCCCGGTTCTACAAGACAACTTCGACAAGGTAAAACAAATCAGCAACACAGCCCGAATGTGCCGACAAATCCCGATAGGAGCTGCACATATCTCGTTCTTAGGGTACACTCAGATGAGCTCTCCATACAACTAAAACCAAACCTCGAGTTTCCCCGAGGGGGCGCTGCACAGGGCTCTAGTTTGGACCAACACTCAGAGGAGCACTGGTCCGGAGGGGTTTAAATAAAGATGACCCTCGGGCTCCAGAAACCCAAGGTTGGGCATTGCTGGAGGAGTTTTATTCAAGGCAAACTGTCAAGGGGTTCCCATTATCACCCAACCGCGTAAGGAACGCAAAATCCGGGAACATAATACCGATATGACGGAAACTAGGGCGGCAAGAGTGGAACAAATCACTAGGCAAAAGGCCGAGCCTTCCACCCTTTACCAAGTATATAGATGCATTAAGATAACAAGATAATATAATGATATCCCAACAATAAACAATGTTCCAACAAGGAACGATCTCCAATCTTCACCTGCAACTAGCAACGCTATAAAAGGGGCTGAGCAAAGCGGTAACATAGCCAATCAATGGTTTGATAGGACATGGTGGGTTAGAGGTTTGACATGGAAATTTTGGAGGCATGATAAGCAAGTGGTAGGCATCATAGCATAGGCATAGCAAAAGAGCGAGCATCTAGCAAGCAAAGATAGAAGTGATTTCGAGGGTATGATCATCTTGCCTGCAAAGTTGTCAGAGTTGACTTGATCCTTGTAAGAAAACTCAACGGGCTCCTTGTTAGAGAACTCGTCTCCCGGATCTACCCAAACAAGACAAACAAGCAAAAGGAACACAATCAACCACGTGCAAAGCTCAAACAACATGATGCGAACATGGTATGCTATGCGGGATGCGATATGTGATGCATATGCAAGATTTGACAAGGAATGATTGAACCTGGCCTCAACATGGAAATCCAAGAGTTCCAGTGGAAAGGTGAGGTGATTTCGGTTGAAATCGATATAAAGAACACCGGAATCGGATGCACGGTTTGGAAATGGCAAGCAAAACAAATATGGCACCGGTTTGCGATAAACAACAAGTAGCCATCTAAATGCATCAAGTTAACCATGCTATGGCACTCAAACATGACAACAAAATACATGGCAGGGATCCACTCATCTTGCTTGACAAAAGATGAACACTGAGCTACGGCCAATTCCTCCATTAACAGGTTCAAACAAGCATGTCAAAAATGCAAACGGTAAACATGTTTCAGACTTAGTGAAATTAACACAAATCTGGAATTTAACATCAGGTAGCACATTTGGAGCATGAAAACTATAGGCTACAGGAACTTAACATGGCAATGCAAGGCATGACATGAAGCTACTCAAAGCACTTAACAAAAGTCCCTTAGTGACCTTGAGCCAAAAGGGATCAGAAAATACAATTGCAAGAATGTGAACATGGCAAAAACATAATCAGATTACAGACTTAGTGAAAAACTGGAGCATGCAAATATGTTAACGAGTAGGCATGTTTACGAGCTCGATGCACTCACTACAGAGCAAGGCATGACAAACTAAGCATACACCCATCAAGAATACATATCATAGAAGCTAGACATGGCAAGAACAACAACATAGCATGCACGAATGAATAACAACATCCTCGGCAAAATCGCTAACAAGTCAACAATCTGCCAGGATTCACGAAATAGCAAAAGTAGAGCTCGATTGACTCAAGCTAGGGTGCTCCATAAATGCAAACAAAGACATGGATTGATAGAGCACCACAATATTAACAAATCATCCTTACTGATCATCCTCAAAAGAGGCACGAATCACTAGGAAACAACATGAACATATGGCATATTGATAAAAACAGATCAAGGACTTGCAGAAATTTGAAGTCCCTGAAATCAGCATTAACGAATGCACTACTTTTCAAGCTTGTGCTAGTCACCACACATGTCACAAAAATACATGTATAGCACCTCTGTAAAGATGGCATGACATATAACAAAACACATGTAGAGCTCAGGAGCATATCATGCACACAATAATCATGGCAAAAATGACAAATAGCTATTTGATGCAGCAGATCTGACAAATATCTCAAATAGCTCTCTTCCAACAGCATTTCGGGCATCAAGATGAGCTCAAATGAAAATGATGCAAAGGGATGAAATGATGTACTCTCTGAGACGAACAATTTGATATGCTACACGTCCAAAACGGAGCTACGGATGCCGAGTTATGATGCGATGAAGAAGGGCAAATGTTATGAAGAAAAAGGACTTAGAGAAGAAAACAACCCCTCCGCGCAAAAAGTCAACTCTGGCGGGTCGAGGCTGGATCCGTTGTATCCGGCGACGGCGAGGCCCGAACGCGGCAGGGAAGGCCGGGGAGCGGCCGGACTCCAGCGGGGGTGGCCGGATCTGGCTCCGAGAGGCGTGGTGGAGGCGGAGGCAGCCGGATCTGAGGCGGCGGTGGCGCGGTAGGACGGCGGCGACCGGAGCGAGGCGGCGGCGTCATGTGGGTCGGCGGCGACCAGCGCGGCAGCGGTGCGGCACCGGCGAAGGCGGCGTGGCGGCGCTGGAGGGCAGGCGGCGGCGCAGAGCAGATCGGGTGGCGCGAGTTGCGAAACTATTCCGCATTGTTTCAAATGTAGACCAAACTCGTAGCTCAAATATTCTCCTCCATGATCAGATCATAGAAACTTTATTTTCTTGTTATGATGATTTTCCACTTCACTCTGAAATTCTTTGAACTTCTCAAATGTTTCAGACTTATGTTTCATTAAGTAGATATACCCATATCTGCTCAAATCATCTATGAAGGTGAGAAAATAACGATACCCGCCGAGAGCCTCAATATTCATCGAACCACATACATCAGTACGTATGATTTCCAAAAAATCTATTGCTCGCTCCATAGTTCCGGAGAACGGCGTTTTAGTCATCTTGCCCATAAGGCATAGTTTGCAAGTACCAAGCTATTCATAATCAAGTGATTCCAAAAGTCCACCGGTATGGAGTTTCTTCATGCGTTTTATACCAATATGACCCAAATGGCAGTGCCATAAATAAGTTGCACTATCATTATCAACTCTGCATCTTTTGGCTTCAACATTATGAATATGTCTATCACTACTATAGAGATTCTATAAGAATAGACCACTCTTTAAGGGTGCATGACCATAAAAGATATTACTCATATAAATAGAACAACCATTATTCTCTGATTTAAATGAATAACCGTCTCACATCAAACAAGATCCAGATATAATGATCATGCTTAATGCTGGCACCAAATAACAATTATTTAGGTCTAAAACTAATCCCGAAGGTAGATGTAGAGGTAGCGTGCCGACGGCGATCACATCGACTTTGGAACCTTTTCCTACGCGCATCGTCACCTCGTCCTTAGCCAGTCTTCGCTTAATCCGCAGTCCCTGTTTCGAGTTGCAAATATTAGCAACAGAACCAGTATCAAATACCCAGGTGCTACTGCGAGCTCTGGTGAGGTACACATCAATAACATGTATATCACATATACCTTTGTTCACCTTTCCATCCTTCTTATCCACCAAATACTTGGGGCAGTTCCGCTTCCAGTGACCAGTCTATTCGCAATAGAAGCACTCAGTCTCAGGCTTAGGTCCAGACTTGGGTTTCTTCTCCTGAGCAGCAACTTGTTTGCCGTTCTTCTTGAAGTTCTCCTTCTTCTTCCCTTTGCCCTTTTTCTTGAAACTGGTGGTCTTATTGACCATCAACACTTGATGCTACTTCTTGATTTCTACCTCCGCAACCTTTAGCATCGCGAAGAGCTCGGGAATAGTCTTATTCATCCCTTGCATATTATAGTTCATCACGAAGATTTTGTAGCTTGGTGGCAGTGATTGAAGAACTCTGTCAATGATGCTATCAACAGGAAGATTAACTCCCAGTTGAGTCAAGTGATTATACCCAGACATTTTGAGTATATGCTCATTGACAGAACTATTCTCCTCCATCTTGCAGCTATAGAACTTATTGGAGACTTCATATCTCTCAATCCGGGCATTTGCTTGAAATATTAACTTCAACTCCTGGAACATCTCATATGCTCCATGACATTCAAAACGTTATTGAAGTCCCGGTTCCAAGCTGTAAAGCATGTCACACTGAACTATCGAGTAGTCATCAGCTTTACTCTGCCAAACATTCTTAACGTTGTCAGCAGCATCTGCAGCAGGCCTGGCACCCAGCGGTGCTTCCAGGACGTAATTCTTCTGTGCAGCAATGAGGATAATCCTCAAGTTATGGACCTAGTACGTGTAATTGCTACCATCATCTTTCAACTTTGCTTTCTCAAGGAACATATTAAAATTCAACGGAACAACAGCACGGGCCATCTATCCACAACAACATAGATAAGCAAAATACTATCAGGTACTAAGTTCATGATAAATTTAAGTTCAATTAATCATATTACTTAAGAAATCCCACTTAGATAGACATCCCTCTTATCATCTAAGTGATCACGTGATCCATATCAACTAAACGATGACCGATCATCACGTGAAATGGAGTAGTATTCAATGGTGAACATCACTATGTTGATCATATCTACTATATGATTCATGCTCGACCTTTCGGTCTCAGTGTTCCGAGGCCATATCTGCATATGCTAGGCTCGTCAAGTTTAACCCGAGTATTCTACGTGTGCAAAACTGGCTTGCACCCGTCGTAGATGGACATAGAGCTTATCACACCCGATCATCACATGGTGTCTCGGCACGACGAACTTTGGCAACGGTGCATACTCAGGGAGAACACTTTTATCTTGAAATTTAGTGAGAGATCATCTTATAATGCTACCGTCAAACAAAGTAGAATAAGATGCATAAAGGATAAACATCACATGCAATCAATATAAGTGATATGATATGGCCATCGTCATCTTATGCTTGTGATCTCCATCTCCGAAGCACCATCATGATCACCATCGTCACCGGTGCGACACCTTGATCTCCATCGTAGCATCATTGTCGTCTCGCCAACTATTGCTTCTATGACTATCGCTACCTCTTAGTGATAAAGTAAAGCAATTACAGGGCGATTGCATTGCATACAGAAAGCGACAACCATATGGCTCCTGCCAGTTGCCGATAACTCCGTTACAAAACATGATCATCTCATACAAAAATATAGCATCATGTCTTGACCATATCACATCACAACATGCCCTGCAAAAACAAGTTAGATGTCCACTACTTTGTTGTTGCAAGTTTTACGTGGCTGCTATGGGCTGAGAAAGAACCGTTCTTACGTACACATCAAAACCACAACGATAGTTCGTCAAGTTAGTGTTGTTTTAACCTTCTCAAGGACCGGGCGTAGCCACACTCAGTTCAACTAAAGTTGGAGAAACTGACACCCGCCAGCCACCTATGTGCAATGCACATTGGCAAAACCAGTCTCGAGTAAGCGTACGCGTAATGTCGGTCCGGGCCGCTTCATCCAACAATACCGCGGATACAGCAGTTTTGACATTGGAGGGCAACTGCCAGTTTACGCCATTAAAATTGAAGCTAGGGAGGCTCAAATGTCACTACAATGACATGTCAACCCTTATGGCTGCTCTGGTGAAATACGCCGATCCATATAGTACCAAAGACCCTGAGTCTGAGGATGACAAACCGGGGAAAGGGAAAAAGAATGGCAATACCAAGGGGCAGCAGCACAACCCGACAGGGCATGGGAATAACGGTAAGTGCAAGGTAGACAATAGTTTGGACTTCGTGGCTAACACCAATGCGCAGGACAACGGTCAACGCCGGAAGGGTAAACAGCCCCAAAGGGGCGAAGGGTCAGGCCCCAATCTGGAGCGCCTGTTAAATCAACCTTGTCCAAAGCACAGATCGAAAGAAAGACCCGCTTCACATCTTTGGAAGGATTGTTTCATTATGCGAGAGTTTAAGAATTCCAATATGTTTCAATATGACAACGGCCCGCCCGGCGGTTCAGGAGGCGGTTTTCATGGGTCGGGTTATGGAGGGGGTAGCTCCGGTTCAGGATTCCAAGGTAATCAAACCGGACATGGCCATCAAGGGAACCAGGGCAATCAAGGAGGTTATAACCATCAGGGGAATCAGCAGCAGCACCAGTCGGGTTATCAGAGCAATCCGAAGCAATTGAATAGTGGGCAATATCATGTCTTTACCACTAGCTTGTGTAAACGCGATCAGAAGCTTCACAAGAGGGCAGCAAACTCTCTTGAACCGGCGGTGCCTCGGTATCTGCGCTGGTCTGAGCAGCCCATTTTATGGAGTAGAGAGGATCACCGACCTCGGGTTGATAATCCAGGTCATCTGGCCTTAGTGGTGGCACCTCAGGTTGGGGGGTACAAGTTCACCAAGGTGCTTGTGGATGGGGGAAGCAGTATAAATATTCTTTATTATGATACCTTCCGCCGTATGGGGTTGACAGATAAGAATCTTAAACTGTCGAACACCGTTTTTCATGGTGTGGTGCCCGGTAAGTCTGCATATCCAATGGGCAAGATAGCCCTAGAGGTGGCCTTTGGAGATGATCATGCAAGGTCAGAAACATTGACTTTTGAGGTGGTGAAAATCAAGAGTCCGTATCACGCCCTGTTTGGGCGACCGGCTTATGCCAAGTTCATGGCAAGGCCGTGTTATGTTTATCTGCAGCTTAAGATGCCAGGTCATAAGGAGACCATCATAGTACGTGGGAGCATGAAGATCGCTTTGGAATGTGAGGAAGGTAATGCGGCTTACGCTGAGTCGGTTTGTGCCACAAAAGAGCTGAAGTTTTATAAAGACAAGGTTGATCCGGCAGACATGACTTCTTTGAAAAAGCCAACTATGGAGCACGATCCGGCGTTGAAGTTTAAATCAGCCACAGACACTAAGATGGTTGATTTTGTTCCTGGCGATTCATCCAAGCAGTTTAGCATTAGCGCTAACCTGGATCCCAAATAGGAAAGCGCGCTCATCGAGTTCATCCGTGAGAATCGGGACATCTTTGCATGGAAGCCTTCTGACATGCCAAGTGTACCGAGGGAACTCGCTGAGCACACACTTAATATAGATCCTAAGTTTAAACCGGTCAGACAGTTTCTCCGCCGCTTCAATGAAGAAAGGCGTAAGGCTATCGGTGAGGAGGTAGCTCGGCTGTTGGCCGCAGGATTTATCGTGGAGGTCTTTCACCCGGAGTGGTTGGCTAATTCGGTGCGGGTTCTTAAGAAAAACGACACTTGGCGTATGTGTGTGGACTACACAGATTTGAACAAGGCTTGCCCAGCAGATCCCTTTGCCCTCCCTCGTATTGATCAGATTATTGACCCTACGGTGGGTTGTGACCGTTTGTGTTTTTTGGATGCTTACTCTGGTTATCATCAGATCAAAATGGAATTTACGGACCAAGAGAAGACAACTTTTATAACTCCCTTTGGAGCCTTCTGCTATGTCTCCATGCCCTTTGGGCTCAAGAGCGCCCAGGCGACTTATCAGCGTTGTGTTCAGAATTGTCTTCATAAGTAGATTGGGCGCAATGTTCATGCATATGTGGATGATATTGTAGTAAAGTCCAAGATGGAGGAAACATTGATAGATGACTTGAGAGAAACCTTTGACAATCTCCGGGTTTGTAAGATGATGCTTAATCTGGACAAATGTGTCTTTGGTGTTCCGGCAGGCAAGCTCTTGGGTTTTCTGGTGTCTAACAGGGGCATTAAGGCTAATCCGAAGAAGATCACAGCTATCACCTCCCCAGCATGCATCAATGACGTTCAATGTCTGGCGGGCCGGATTGCGGCTTTGAGCCGGTTTATCAGTCGTCTTGGGGAGAAGCTATCCCTTTATATCAGATGCTAAAGAAAATGAATGACTTTGTCTGGAGCGATGTGGCTGATAAAGCGTTTGAGGATCTAAAGAGGCAGTTAGCTGAACCACCTGTTCTTGCAGCTCCGATCGATAAAGAGCCTTTACTACTATATGTGGCTGCTAATGCCCGGTCTGTTAGTGTGGCTATAGTTGTGGAGCGCAAGGAGGCTGGAAAGGAGTGTCCGGTTCAATGGCCGGTTTATTATATCAGTGAGGTGCTTATCGAATCAAAGTAAAGGTATCCACATTGGCAGAAGCTAGTGTATGGAGTTTTTATGGCAAGCCAGAAGCTCAAACACTATTTTCAGGGTCATCCTGTCACAGCGGTTAGTTCAGCCCCTTTTGGAGATATCATACAAAACAGAGAGGCGACTGGCCGGATTGCCAAGTGGGCTATTGAGCTTGGACCTCACGGACTCAAGTATACACATGCACAACGATTAAATCTCAAGCACTCGTGGACTTCATCAATGATTGGATAGAGTTGCGGGCACTAGAGGAAAAGCCAGACAACACTTATTGGACTATTCACTTTGATGGATCCAGGCAATTGGAGGGCTCGGGGGCTGGAGTCATATTAACTTCCCCACGAGGTGACAAGTTTTTTATGTTCTTCGCTTAATATTCCCTTGCACTAACAATGCAGCTGAGTATGAGGCCTTACTCAACGGTCTTCGGATGGATAAAGAGATGAACTTAAGCCGGGTTAAGTGCTTCGGTGACTCGGACCTGGTGGCTCAACAGGTATCCGGCACTTGGGATTCTAAGGACCCACTCATGGTTGCATATCGACGAGAGGTGGACGTAGTGGCTGGTCATTTCAAGGGTTATCAAGTTGACCATATAGACCAGCGAAAGAATGAAGCAGCGGATGCTTTAAGTCGTCTGGGCTCTCAGCATAAATCGGTGCCACCTAATGTCTTCCTCGACGTACTGCATAATCCGTCGGTCAAGATACCCACAGAGGAGGAGTTGGCTATTCCTGACCTGGAGGCCCAGTTGGTGGCGGCTTTGCATGCTATACCGGATTGGACAGTCCCGTACTTGGCATACATGAACCGGGGTGAGTTACCGGAGGATGAAACCTTGGCCCGGCAGATAATCTGGCGATCCAAGTCAATGACCATTATCAATGGGGAGTTACATAGTTACAGCGTCATAGGAGTAATTCAGTGTTGTGTGTCTCCTCAAGAGAGTTGTGAGATTTTGCGAGAAATCCATGAAGGAGATTGTGGTCACCACACCAGTTCAAAATCCTTGGTGGCTAAGGCTTTTCGTCACGGCTTCTATTGGTTGACGGCTCATGCTGATGCTGAGCATTTAGTCAAAAGGTGTGACGGTTGTCAGAAATTTGCACGCCGCGCTCATGTTCCGGCTTAGGAGTTGAGAATGATTCCAATCACTTGGCCGTTTGCAACTTGGGGGCTCGATATGGTTGGACCCTTTAAGAGATCCAAGGACAAAAAGACCCACCTGTTGGTGGCGGTTGACAAGTTTACCAAGTGGGTAGTGGCAGAGCCAGTCAGTAAGTGTGATGCAGCCACGGTGGTTCAATTCATCAAGAAGGTGATCTTGCGGTTTGGCTTTCCACACAGCATTATCACGGATAATGGTGTTGGGGAACGTAGCAGAAATTCAAAATTTTCCTACGTGTCACCAAGATCTATCTATGGAGAGACCAGCAACGAGTAGAAAGAGAGTGCATCTACATACCCTTGTAGATCGCTAAGCGGAAGCGTTCAAGTGAACGGGGTTGATGGAGTCGTACTCGTCGTGATTCAAATCATCGATGATCAAGTGCCGAACGCACGGCACCTCCGCGTTCAACACACATACAGCCCGGTGACGTCTCCCAAGCCTTGATCCAGCAAGGAGAGAGGGAGAGGTTGAGGAAGACTCCATCCAGCAGCAGCACAACGGCGTGGTGGTGGTGGAGGAGCGTGGCAATCCTGCAGGGCTTCGCCAAGCACCGCGGGAGAGGAGGAGTACTTGTGAGAGGGGGAGGGCTGCACCAGAACTTCGTGTATAGCTCCCATGCGCCTCCCCACTATATATAGGGGTGGAGGGGCTGGTTTATTGCCCTCCAAGTCCATTGGGGCGTTGGCCAAGGTGGGAGGAAAGAAATCTCATTATTTCCTTCCCCACTGATTGTTATCCCCCCTTTTTAGGGATCTTGATCTTATCCCTTCGGGATATGATCTTATTCCTTCTAAGGGGGGATCTTGGTGCGCCTTGACCAGGGGTGTGGGGCCTTGCCCCCACTACCCACATCCATGTGGGTCCCCCCATGCAGGTGGGCCCCACTCCGGAACCTTCTAGAACCTTCCCGGTACAATACCGAAAAATCCCGAACATTTTCCGGTGGCCAAAATAGGACTTCCCATATATAAATCTTTACCTCCGGACCATTCCGGAACTCCTCGTGACGTCCGGGATCTCATCCGGGACTCCGAACAACATTCGGTAACCACATACAAACTTCCTTTATAACCCTAGCGTCATCGAACCTTAAGTGTGTAGACCCTACGGGTTCGGGAGACATGTAGACATGACCGAGACATTCTCCGGTCAATAACCAACAGCGGGATCTGGATACCCATGATGGCTCCCACATGTTCCACGATGATCTCATCGGATGAACCACGATGTCAAGGACTTAATCAATCCCGTATTCAATTCCCTTTGTCTATTGGTATGTTACTTGCCCGAGATCCGATCATCGGTATCCAATACCTTGTTCAATCTCGTTACCGGCAAGTCACTTTACTCGTTCCGTAACACATCATCCCGTGATCAACTCCTTGGTCACATTGCGCATATGATGATGTCCTACCGAGTGGGCCCAGAGATACCTCTCCGTTTACACGGAGTGACAAATCCCAGTCTCGATCCGCATAAAACAATAGATACTTTCGGAGATACCTGTAGTGCACCTTTATAGTCACCCAGTTACGTTGTGACGTTTGATACACCCAAAGCACTCCTACGGTATCCAGGAGTTACACGCTCTCATGGTCGAAGGAAGAGATACTTGACATTGGCAAAGCTCTAGCAAATGAACTACACGATCTTTTGTGCTAGTCTTAGGATTGGGTCTTGTCCATCACATCATTCTCCTAATGATGTGATCCCGTTATCAACGACATCCAATGTCCATAGCCAGGAAACCATGACTATCTGTTAATCACAACGAGCTAGTCAACTAGAGGCTCACTAGGGACATATTGTGGTCTATGTATTCACACGTGTATTACGATTTCCGGATAATACAGTTATAGCATGAATAAAAGACAATTATCATGAACAAGGAAATATAATAATAATACTTTTATTATTGCCTCTAGGGCATATTTCCAACAGTCTCCCACTTGCACTAGAGTCAATAATCTAGTTCACATCGCCATGTGATTAACACTCACAGGTCACATCGCCATATGACTAATACCCAAGAGTTTACTAGAGTCAGTAGTCTAGTTCACATCACTATGTGATTAACACTCAATGAGTTTTATGTTTGATCATGTTGCTTGTGAGAGAGATTTTAGTCAACGGGTCTGAACCTTTCAGATCCGTGTGTGCTTTACAAATCTCTATGTCATCTCCTAGATGCAGCTACCACGCTCTATTTGGAGCTATTCCAAACAACTGTTCTACTTGGAGCTATTCTAAATTATTGCTCCATTATATGTATCCGGTCTCTCTACTCAGAGCTATCCGGATAGGTGTCAAGCTTGCATCGTCGTAACCTTTACGACGAACTCTTTTACCACCTCCATAATCGAGAAAATTCCTTAGTCCACTAGTTACTAAGGATAACTTTGACCGCTGTCCCGTGAGCCATTCTTGGATCACTCTTGTACCCCTTGACTGACTCATGGCAAGGCACACTTTAGGTGCGGTACACAGCATAGCATACTGAAGAGCCTATGTCTTAAGCATAGGGGACGACCTTTGTCCTTTCTCTCTATTCTGCCGTGGTCGAGCTTTAAGTCTTAACTTCGTACCTTACAACTCAGGCAAGAACTCCTTCTTTGACTGGTCCATCTTGAACACCTTCAAGATCATGTCAAGGTATGTGCTCATTAAGCATTTTGATCTATCCTTATAGATCTTGAAGCTCAATGTTCAAGTAGCTTAATCCAGGCTTTCCATTGAAAAACACTTTCAAAATAACCCTATATGCTTTCCAGAAATTCTACATCATTTCTGATCAACAATATGTCAACAACATATACTCATCAGAAATTCTATAGTGCTCCCACTCACTTCTTTGGAAATACAAGTTTCTCATAAACTTTGTACAAACCCAAAATTTTTGATCATCATCAAAGCATACATTCCAACTCCGAGATGCTCACTCCAGTCCTTAGAAGGATTGCTGGAGCTTTGCATACTTATTAGCATCTTTCGGGATTGACAAAACCTTCCGGTTGTATCACATACAACCTTTCCTCATTAAAATCGTCGAGGAAACAATGTTTTGACATCCTATCTGCAAGATTTCATAAATAATGCAGTAATCGCTAATATAATTCCAACAGACTCTTAACATCGCTACGAGTGAGAAAATCTCATCGTAGTCAACTCCTTGAACTTGTCGGAAAACATCTTAACGACAAGTCGAGCTTTCTTAATGGTGACATTTACCATCATTGTCCGTCTTCCTTTTGAAATCCATCTGTACTCATTAGCCTTACGACCATCGAGCCGTTCTGCCAAAGTCTACACTTTGTTTTCATACATGGATCCTCTCTCGGATTTTATGGCCTCAAGCCATTTATCGGAATCCGGGCCCACCATCGCTTCTCCATAGCTCGTAGGTTCATTGTTTTCTAGCAACATGACCTTCAAGACAGGATTACGTACCACTCTGAAGTAGTACGCATCCTTGTCATCCTACGAGGTTTGGGAGTGACTTGATCCGAAGTTTCATGATCAATATCATAAGCTTCCACTTCAATTGGTGTAGGTGCCACAGGAACAACTCCCTGTGCCCTGTCACACACTAGTTGAAGAGACGGTTCAATAACCTCATCAAGTCTCCACCATCCTCCCACTCAATTCTTTCGAGAGAAACTTTTCCTCGAGAAAGGACCCGATTCTAGAAACAATCCATATTGCTTTCGGATCTGAATTAGGAGGTATACCCAACTGTTTTGGGTGTCCTATGAAGATGCATTTTATCCGCTTTGGGTTCGAGCTTAATCCTGAAACTTTTTCACATAAGCGTCGCAGCCCCAAACTTTTAAGAAACGACAACTTAGGTTTCTCTAAACCATAATTCATACGGTGTCATCTCAACGGAATTACGTGGTGCCCTATTTAAAGTGAATGTGGTTGTCTCTAATGCCTAACCCATGGACAATAGTGGTAATTCGATAAGAGACATCATGGTACGCACCATATCCAATAGGGTGCAACTATGATGTTCGGACACACCATCACACTATGGTGTTCCAGGCGGTATTAATTGCGAAACAATTTCCACAATGTCTTAATTGTGTGCCAAAACTCGTAACTCAGATATTCATCTCTATGATCATATCATAGACATTTTATCCTCTTGTCACAATGATCTTCTACTTCACTCTGAAATTACTTGAACCATTCAATAATTCAGACTTGTGTTTCATCAAGTAAATATTCTCAACATCTACTCCAATCATCTGTGAAGTAAGATCATAACAATATTCACTGCATGCCTCAGCACCCATTGGATTGGACACATCAAAATGTGTTACTTCCAACAAGTTGCTATCTTGTTCCATCTTACTAAAAACGAGGCTTTTCAGTCATCTTGCCCATGTGGTATGATTTGCATATCTCAAGTGATTCAAAATCAAGTGAGTCCAAACGGTCCATTTGCATGGAGTTTCTTCATGCATATACACCAATAGACATGGTTCGCATGTCTCAAACTTTTCAAAAACGAGTGAGTCCAAAGATCCATCAACATGGAGCTTCTTCATGCGTTTTATACCATTATGACTTACATGGCAGTGCCACAAGTAAGTGGTACTATCATTACTATCTTATATCTTTTGGCATGAAAATGTGTATCACTATGATCGAGATTCAATAAACCATTCAGGTTTAATACTAATCTTGATGGTAGAGGGAGCGTGCGATGTTTGATCACATCAAACTTGGAAACACTTCCAACATATATCGTCAGCTCACTTTTAGCTAGTCTTCGTTTATTCCGTAGCTTTTATTTCGAGTTACTAACACTTAGCAACCGAACCGGTATCTAATACCCTGGTGCTACTAGGAGTACTAGTAAAGTACACATTAACATAATGTATATCCAATATACTTCTATCGACCTTGCCAGCCTTCTTATCTACCAAGTATCTAGGGTAATTCTGCTCCAGCGGCTATTCCCCTTATCACAGAAGCACTTAGTCTCGGGTTTGGGTTCAACCTTGGGTTTCTTCACTGGAGCAGCAGCTGATTTGCCGTTTCATGAAGTATCCCTTCTTGCCCTTGCCCTTCTTGAAACTAGTGGTTTCACCAACCATCAACAATTGATGCTCCTTCTTGATTTCTACTTTCGCGGTGTCAAACATCGCGAATACCTCAAGGATCATCATATCTATCCCTGATATGTTATAGTTCATCACGAAGCTCTAGCAGCTTGGTGGCAATGACTTTGGAGAAACATCACTATCAAGTGATTGTTGCACTCAGACAATCTGAGCACAAGCTCAACGATTGAGCTTTTCTCCCTTAGTTTGCAGGCTAAGAAAAATCGTCGGAGGTCTCATACCTCTTGACGTGGGCACGAGCCTGAAATCCCAATTTCAGCCCTCGAAACATCTCATATGTTCCGCGACGTTTCGAAAACGTCTTTGGTGCCTCTACTTAAACCATTTAACTGAACTATCACGTAGTTATCAAAACGTGTATGTCCGATGTTCACAACATCCACAAACGACGTTTGGGGTTCAGCACACTGAGCGGTGCATTAAGGACATAAGCTTTCTACTGATCGCATAATCGCTACTATCAACTTTCAACTATATTTTCTCTAGGAACATATCTAAACAGTGGAACTAAAACGCGAGCTTACGACATAATTTGCAAAAGGTCTTTTGACTATGTTCAGGATAATTAAGTTCATCTTATGAACTCCCACTCAGATAGACATCCCTCTGGTCATCTAAGTGATTACATGATCCGAGTCAACTAGGCCGTGTCCGATCATCACGTGAGACGGACTAGTCATCATCGGTGAACATCTTCATGTTGATCGTATCTACTATACGACTCATGCTCGACCTTTCGGTCTCCGTGTTCCGAGGCCATGTCTGTACATGCTAGGCTCGTCAAGTTAACCCTAAGTGTTTTCGCCGTGTAAAACTGTCTTACACCCGTTGTATGTGAACGTAAGAATCCATCACACCCGATCATCACGTGGTGCTTAGAAGCGACGAACTGTAGCAACGGTGCACAGTTAGGGGAGAACACTTCTTGAAATTGTTGTAAGGGATCATCTTATTTACTACCGTCGTTCTAAGCAAACAAGATGCATAAACATGATAAACATCACATGCAATCAAATAGAGTAGTGACATGATATGGCCAATATCATATAGCTCCTTTGATCTTCATCTTCGGGGCTCCATGATCATCTTGTCACCGGCATGACACCATGATCTCCATCATCATGATCTCCATCATCGTGTCTTCATGAAGTTGTCACGCCAACGACTACTTCTACTTCTATGACTAACGCGTTTAGCAATAAAGTAAAGTAGTTTACATGGCGTTCTTCAATGACACGCAGGTCATACAATAAATAAAGACAACTCCTATGGCTCTTGCCGGTTGTCATACTCATCGACATGCAAGTCGTGAATCCTATTACAAGAACATGATCAATCTCATACATCACATATCATTCATCACATTCTTCTTGGCCATATCACATCACATAGCATACCCTGCAAAAACAAGTTAGACGTCCTCTAATTGTTGTTGCATGTTTTACGTGGCTGCTATGGGTTTCTAGCAAGAACGTTTCTTACCTACGCAAGACCACAATGTGATATGCCAATTGCTATTTACCCTTCATAAGGACCCTTTTCATCGAATCCGTTCCGACTAAAGTGGGAGAGACTGGCACCCGCTAGCCACCTTATGCACCAAGTGCATGTCAATCGGTGGAACCTGTCTCACGTAAGAGTACGTGTAAGGTCGGTCCGGGCCGCTTCATCCCACAATACCGTCGAAACAAGATTGGACTAGTAACGGTAAGCATATTGAACAACATCAACGCCCACAACTACTTTGTGTACTACTCGTGCAAAGAATCTACGCAATAAACCTGGCTCTGATACCACTGTTGGGGAACGTAGCAGAAATTCAAAATTTTCCTACGTGTCACCAAGATCTATCTATGGAGAGACCAGCAAGGAGTAGAAAGAGAGTGCATCTACATACCCTTGTAGATCGCTAAGCGGAAGCGTTCAAGTGAACGGGGTTGATGGAGTCGTACTCGTCGTGATTCAAATCACTGATGATCAAGTGCCGAACGCACAGCACCTCCGCGTTCAACACACATACAGCCCGGTGATGTCTCCCAAGCCTTGATCCAGCAAGGAGAGAGGGAGAGGTTGAGGAAGACTCCATCCAGCAGCAGCACAACGGCGTGGTGGTGGTGGAGGAGCGTGGCAATCCTGCAGGGCTTCGCCAAGCACCGCGGGAGAGGAGGAGTACTTGTGAGAGGGGGAGGGCTGCACCAGAACTTCGTGTATAGCTCCCATGCGCCTCCCCACTATATATAGGGGTGGAGGGGCTGGTTTCTTGCCCTCCAAGTCCATTGGGGCGTTGGCCAAGGTGGGAGGAAAGAAATCTCATTATTTCCTTCCCCACCGATTGTTATCCCCCCTTTTTAGGGATCTTGATCTTATCCCTTCGGGATATGATCTTATTCCTTCTAAGGGGGGATCTTGGTGCGCCTTGACCAGGGGTGTGGGGCCTTGCCCCCACTACCCACGTCCATGTGGGTCCCCCCATGCAGGTGGGCCCCACTCCGGAACCTTCTAGAACCTTCCCGGTACAATACCGAAAAATCCCGAACATTTTCCGGTGGCCAAAATAGGACTTCCCATATATAAATCTTTACCTCCGGACCATTCCGGAACTCCTCGTGACGTCCGGGATCTCATCCGGGACTCCGAACAACATTCGGTAACCACTTACAAACTTCCTTTATAACCCTAGCGTCATCGAACCTTAAGTGTGTAGACCCTACGGGTTCGGGAGACATGTAGACATGACCGAGACGTTCTCCGGTCAATAACCAACAGCGGGATCTGGATACCCATGATGGCTCCCACATGTTCCACGATGATCTCATCGGATGAACCATGATGTCAAGGACTTAATCAATCCCGTATTCAATTCCCTTTGTCTATCGGTATGTTACTTGCCCGAGATTCGATCGTCGGTATCCAATACCTTGTTCAATCTCGTTACCGGCAAGTCACTTTACTCGTTCCGTAACACATCATCCCGTGATCAACTCCTTGGTCACATTGCGCATATGATGATGTCCTACCGAGTGGGCCCAGAGATACCTCTCCGTTTACACGGAGTGACAAATCCCAGTCTCGATCCGCATAAAACAATAGATACTTTCGGAGATACCTGTAGTGCACCTTTATAGTCACCCAGTTACGTTGTGACGTTTGATACACCCAAGGCACTCCTACGGTATCCAGGAGTTACACGCTCTCATGGTCGAAGGAAGAGATACTTGACATTGGCAAAGCTCTAGCAAATGAACTACACGATCTTTTGTGCTAGTCTTAGGATTGGGTCTTGTCCATCACATCATTCTCCTAATGATGTGATCCCGTTATCAACGACATCCAATGTCCATAGCCAGGAAACCATGACTATCTGTTGATCACAACGAGCTAGTCAACTAGAGGCTCACTAGGGACATATTGTGGTCTATGTATTCACACGTGTATTACGATTTCCGGATAATACAGTTATAGCATGAATAAAAGACAATTATCATGAACAAGGAAATATAATAATAATACTTTTATTATTGCCTCTAGGGCATATTTCCAACAGTCTCCCACTTGCACTAGAGTCAATAATCCAGTTCACATCGCCATGTGATTAACACTCACAGGTCACATCGCCATGTGACTAACACCCAAGAGTTTACTAGAGTCAGTAGTCTAGTTCACATCACTATGTGATTAACACTCAATGAGTTTTATGTTTGATCATGTTGCTTGTGAGAGAGGTTTTAGTCAACGGGTCTGAACCTTTCAGATCCGTGTGTGCTTTACAAATCTCTATGTCATCTCCTAGATGCAGCTACCACGCTCTATTTGGAGCTATTCCAAACAACTGTTCTACTTGGAGCTATTCTAAATTATTGCTCCATTATATGTATCCGGTCTCTCTACTCAGAGCTATCCGGATAGGTGTCAAGCTTGCATCGTCGTAACCTTTACGACGAACTCTTTTACCACCTCCATAATCGAGAAAATTCCTTAGTCCACTAGTTACTAAGGATAACTTTGACCGCTGTCCTGTGAGCCATTCTTGGATCACTCTTGTACCCCTTGACTGACTCATGGCAAGGCACACTTCAGATGCGGTACACAGCATAGCATACTGAACAGCCTACGTCTTAAGCATAGGGGACGACCTTCGTCCTTTCTCTCTATTCTGTCGTGGTCGAGCTTTAAGTCTTAACTTCGTACCTTACAACTCAGGCAAGAACTCCTTCTTTGACTGGTCCATCTTGAACACCTTCAAGATCATGTCAAGGTATGTGCTCATTTGAAAGTATTATTAAGCATTTTGATCTATCCTTATAGATCTTGATGCTCAATGTTCAAGTAGCTTAATCCAGGCTTTCCATTGAAAAACACTTCAAAATAACCCTATATGCTTTCCAGAAATTCTACGTCATTTCTGATCAACAATATGTCAACAACATATACTCATCAGAAATTCTATAGTGCTCCCACTCACTTCTTTGGAAATACAAGTTTCTCATAAACTTTGTACAAACCCAAAATTTTTGATCATCATCAAAGCATACATTCCAACTCCGAGATGCTCACTCCAGTCCTTAGAAGGATTGCTGGAGCTTTGCATACTTATTAGCATCTTTCGGGATTGACAAAACCTTCCGGTTGTATCACATACAACCTTTCCTCATTAAAATCGTCGAGGAAACAATGTTTTGACATCCTATCTGCAAGATTTCATAAATAATGCAGTAATCGCTAATATAATTCCAACAGACTCTTAGCATCGCTACGAGTGAGAAAATCTCATCGTAGTCAACTCCTTGAACTTGTCGGAAAACATCTTAACGACAAGTTGAGCTTTCTTAATGGTGACATTTACCATCATTGTCCGTCTTCCTTTTGAAATCCATCTGTACTCATTAGCCTTACGACCATCGAGCCGTTCTGCCAAAGTCTACACTTTGTTTTCATACATGGATCCTCTCTCGGATTTTATGGCCTCAAGCCATTTATCGGAATCCGGGCCCACCATCGCTTCTCCATAGCTCGTAGGTTCATTGTTGTCTAGCAACATGACCTTCAAGACAGGATTACGTACCACTCTGAAGTAGTACGCATCCTTGTCATCCTACGAGGTTTGGGAGTGACTTGATCCGAAGTTTCATGATCAATATCATAAGCTTCCACTTCAATTGGTATAGGTGCCACAGGAACAACTCCCTGTGCCCTGTCACACACTAGTTGAAGAGACGGTTCAATAACCTCATCAAGTCTCCACCATCCTCCCACTCAATTCTTTCGAGAGAAACTTTTCCTCGAGAAAGGACCCGATTCTAGAAACAATCCATATTGCTTTCGGATCTGAATTAGGAGGTATACCCAAATGTTTTGGGTTTCCTATGAAGATGCATTTTATCCGCTTTGGGTTCGAGCTTATCAACCTGAAACTTTTTCATATAAGCGTCGCAGCCCCAAACTTTTAAGAAACGACAACTTAGGTTTCTCTAAACCATAATTCATACGGTGTCATCTCATCGGAATTACGTGGTGCCCTATTTAAAGTGAATGTGGTTGTCTCTAATGCCTAACCCATGAATGACAGTGGTAATTCGATAAGAGACATCATGGTACCCACCATATCCAATAGGGTGCAACTATGATGTTCGGACACACCATCACACTATGGTGTTCCAGGCGGTATTAATTGCGAAACAATTTCCACAATGTCTTAATTGTGTGCCAAAACTCGTGACTCATATATTCATCTTTATGATCATATCATAGACATTTTATCCTCTTGTCACAATGATCTTCTACTTCACTCTGAAATTACTTGATCCATTCAATAATTCAGACTTGTGTTTCATCAAGTAAATATTCTCAACATCTACTCGAATCATCCGTGAAGTAAGAACATAACGATATTCATTGCATGCCTCAGCACTCATTGGACTGCACACATCAAAATGAGTTACTTCCAACAAGTTGCTATCTTGTTCCATCTTACTGAAACCGAGGCTTTTCAGTCATCTTGCCCATGTGGTATGATTTGCATGTCTCAAGTGATTCAAAATCAAGTGAGTTCTAACGGTCCATTTGCATGGAGTTTCTTCATGCATATACACCAATTGACATGGTTCGCATGTCTCAAACTTTTCAAAAATGAGTGAGCCCAAAGATCCATCAACATGGAGCTTCTTCATGCGTTTTACACCAATATGACTTACATGGCAGTGCCACAAGTAAGTGGTACTATCATTACTATCTTATATCTTTTGGCATGAAAATGTGTATCACTACGATCGAGATTCAATAAACCATTCATTTTAGGTGCAAGACCATTGAAGGTATTATTCAAATAAATAGAGTAACCATTATTCTCTTTAAATGAATAATCGTATTGCGATAGACATAATCCAATCATGTCTATGCTCAACGCAAACACCAAATCTCGATGGTAGAGGGAGCGTGCGATGCTTGATCATATCAACATTGGAAACACTTCCAACACATATCGTCAGCTCACCTTTAGCTAGTCTCCGTTTATGCCGTAGCTTTTATTTCGAGTTACTAACACCTAGCAACCAAACCGGTATCTTATACCCTGGTGCTACTAGGAGTACTAGTAAAGTACACATTAACATAATGTATATCCAATATACTTCTATCGACCTTGCCAGCCTTCTCATCTACCAAGTATCTAGGGTAATTCTGCTCTAGTGACTGTTCCCCTTATTACAGAAGCACTTAGTCTCGGGTTTGGGTTCAACCTTGGGTTTCTTCACTGGAGCAGCGGCTGATTTGCCGTTTCATGAAGTATCCCTTCTTGCCCTTGCCCTTCTTGAAACTAGTGGTTTCACTAACCATCAGCAATTGATGCTCCTTCTTGATTTCTACTTTCGCGGTGTCAAACATCGTGAATACCTCAAGGATCATCTTAGTTATCCCTGATATGTTATAGTTCATCACGAAGCTCTAGCAGCTCGGTGGCAATGACTTTGGAGAAACATCACTATCTCATTTGGAAGATCAACTCCCACTCAATTCAAGTGATTGTTGCACTTAGACAATCTGAGCACAAGCTCAACGATTGAGATTTTCTCCCTTAGTTTGCAGGCTAAGAGAATCGTCGGAGGTCTTATACCTCTTGACGTGAGCACGAGCCTGAAATCCCAATTTCAGCCCTCGAAACATCTCATATGTTCCGCGATGTTTCGAAAACGTCTTTGGTGCCTCTACTTAAACCATTTAACTGAACTATCACGTAGTTATCAAAACGTGTGTGTTCGATGTTCGAAACATCCACAAACGACGTTGGGGTTCAGCACACTGAGCGGTGCATTAAGGACATAAGCTTTCTACTGATCGCATAATCGCTACTATCAACTTTCAACTATATTTTCTCTAGGAACATATCTAAACAGTGGAACTAAAGCGCGAGCTTACGACATAATTTGCAAAAGGTCTTTTGACTATGTTCAGGATAATTAAGTTTCATCTTATGAACTCCCACTCAGATAGACATCCCTCTGGTCATCTAAGTGATCACATGATCCGAGTCAACTAGGCCGTGTCCGATCATCACGTGAGACGGACTAGCCAACGTCGGTGAACATCTTCATGTTGATCGTATCTACTATACGACTCATGCTCGACCTTTCGGTCTCTGTGTTCCGAGGCCATGTCTGTACATGCTAGGCTCGTCAAGTTAACCCTAAGTGTATTGCTGTGTAAATCTGTCTTACACCCGTTGTATGTGAACGTAAGAATCCATCACACCCGATCATCACGTGGTGCTTAGAAGCGACGAACTATAGCAACGGTGCACAGTTAGGGGAGAACACTTCTTGAAATTGTTGTAAGGGATTATCTTATTTACTACCGTCGTCCTAAGCAAACAAGATGCATAAACATGATAAACATCACATGCAATCAAATAGTGACATGATATGGCCAATATCTTTTTGCTCCTTTTGATCTTCATCTTCGGGGCTCCATGATCATCATCGTCACCGGCACGACACCATGATCTCCATCATCATGATCTCCATCATCGTGTCTTCATGAAGTTGTCACGCCAACGACTACTTCTACTTCTATGACTAATGCGTTTAGCAATAAAGTAAAGTAGTTTACATGGCGTTCTTCAATGACACGCAGGTCATACAATAAATAAAGACAACTCCTATGGCTCCTGCCGGTTGTCATACTCATCGACATGCAAGTCGTGAATCCTATTACAAGAACATGATCAATCTCATACATCACATATCATTCATCACATTCTTCTTGGCCATATCACATCACATAGCATACCCTGCAAAAACAAGTTAGACGTCCTCTAATTGTTGTTGCATGTTTTACGTGGCTGCTATGGGTTTCTAGCAAGAACGTTTCTTACCTACGCAAGACCACAACGTGATATGCCAATTGCTATTTACCCTTCATAAGGACCCTTTTCATCGAATCCGTTCCGACTAAAGTGGGAGAGACTGGCACCCGCTAGCCACCTTATGCACCAAGTGCATGTCAATCGGTGGAACCTGTCTCACGTAAGAGTACGTGTAAGGTCGATCCGGGCCGCTTCATCCCACAATACCGTCGAAACAAGATTGGACTAGTAACGGTAAGCATATTGAACAAAATCAACGCCCACAACTACTTTGTGTTCTACTCGTGCAAAGAATCTACGCAATAGACCTAGCTCATGATGCCACTGTTGGGGAACGTAGCAGAAATTCAAAATTTTCCTACGTGTCACCAAGATCTATCTATGGAGAGACCAGCAACGAGTAGAAAGAGAGTGCATCTACATACCCTTGTAGATCGCTAAGCGGAAGCGTTCAAGTGAACGGGGTTGATGGAGTCGTACTCGTCGTGATTCAAATCACCGATGATCCTAGTGCCGAACGGACGGCACCTCCGCGTTCAACACACGTACAGCCCGGTGACGTCTCCCACGCCTTGATCCAGCAAGGAGAGAGGGAGAGGTTGAGGAAGACTCCATCCAACAGCAGCACAACGGCTTGGTGGTGGTGGTGGAGGAGCGTGGCAATCCAGCAGGGCTTCGCCAAGCACCGAGGAGGAGTAGGAAGAGAGGTAGGGCTGTGCCAGAACTTCGTCTGAAGCTCCCATGCGTCTCCCCACTATATATAGGGGTGGAGGGGCTGGTTTCTTGCCCTCCAAGTCCATTGGGGCGTTGGCCAAGGTGGGAGGAAAGAAATCCCATCATTTCCTTCCCCACCGATTGTTATCCCCCCTTTTTAGGGATCTTGATCTTATCCCTTCGGGATATGATCTTATTCCTTCTAAGGGGGGATCTTGGTGCGCCTTGACCAGGGGTGTGGGGCCTTGCCCCCACTACCCACGTTCATGTGGGTCCCCCCATGCAGGTGGGCCCCACTCCGGAACCTTCTAGAACCTTCCCGGTACAATACCGAAAAATCCCGAACATTTTCCGGTGGCCAAAATAGGACTTCCCATATATAAATCTTTACCTCCGGACCATTCCGGAACTCCTCGTGATGTCCGGGATCTCATCCGGGACTCCGAACAACATTCGGTAACCACATACAAACTTCCTTTATAACCCTAGCGTCATCGAACCTTAAGTGTGTAGACCCTACGGGTTCGGGAGACATGTAGACATGACCGAGACGTTCTCCGGTCAATAACCAACAGCGGGATCTGGATACCCATGATGGCTCCCACATGTTCCACGATGATCTCATCGGATGAACCACGATGTCAAGGACTTAATCAATCCCGTATTCAATTCCCTTTGTCTATTGGTATGTTACTTGCCCGAGATTCGATCGTCGGTATCCAATACCTTGTTCAATCTCGTTACCGGCAAGTCACTTTACTCGTTCCGTAACACATCTTCCCGTGATCAACTCCTTGGTCACATTGCGCATATGATGATGTCCTACCGAGTGGGCCCAGAGATACCTCTCCGTTTACACGGAGTGACAAATCCCAGTCTCGATCCGCATAAAACAATAGATACTTTCGGAGATACCTGTAGTGCACCTTTATAGTCACCCAGTTACGTTGTGACGTTTGATACACCCAAAGCACTCCTACGGTATCCAGGAGTTACACGCTCTCATGGTCGAAGGAAGAGATACTTGACATTGGCAAAGCTCTAGCAAATGAACTACACGATCTTTTGTGCTAGTCTTAGGATTGGGTCTTGTCCATCACATCATTCTCCTAATGATGTGATCCCGTTATCAACGACATCCAATGTCCATAGCCAGGAAACCATGACTATCTGTTGATCACAACGAGCTAGTCAACTAGAGGCTCACTAGGGACATATTGTGGTCTATGTATTCACACGTGTATTACGATTTCCGGATAATACAGTTATAGCATGAATAAAAGATAATTATCATGAACAAGGAAATATAATAATAATACTTTTATTATTGCCTCTAGGGCATATTTCCAACAAATGGTACTAATCTGACTAAGGGTGAGATGGAGGAATTTTGTCAACATGAGCACATCTGGCTTGCAGTGGCTCACCCCCAGTCTAATGGTCAAGCTGAGAGGGCAAATCAAGAAATTTTGAGAGGTATCAAACCCCGGTTTATCGTTCCTTTAAAGCGGACACCGGGTTGTTGGGTGGAGGAGTTTTTTTTAGGGAAAGCAAAGCTTTATAACTTAACGGTGCCCGCCTAAATCGCCAGAGACACAAATCGCCACCTGGGGCGGTACATCATCGTTCCACACGAAACAATTATTGGACATACAATGACGCCCCACTTGGGCTAGTTCATGCGCGACTGAATTTGCCTCCCTACGACATACCTACACCTGTTGTTTCGAGAACCACAGCCTTAGTTGGAGCTTGGAGTCTTCTATGAGTGTTGCATACGGTGATGCATCGACCCTCCGCAGGTTCCGTGCTTCTTGGAGTAGTTTTGAGTCGGTCTCAAAAACCACACGCAGAGCCCCCAGATCGGCAGCCGTGTTGATGGCTTCAGTGAATGTTGTGACTTTGGCACCAAACGGACACACCACCTGCTCCGTCTTGCCTGCACGGGCAATGATCACTTCTCCAGACTCGTCCCGGGCCACTACTCCCCACGTTGCAAAGTTGTCGCCCGGTCTAAAAGCACCGTCCAGGTTTATCTTGATCATTCCATCACTCGGAGGTCGCCACTTCAGATTCTCTTTCCTCTTCGCTTTTTTCCTGAACAGCTCCAGGTATTCCAGCGAGTTTGACAGTACACGCCTTATTAATTCATCGCATGGTACTGCCATCTCTCCCTCTCTGAGCTTATTACGATTATTCCACCAGTGCCACCACATGGTTAGAATCTGCACCCACACATTTTCATTCAGCCCCCACAAGAAGTCCATCATTACATGCACGGACGTGATTTCTTCGAGCTCAATCCTTTCTTTTTCAAACCCGAGTGCCCTCCACACCGATTTCACATGTTTGCACTTGATGAAAATATGAGCCCCATCCTCGTCAGCGCATCCGCAGAACAGACACTTAGTGTCTTCAATCTTCAGACCCCTTCTGATCAGATTGGTCCTAAAGTCGAGTGCTTCGTGTTTCAACCTCCAGGTGAACATTTGAATCTTCCGCGGGCATGGGAGTTTCCAAAGGCGCTTCCAGGACTGATCATCGCAGCTAGTAAAATTGCCAGCGACCATGGTGCTACTCCCAGCTCGAGCCATACTACTCTTCTTTTCAAGTTCCACTCGCAACTTGTACGCATTCCGAACCGAGTGTTGTCCTTTGGTGTCATAGTTCCACACAATGAAATCACTCACTCCTTCCCGGAGAGGGATCTGCAGAATACGTTGGGCATCATCGGGCCAGAATAACTCATGCACCAGTTGTGCGTCCCAATTACTAGTGACTGGGCAAATGAGTTCATTCACATATGTTAGGATATTCTGGCCCTTGGGGGTGATAACTTGCCGCTACCAGGCCCTGGGAATCCATGGATCCGACCATATCTTGACTTGAGTACTGTCCCCAATACGCCATGTGTATCCTTGCTTAATAAGCTCGAGGCCATGCAATATACTTCTCCAAGAGTATGATATGCCCTCTTTCGCCTCAGCTTCCAGAATAGAGCAGTGAGGAAAATAGCGTGCCTTCAAGACGCGAGCACACAAGCTGTCCGGGTCCTGCAAAAAGCGCCACCCTTGACGTGATAGCATTGCGATGTTGAAATCATACATATTCCGGAAGCCCGGCCCTCCCATTGCCTTCGGCCTCGTCAACGTCTCCCAGCTGATCCAATGCATCGTGTTCTCCTTGTCCTGCTGACTCCACCAGAATTTACCCATCAAAGAGTCTAGTTCCTTACAAAACCCTTTGGTCAAGTCGAAGCATGACATAGCGAACATCGGTATGGCCTGGCCGACGGCCTTAACCAATGTTTCTTTGCTTGTTTTGGCCAGAAGCCGTTCCTGCCACCCATTCATACGCCCACAAAGGTTCTTCTTGATGTACGCGAACACCTTCCTTCGCGATCTACCCACATGTACTGGCAACCCGAGGTACTTTTCGTTCCAGTTCTCACTAACAATGCCAAGGGCAGTCTTGACCTCGATCTTGGAGTGATCCGGAGTGTTCTGTGAGAACATAAGGGCTGATTTTTCTAAGTTGATACATTGTCCAGAACAGTTTTCGTACAAGTACAGAATCTCCCTAAGAGCACTCGCCTCCTCCTGGTTAGCCTTCTATGTTATGGAGTATCAACCCCACACCAAACAGATCGACGGGTTATACACATTTCTTCATGGTTTATGGAGCAGAGGCGGTTCTTCCTAGTGACATCCATCATGACTCGCCCCGTGTGGCGGCTTATGTTGAAGCTGACAATGAGAAGGCACGTCAGGACTCACTGGACCTGTTAGATGAGGAGCGTGATCTCGTAGCGGCACGTTCGGCGATTTATCAACAAGATCTCCAGCGTTATCATTGCCGCCGGGTTAAAACCAGAACTTTTCAATAGGGTGATCTGGTGTTCCGGCTCATCCAGGATCAAACTGATATGCACAAGTTATCCCCACCTTGGGAAGGACCTTTTGTGGTCAGCAAAAACCTGCACAACGGGTCATACTACCTTATCGATATTCGAGAGCACAAAGACTCATGTAAATCGGAGGAGGAGACAAAGCGGTCGTGGAATATATCCCTTCTTCGGCCTTACTATACTTGAGCCACAGGCTCTTATTATGTACATAGTTATGACAATGTATATATTATATAATAAACCAGAGCTCGGCTAAAGCGGGGTCTCTGTTCCTTTTTTACATCATATGTGGTTTCACAGGGGTTTCTACTGACAAAGCGGAGTTTTATTAACCCGGCCCATAAGGCCACACGGATATAAAGAAAGTCAATAGGGGGCTTGGTCGTATTCGAACCATAGCTATACCTCTTGATCGGTTTAAAACCAAAAAGGGATATCACTAGGGGGCTTGGTTGTCTTCACACCATAGCTACACCTCTTGATAGTCTTAAAGCCAAAAGGAAATTATGTGGAACCAAAGAGTCTGTTGCATCAAGCACAACTCAAACATAGGTAACCACTGAGCACAGCTCAAATATTACCTGGGGGCTCCTTGCTTCTCAAAGAACAACGAGCTTGCACCCTTGTAATAGGCTATCAATCCAGGCTTGGAAGCCAGGTGTATTCACCTAAAACCTCGGGTTATCCTGCCTTTTTAAGTAAACCACTCCGTCCAGGTAAACCTGGTATGACCCATCGAACGTTTGACAAGTCAATCTCATGGACCCTGAACTTGTCAAAGTTAAAATGGTGATTGGTTGAAGATTGAGGTCCATCTTAAAAGACTTTGCAAAATGGTTTAACTCAGCGGCCTGGCAACCCATGAAAAGCCTCGATTTAGGGCCTGGCAGCCCATGAAAAGCCTTATATATTTCTTCTTGATTTGTTGTTTTTAATATCTTTTGATAAGGGACTTATGAATATTTCTGATAAACCAGTGTTTATTACAACCCGGCATGGCTTTCAACGCTCAGTTGTCAGTACATGATCAGTTCTAAACCGGCAGAAAATTGCTCCGGTCTGGTTTTGGCTGCAGGTCACCAGCATTATACGAACAAACCGGTGTGGTCTTACATGAACCGGCAAGAGGGAAAGGAGTCATCAACCCTATAGATGGGTATTTTCACTACCTATTATACCAACAGTTGGTCAGCCAACGAAGGTAAATCACAGGTATCATTTATTTTATATCTAGTTAATACAAATCTTGGTTATCCATCCAAGTTATGTATGTATTTTTTGGGCATCATGACCCGTCCAGTGGTAAACCACTAGGACACTTTCAAGTTCTTATATGCAGGAACATAAATCATAATGGACTATGCAGAAATAGATCCCATAATCAGGACAAGTTTTCAGTATTAAGCAACACAAACATGCTCGATGGCATGGCAGATAAGGTGTTCATATTGTCCTATTCCAAGGTGCTTTCAATACCCAAATTGAATAACTGTTTTCAAGAGCGGAAGACTGCAACTGGTAAACCGGCCACCGGTTTAGGATTCCTCATCTGGACGGCTTGACGATTGAGGGTCATCTTGAGTGGGCGTGTTCTCTTCATCCCTCCCCAGTCGCTGGAAATCAGGCGTTGACCAGTCGATTCCAGTTAAGGCTTGAAAAACAGCTTCTTCATGAATAACGTTGGAAGGGTCAATATCAGGAGCGTAAGTATGCTTACGGATTGGCAGAACAAGCTCTTCTACACTATGAATCAGTGCGGGCTGTCTTTTCCCTTAAGCATTGTAAACCGGTTGAAA
This sequence comes from Triticum dicoccoides, assembly GCF_002162155.2. Taxonomy (NCBI): domain Eukaryota; kingdom Viridiplantae; phylum Streptophyta; class Magnoliopsida; order Poales; family Poaceae; genus Triticum; species Triticum dicoccoides. The sequence continues at coordinate 635,976,331 of NC_041382.1, read as the reverse complement.
ATGTGACAGATCTGTGTCCTCCGCCAGTTTGCTTGCTATAGGTTGCATCTCCATTGTCAGCCTTCAGAGATCGTCATTATTGAAGTCCGAACTGTCTTCTTTTACACCGGTATATCCTTTGATGATATCTGCCGGTTCAAGATCCAGAATCCATGCCTTGGCCCGGATTAGTGCGGTCAGTGCACCTGACCTTGCGGCTGATTTCTTCAGTTCATCGATCCGGGCAGGCAGCATGGCCAGCTTTTCGATAGTCTCTTTTATCAGCAATGGCGGGGGCTTGTTATAAGTTGCAGTGCAAATGGCTCGCTGGGATCCAGAAAACAATTGTTCTACCAAAGTGTATGCCGCTTTAAGTTTCATCCGCATGTCAGAGCCTAGATGAGTAATGAGGGTCCCTGTCATGGTTAAACATTAGTGAACCAGTCATTGATAAGATATTACGAATTACAAAAACTTCATGAGAGAGTACTTACCAAACACAGCAGAAGTCATGGCATTAATCTGCCGCCTTAAACCGGTCAGTTCTTCAACCATTGGCCTCAGGGCTGCCTCTGCGTCCTCGACCTTCTTTGTTAAACCGTCCTTTTCCGTTTCCCAGTCTACACACTCTTTGTTAAAGGTCTCTTTGAGCCTTTCCATGGCTGCTAAGTGATGACCCACAAGTATAGGGGATCTATCGTAGTCCTTTCGATAAGTAAGAGTGTCAAACCCAACGAGGAGCAGAAGGAAATGATAAGCGGTTTTCAGCAAGGTATTCTCTGCAAGTATTGAAATAAGTGGTAACAGATAGTTTTGTGATAAGATAAATTGTAACGAGCAACAAGTAACAAAAGTAAATAAAGTACAGCAAGGTGGCCCAATCCTTTTCGTAGCAAAGGACAAGCCGGAACAAACTCTTATAATAGGAAAAGCGCTCCCGAGGACACATGGGAATATCGTCAAGCTAGTTTTCATCACGTTCATATGATTTGCGTTCGATACTTTGATAATTTGATATGTGGGTGGACCGGTGCTTGGGTGATGTTCTTACTTGAACAAGCATCCCACTTATGATTAACCTCTATTGCAAGCATCCGCAACTACAACAAAAGTGTTAAGGTAAACCTAACCATAGCATGAAACATATGGACCCAAATCAGCCCCTTATGAAGCAACGCATAAACTAGGGTTTAAGATTTTGTCACTCTAGCAACCAATCATCTACTTATTACTTCCCAATGCCTTCCTCTAGGCCCAAATAATGGTGAAGTGTTATGTAGTCGACATTCACATAAGACCACTAGAGGCTAGACAACATACATCTTATCAAAATATCAAACGAATACCAAATTCACATGACTACTAATAGCAAGACTTCTCCCTTGTCGTCGGGAACAAACATAATTACTCACAAAGCATATTCATGTTCATAATAAGAGGGGTAATAATATGCATGTAGAATCTGAACATATGATCTTCCACCAAATAAACCAACTAGCATCAACTACAAGGAGTAATCAACACTACTAGCAACCTAGTAGCACCAATCCAGGACTTTGAGACAAGAATTGGATACAAGAGATGCACTAGGGTTTGGAGATGAGATGGTGTTGGTGAATATGTTGATGGAGATTGCACTCTCCCGATGAGAGGAGCGTTGGTGATGACGATGGTGATGATTTCCCCCTCCTGGAGGGAGGTATCCCCAGCAGAACAGCTCTGCCGGAGCTCTAGATTGGTTCCGTCAAGGTTCCGCCTCGTGGCGGCGGAGTCTCGTCCCAAAAAGTTCCTTCTAATTTTTTTCTCATCGAAAGACTTCATATAGGAGAAGATGGACGTCAAAGAGACACCAGGGGGCCCACGAGGTAGGGGGCGCGCCCTAGGGGGGCGCCCCCCACCCTCGGAGCAGGGTGTGGGGCCCCTGGCCTTCATCTTTGGCGAGGATTTTTCTTTATTTATTTTAAGATGTTCCGTGGAGTTTCAGGACTTTTGGAGTTGCGCAGAATAGGTCTCTAATATTTGCTCCTTTTCCAGCCCAGAATTCCAGCTGCCGGCATTCTCCCTCCTTATGTAAACCTTGTAAAATAAGAGAGAATAGCCATAAGTATTGTGACATAGAGTGAAATAACAGTCCATAATGCAATAAATATTGATATAAAAGCATGATGCGAAATGGACGTATCACTAAGGCATTTGTCAACTCCTCCTTGGCCTTGGAAGCCTCTGCTTGCTGAGATTTGACGTTCTCCTGAAGGTCAGTGGTTTGAGCATCCCTTTTACTCTGCTCGGCCTGCAAAGGCAAGATATATCAACAATGAGATGTGTATTTTTGAAGTACCAAGCGTATAACAAGTTATGCACTTTGTACTTGGGGGCTAATGTCTATTTGTTCTATCATCAAACTTTTATTTGCAAGTCTCAAGTACAATGCAAGCATTATCCTTGACACTTGGGGGCTAATGTACATCTGTTCAAATGGAAGCACGGATTAAAGACCTGGTTCACCTTGGAAAGATAAACCGGCCCTTGGGGACTACATAGGCGAAAACTATAGGAATACAATGATCACGTCTGGTTTACTTCAAAAGATCAGTTGGTATATGGAGGACAAGTTTCCAAGAGTTAAGGTATTATACAGTCCCGGTTTATGATTGACATCATAAACCGGCCCTTGGGGGCTACTTGGGTTGATGCTTGTACTTTGGATTCAAGAAAGGAAAGTGATAAAAATACCTCATAGCGCTCTTTCACCAGGTTCACCAAACCGGCTTCATAATCACGGTTTGAGTGCAGACGGTTTAGAAAACCGGAGTGGAGTTCTTCAGCGCTAAGATGGGCGTAGCTTGACAAGTCGGTGCTCCATTTGCCTTTTTCCATGGAAGCACGCTCTTCCTGGGCACTATGTTTGGCCAAGATTACAGGATGGCCAGGAGAGGTGTGACCAATACCAGTAATGATAACCTCGCCTTCTTTGTCTCCAGCAGCCTTTTCTGGAGTTGATGGACTCAGTAGCTCTCACCGGACTAGAAAACCTATCATCAGCCCAGATTGGATCTGCCGGTTCATCATCAGGCATAGCAGTGTCAACTTCTGGTTGTTCATCAATATTGTGATCTTGAGGGGGTGGTTCATCAAAAGTAGCTTCAGGATTTGGACCCTCTGGTTCAACCATTTGTTCCGGTTCAACCGTTTGCTCCGGTTCAAGAACCACCTGGTCTTCGGGCGGATTGTTCACCCCGAGCCTTTTTGCTGGGTCTGGTTTTGGCTCTGCAATAGAAAAAGATGCGGAAGTTAAGCATAGTATATAAAGTATGAAACATCAAAAGAAAGGGTTGAAGTACTTACCCAGCTACGGTTTTGAGAGGAGGGAGTTGGGTCGCTGTTGACCCGCCAGAGGATGAAGGAGGTGTCACCTGATAATTCGAATCGGACAGATTAAGAGGTTGTCAGAAATAGCCTGCCTTGGGATAAGAAGTATCAGAACCGGGTGAGACCTCAGATCGGCATTTCCGAACCGGAGTGTCCGGTAAACCGGTCGAAGTAACCTTTTGGCTGCCGTGCCGGGTTGTGCGGCGAGCCTCGTCCTGCTGCTTCTTCAAAATAAATGTTGGATCCAAATGAGCAAGAGGATGTGAAAAGCTTACTTTCCGGATTGCTTGACAGATTTTTTGTGTTGGCAGAGAGTCTGAACTGGAGGAAAGGATAATTACCTCTACATCATCATCTTGGCTGCCATCCACGTCCTCCTGATAAGTATCATTGTTAATGAGATGCATGAAAACGGAACCAAGTGAATCTAGTTCTACCTCAACTTCCGGTTCATCCGGGTCGTCGTCCAATTCCATACGGATGCGTTCAGATGCCTTCCGCTTTGTGGTTTTCTTGACAGCTTTGGTTTTAGGGAGGGAAGGTTTTGCTGCTTTCTCTTGAGGTTTCTTCTTCCAAAATGGATCATCACCTTGTTTAAAGGTAAAAAGATGGATATTCAAGGATTGTACAGTGTAAGGATATTAAGTGTAAAGCGAAGGAACAATACTCACAGCAGGCGGTTTTTTTTGCGTATAAAAAGGGGCTAGTCCGGTTGGGCAACAGACAGCTTCCGATTCGTTCAAATCTTCTTGACGGCCTCAGTGACCTCTTCATCTGTTAGCTGAATATTGATGTGACGTTGGGAGTCTTCTAATTCACCAGTATACTCACACATTAAGCGTGAGCAGCGACTTAGTGGCAAGATACTCCAGGATATCCAGCAACGGACAAAGTCTACACCTGTTAAACCGTTGGCCAAGAAGGCTATTAGCTTGGCGACTTTAGGTGCATATGGGGCCCGTTCCTGAGCACTTAGCCGCTGTGGAAGTGGATGGGTGTTGGCAAGCCAGTGGGCACGGTAACCCGGCAGAGCGTTCTCATCTTCAGGGGAGGTGTCTTTACAGTAGAACCAAGTTCGATTCCACTCTTTGGGGTGACGGTGCAGCTTGGCATGAGGAAATTCAACCTCTTTTCTTTTTTGAATGGAGACGCCACCAAGTTCAATGTTGGGTCCGTCTACAAATTCAATGCGCCGATTCAGATGGAAGAAATCCCAGAACAGCTCAACTGTTGGTTCTTCTTGTAAGTACACTTCATAGAAGACTTGGAAGTTGCATATATTGGATACCGAGTTGGGTCCAATATCTTGAGGGTGGAGCTGAAAACTGGCAAGCACATCTCGAAAAAACTTCGATCCGGGCGGTTTGTAGCCACGGCCTATGTGGTCAACAAACACCACTGCTTCACCTTGCTTGGGAGTAGGAGGGTTCTCCGGTCCAGGAACTCGCCAACGGATCTCATTCTTTTTTGGTAAAGTACCAATTTTGACCATTCCATTAAGTTGCTCCTCGGTAACCCGGGAGGGAGCCCAGTTGCAAGAATAAAACTACTTGGCCATTGCAAGTGAAAAGCTGAAAAGAAATACCGGTTTACAATTTATTCATAGTGGTGCATAAGGTGCAACAAGGTAAAGAAATCCAAGTATGTAAATTTCGTAAACCGGAGGCTGATACAATGATGAATGACAAAGCGATAAACAGAACAAAGGTATATGCATACTATTAAACCGAAGTATGACAATGGAGATAAAGGGATTGCCGGTTTACAAGCGGATTAATGGTATGTGATAGATTGCTTTCTACAAAGGTAAACCGCCTATGTGATAAAGAAGATACAGATCTAAGGCAAGAACGACTAGATAAAGTAAAACAGGTTTCACAAGATTGCATGGAAATTTTGGATCTACCGTGAGACAGGAAAAGCAAAAAGATTTAGACCTAAAAGGTTGGCCCCGAAGCGGTTCACAAAGGTCCAGATCGGTTTTTATGCGCATAAGGGTTTGTTGTGACAAGGAATGCTATAGCTATTACACGGAATATATCAAGCTTGAGGTTTTTATGCATGGACTAAGGAGGAACAGGGAAGAACAGTGTCGGAGCTTCGATGAACAATGAAACCCTAGGAAGATCTACAAGGGAGGAGGGGAAGGACTTACAGCAGCTGTTGAAGTAGCGGAGGTACGTCGCGGCTATCTGGTGCAACCAGGTCGATGTAGTGGCCAACAGAGAGGCGGAAGCAAAGCTTGGCGACGGCAGCGGCGCTCGGGTGCGGAGGCGTCGCGAGGAGGAAGAATAAGCAAAGGGGCGGAGAGGAGAAAAGGAAATGACCCTTGGCCCTATTTATAAGTGTAGCGACCAGACCTTAAACAGTCTGATCTCTACGCTCCGGTGTCATCCCTGGATCAGTAATGCTGAAACCACACAGTACTCGGAGGATTTAGAGCAGAGTAGCAATCACACACTTATTACATCGAGTGTCTCAAAAGAGAATTTATTACAATAAATATGGCTTAAGGCCATCTAATAACGATAACAGCGGAAGGCTTGGAAGATAAGTGAGTCCATCAACTCCAACGGCATCACTGAGTATAGAACCACGACCTAAAAACTCCTTAATCGTCGTCTGAAAAGTCTGCAACATTAACGTTGCAGCCCGAAAACGGGTCAGCACATGGAATATGCTGGCAAGGTAACACATAGAGAGTAACGGAATGCAACAGCTATACTATATGCATATTTGGCTGGTGGAAAGCTCTATGGTTATAGTTTTTGCGTAAAGCCAATTTTTCCCTACTTCAAAGGAATAAATTTAATTACTATCATGGTGGTTGTTAAACATTGAGAATGGTTGACAGCATTCTCAATCCCAATTAAAGTAACATCATTAAAACCCAACAAAATTAACTTTAGAGTAACATGTTGAGATTCACATGAAAATCCAGGTACTAGATACTCAAGATTGTCCATAACCGGGGACACGGCTAACCATGATTAGTTTATTACACTCTGCAGAGGTTTGCGCACTTTTCCCCACAAGACTCGATCGCCTCTGTTTGGTTTCTCGCACTACACGGTGTTTGAGAAGACGGTTGACCGAGACATAGTCTTTCAGAAGCGCTAGCACCTTACGATTGGGTAGACCATACCACCTACATCCCCTACATCTGCTAGTCTACCACTGTAAGAGTTCGTACAACTTATTCAACTATGCCAGAGCCCATAATGGCTTGTGGCTGCACACGGAAGTTTCTAGTATGAATAATCTCATGATCCCTTTGAGCCTGGGTGGCGGTCCAAAAGAAAACAGGCAAGTCCTGGAAACCAGGTGCCTCAATCCACCCAGATGTGTGTTTAAGTTGCCACCTTAGATAAACCATTAATTATCAATCTCACATCTGTCATGGTTTTCACTCACCCAATCCACATCTACTAGCATAGCATGGCATAATAAGCAAACGTAGAAGTAACTCCCAAAGGTTTGATAATAAACAGGTAATAGGTACTACCTCATCTACTCCCCATCCCACAATTTAATTAGATCCAAATCATGCAATGTGTGAGGATTGATCTAATGCAATAAAACTGGGTTGTAGAAAAGGTATGATCAAAGTGTTACTTGCCTTGCTGATGATCCGCGAAACCTAGAGATTCAACGTAACAGGCGGCGCACTCCGGGTATTCTATTGCAGACAAACAAACAAGCATACAATAAGTACTCATCTAATGCACAGGTAAAACTCAAATAGAAGATCTAACCAGAAAGTTCAACTTAAGAACCCTGGTTGGCAAAAAGAATCAAATCGACGAAGCAAAAGAAATCAAACGGCGAAAGAAAACAACTTTGTTCTAGTAATCTGGATCTAAGTCAAATTTTACGGTAGCAAAAACATGTTTAAGTTGATTATTCGGAAAGAGGGTTTCGAGACGAAACTCCAGGTGCTTGAATCGCCTGATTCCGATAAACGAGCGAAAAGTTATACTAAAACGAAAACCGGATCAGAAATCGCGATCAGAAAATAACCGCGAAAAATCCGACGAAAAAGAAAAACGACGAACATAATTTTTTTTACACAGCACGGAAAACAAGGCGGCGGTGAACCTTGGGCGGCGCGCACTCCGGCGAGTCGGCGGCGGGGCGGCGGCGGCTAGGCTAGGCTAGGGTTAGGGCAGGGGCGGCTGGTGGCTGGGCTTTCGGGCCCCGGGGCGGCGGCTTATATAGCCTTGGCCGGCGGTGTCCTGGCCGAGTACGGCCCATAGTCGGTTCCGCGTTTTTTTTAAATAATTCCGCTCGGAAGAAAAATAAAAAGAAATACTAAACGGACTCCAAAAATCACGAAATAAATTTCCCTGGGTTTCTAAAATCAAGCCCGAAAAAGTGAACATTTTTCTGGGCCCAAACTACAACTTTGAAAAACGCGCATTTTTCCTAAATTCAAATAAAAATACCGAAAAACTCCGAAATAAATCTTATTTGATTTTTTTATTAAATCCTCAATATTTCTATATTTTGGGAAAGTCATTTTATTCCCTCTCTCATATTTTTGGAATAGAAATATTTGATGATAAAATAAATAAAATCAAATGATCCTGTTTACATAATTTGAGAAAACTCAAATATGTAATTAACGAAATCCCCAACTCTCTCCGTGGGTCCTTGAGTTGCTTAGGATTTTCTAGGATCAAAACCAAAAGCAAAATAAAATATGATATGCATGATGACCTAATGTATAACATTCCAAATTGAAAATTTGGGATGTTACAAACCTACCCCCCTTAAGATGAATCTCGCCCTCGAGATTCGGGTTGGCTAGAAAATAGGTGAGGGTGGTCCTTGAGCAAATCTTCCTCTCGCTCCCAGGTGGCTTCATCCTCCGTGTGGTGGCTCCACTGGACTTTGCAAAACTTGATAACCTTGCTGCGAGTAACTCGGCTGGCAAACTCAAGAATCTTGACTGGTTTTTCCTCATAGGTCAAATTGTTATCCAACTGAATTGCTTCTAATGGCACTGTGTCTCTCAAAGGAATGTTAGCCATCTCCGCGTGACACTTTTTCAACTGAGAAACATGGAACACATCATGAACTCCTGTCAATCCTTCTGGCAATTCCAACTTGTAGGCCACTTCTCCCATACGCTCCAAAACTTGATATGGTCCTACAAATCGTGGTGCTAACTTCCCCTTAACTCCAAAGCGCTTAATCCCTCGAAGTGGGGATACTCGAAGATAAGTTCGAAGATAAGTTCTATCTCCGACTTCATAAACTGTCTCCTTGCGTTTAGAATCTGCGTAGCTCTTTTGCCTGGACTGTGCTACCTTGAGCCTATCACGAATCAACTTCACCTTCTGTTCAGACTCCTTAATCAAATCTGGTCCAAACAACTGGCAGTCTCCAACTTCGTCCCATGACAATGGTGTCCTGCACCTCCTTCCGTACAAAGCTTCGAAAGGGGCCATCTTCAAACTGGTTTGATAGCTATTATTGTAAGAGAACTCTGCATATGGCAAATTATCGTCCCAACTAGATCCATAATCTAGCGCACAAGCTCTCAGCATATCCTCCAAAATCTGATTGACTCTCTCGGTCTATCCATCTGTCTGCGGATGAAAAGTTGTACTAAATTCTAGCCTAGTACCTAAAGTCTCGTGCAACTGCTTCCAGAACTTTGAGGTAAACTGGGTTCCTCTATCTGATACGATGCTCCTCGGAAATCCATGCAGACATACGATCCTGGTCATGTATATCTTTGCCAACTTAGCACTGGTGTAAGTGGTCTTCACTGGGACGAAATGAGCTACCTTCGTCAATCGATCAACTACGACCCAAATCGAGTCATAGCCTGAACGAGTCCTTGGTAATCCCGTGATAAAATCCATGCCTAGCTGATCCCACTTCCATTCGGGTATCGGCAATGGCTGCAAGAATCCTGCTGGCTTCTGATGCTATGCTTTTACTCTCTGACATACGTCACAAACTGCTACATACTCCGAATATCCTTTTTCATTCCGGTCCACCAGAAAATATCCTTCAAATCCAAATACATCTTGGTACTTCCTGGGTGAATCGAATACGGTGAGTCATGTGTCTCTTGCAGAATCAACTTTCTGATCTCCGGGTCATTGGGTACATAAACATGGTCTTCAAACCACAGGGTGTCGTGCTCATCCTCACGAAATCCCTTAGCTTTTCCTTGGCTCATTTTGTCCTTTATGGAAGCAATCTCCTTGTCAGTTTTCTGAGCTTCTCTGATTCTATCCATCAAAGTTGACTGAATTTCCAACGCTGCTACATAGCCTCTCGGAACTACTTCCAAACATAGTTCACGAAGATTTTCTGCTAACTCCTTGGGTAATTCTCCCGTCATTAACGTATTGACATGGCTCTTACGGCTTAATGCATCAGCTACTACATTAGCTTTTCCGGGATGGTAATGCAATTTCATATCATATTCTTTGATAAGCTCCAGCCATCTCCTTTGTCTGAGGTCCAACTCCTTCTGCGTGAAAATGTACTTCAAACTCTTATGATCCGTGTACACCTCACAATGATTTCCAATGAGGAAATGTCTCCATGTCTTCAATGCATGCACTACGACTGCTAACTCCAAATCATGCGTGGCATAATTCAATTCGTGAGGCTTCAGTTGTCTTGAGGCATACGAAACAACTCTCCCTTCCTGCATAAGCACTGCTCCAAGTCCTCGACGTGAAGCGTCGCAATACAGCTCATAATCCTTGGTTTGATCTGGCAAAATCAACACTGGTGAGGTAACCAAATGTTTCTTCAACTCCTGGAAACTAGCCTCACACTTATCAGTCCATTTGAACTTAGTATCCTTCTTCAGCAACTCCGTCATAGGCTTCGCAATCTTTGAGAAATTCTCAATAAATCTCCGGTAGTATCCCGCGAGTCCAAGAAAACTCCGGATCTCTCCAATTGTTGTTGGTGCTTCCCACTTGGTCATGGTTTCAACTTTAGCGGGATCTACTGCTATACCGTCTCCAGATATAACGTGTCCGAGGAATCCTACTTCCTTCAACCAAAACTCACACTTGCTGAACTTGGCATATAACTGATGTTCTCTGAGCTTTCCAAGTACCAAACGCAAATGCTCTTTATGCTCCTCTTCATTCTTCGAATAAACCAGGATATCATCAATGAACACTACGACGAACTTATCCAAAAACTCCATAAACACTTTGTTCATCATGTTCATAAAATAGGCAGGTGCGTTAGTCAGTCCAAATGACATAACGGTATACTCAGATAGTCCATATCTTGTGGTGAAAGCTGTCTCGAATCTTCAACTGGTGGTATCCTGATCGCAAATCGATCTTGGAAAACACTTTAGCTCCTTGCAACCGATCAAACAGATCATTGATCATTGGTAGTGGGTACTTGTTCTTGATCGTTACTTCATTCAATCCTCGATAATCAACAACCATTCTTAACGATCCATCCTTCTTCTCCATTAGAAGTACTGGCGATCCCCAAGGCGAAGAACTTGGGCGAATATATCCCTTATCCAGTAACTCCTTAATCTGCTTCTTAATTTCCACCAAATCCTTTGTTGGCATCCTATATGGTCTCTTTGATATTGGCCCAGTGCCTGGCAAAAGCTCAATCAAAAACTCAATGTCTCTATCTGGTGGCATGCCTGGCAACTCTTTGGGAAATACATCAGGAAAATCCTTTACCACTGGTACTTCCTCCTGCACAATTCCTGTTAGGCAATTTACTTGTGTCCTCTTTGGTACATGCCGGGATACATACTTGATCCTTCTCCCTTCTGGTGTGGTAAGCAAAATTGACTTACTAGCACACTCAATATTCCCTTTATACTTTGATAACCAATCCATGCCTAATATCACATCCAATCCTTGAGATTCCAATACTATTAGGTCTGAGGGAAAAACATAGTTACCAATCCTTAATGGTAACCGATCACACCATAGACTTGCCACATACTCTGCTCCTGGCGAGGTTACTAACATGGGTGACCTAAGGGCTTGGGTTGGTAGGTTATACATATCCACAAATCCCCTTGATATGTATGAATGCGATGCACCAGTATCAAAAAGAACGAGTGCAGTAAATGACTTAACCAAAAACTTACCTATTACTGCATCGGGCTGAGCTTCAACCTCCTCCACGCTAACGTGGTTTACCTGTCCCCTGTTGAAAGGGTTCGGCTTCTTCCCAGAACTTCCATTGCCATTTTGGCCTTCAGGACATTCATTTGCATAATGTCCTGGCTTCAAACACTTATAATAAGTGACATGGCTCAAGTCCTTCTTGGCTGGGGTTGATGGGGTGTTGCGGTTCTGTCCGTTGCTTCCTCCATTCCCATTACCATTCTTGGTGCCATTGTGATTGTGCGAGCTACCTACTCCATGGGTATGCTGAAAATGTCCTCCCGGCCTAGGGGTAAAACGTGGCTTCTGCTGAGCTCCTGAATTATACTTTCCTTGTCCATACTTCCTCTTGCGGTTCTCAATTTGCTGCTGCTTCCCTTCAATCATAAGAGCACGATCTACCAACTCCTGGTAGTTGTTGAAGGTGGCTACCATCAACTGCATACTCAACTCATCATTCAGTCCTTCCAGAAATTTCTCCTGCTTAGCTACATCCGTAGCAACATCATCTGGGGCATAACGTGCTAGCTTACTAAACTCCTCCACATACTAGCCAACTGTCAGTCCTCCTTGGCGCAAGTTACGAAACTCACGCTTCTTCATGGCCATTGCTCCTGCTGAAACATGGGCAGTACGGAAAGCCTGCTGAAACTGGCCCCATGTGACAGTGTCGACTGGGAAGGTGGCTGTGAAATTCTCCCACCAGGATGCTGCAGGTCCTTCTAACTGATGTGCGGCAAACTTAACCTTCTCCACGTCTGTGCATCCTGCTGTGGTCAACTCCCTAGCTATCTTGCGGAGCCAATCATCTGCTACTATCGGCTCGGTGCTACTGGAAAACACCGGCGGATTTAGCCTAAGAAAACGGGCTAAGTGGTCAACAGGTGGTGGTGGTGGTGGTGGGTTGTTGTTGTTGTTCCCCTGATTTTGATTCTGAACTAGCAACTGCATCAAGGTGTTCTGCTGCTGGATCAACTGGGTGAGCTCCGGCGGAAAGGCAAATCCGGGGTCACGTCTCGGAGGCATCTGAGGGTTTTAGAAAAGACGAGATATAAGAATAGAGGGGGTCTAAAGAGAAAACACTACCCATATGCACATGAGGCAAAAGCACACAATTCACTTCAATCAATCAAACAAAGGCATACAATCGATCTAACTATCGCAAAGTGCTCGGACTACTATATTTACATGGTGGACTACTACTACTGATGAGGTGGTCTACTAGAAATATTCTACGGTTTTAGACTCCGTGATATCTGCTCATGCTTCATCCACATAGTCATCATCGCTACTATCTGCTTCCGAGTCGGTGCCGTCAATGATGAGGTAGTCTTCCGGGCTAATCTCCTTGGGTTCTTCGTCTTCATCTACTGGTGTCGGGCCTCCCATAAATATTCCAATCTTCTTGATCAGATCGTCATTCTTCTCCACCAATACTTCAATTTCTTCTTCATAATCTTCACGTGTAGCCTTGAGTTCTTCCTCCAGTTCCTTGATTCTAGTCTTAGCCTTCTTTAGATCTATCATGTCGGCGCACATCTGATTCTCCTGTTGTCGAATGTGCTGGTTTAACTCCTGGATAAAGGCTGCAATTGATCTATCTTTCCTGGTGCTGATCATCTCCCAGTGTTCATCTCGGCGCCCACAAATCTGGTAGATAGTATCCTTGAGATCCTTGCAGTAGACTTCAATGCGTCCCATGGCGCTGTGAGCTGCCATACTCTTTCCTAGACTCCAAGTTGGTGCATCAAAAGAAAACTCTATGGGCTCAGTGACTGGCATGAACGTCCTTCCTGGAACTTGAACTTGTATCATCCAGCGCTCTTCTTCAGGTAAAGTGGCATTGTAGGTTCCTGTGAAGCTTGGTACTCCTATGTTCAGGTATCTAGTGACTTCCTTCAAGTGGCGTCCAAAGGGTGTATCTTCATCTGGTTGTGTGAACTTGTTCCTTGCATCTGCCATCCTAAAGAGTAGAAAAGATGAGAAGTCAGAAGAGAAGAGAGTGAGTAGTGATCTAGGTCTTTAGCTTAGTGGTCGTGTCCTACAGCCAGCGTGTGCTCTGATACCATCTTTGTAGCGACCAGACCTCAAATAGTCTGATCTCTGTGCTCCGGTGTCATCCCTGGATTAGTAATGCTGACACCACACAGTACTCGGAGGATTTATAGCAGAGTAGCAATCACACACTTATTACATCGAGTGTCTCAAAGAGAACTTATTACAATAAATATGGCTTAAGGCCATCTAATAACGATAACAGCGGAAGGCTTGGAAGATAAGTGAGTCCATCAACTCCAACGGCATCACTGAGTATAGAACCACGACCTAAAAACTCCTTAATCGTCGTCTGAAAAGTCTGCAACATTAACGTTGCAGCCCGAAAATGGGTCAGCACATGGAATATGCTGGCAAGGTAACACATAGAGATTAATGAAATGCAACAGCTATACTATATGCATATTTGGCTGGTGGAAAGCTCTATGGTTACAGTTTTTGCGTAAAGCCAATTTTTCCCTACTTCAAAGGAATAAATTTAATTACTATCATGGTGGTTGTTAAACATTGAGAATGGTTGACAGCATTCTCAATCCCAATTAAAGTAACATCATTAAAACCCAACAAAATTAACTTTAGAGTAACATGTTGAGATTCACATGAAAATCCAGGTACTAGATACTCAAGATTGTCCATAACTGGGGACACGGCTAACCATGATTAGTTTATTACACTCTGTAGAGGTTTGCGCACTTTTCCCCACAAGACTCGATCGCCTCCGTTTGGTTTCTCGCACTACAGGGTGTTTGAGAAGACGGATGACCGAGACATAGTCTTTCAGAAGCGCTAGCACCTTACGATCAGGTAGACCGTACCACCTACATCCCCTACATCTGCTAGTCTACCACTGTAAGAGTTCGCACAACTTAGTCAACTATGCCAGAGCCCATAATGGCTTGTGGCTGCACACGGAAGTTTCTAGTATGAATAATCTCATGATCCCTTTGAGCCTGGGTGGCGGTCCAAAAGAAAACAGGCAAGTCCTGGAAACCAGGTGCCTCAATCCACCCAAATGTGTATTTAAGTTGCCACCTTAGATAAACCATTAATTATCAATCTCACATCTGTCATGGATTTCACTCACCCAATCCACGTCTACTAGCATAGCATGGCATAATAAGCAAACGTAGAAGTAACTCCCAAAGGTTTGATAATAAACAGGTAATAGGTACTACCTCATCTACTCCCCATCCCACAATTTAATTAGATCCTAATCATGCAATGTGTGAGGATTGATCTAATGCAATAAAACTGGGTTGTAGAAAAGGTATGATCAAAGTGTTACTTGCCTTGCTGATGATCCGCGAAACCTAGAGATTCAACGTAACCGGCGGTGCACTCCGGGTATTCTATCGCAGACAAACAAACAAGCATACAATAAGTACTCATCTAATGCACAGGTAAAACTCAAATAGAAGATCTAACCAGAAAGTTCAACTTAAGAACCCTGGTTGGCAAAAAGAATCAAATCGACGAAGCAAAAGAAATCAAACGGCGAAAGAAAACAACTTCGTTCTAGTAATCTGGATCTAAGTCAAATTTTACAGTAGCAAAAACATGTTTAAGTTGATTATTCGGAAAGAGGGTTTCGAGACGAAACTCCAGGCGCTTGAATCGCCTGATTCCGATAAACGAGCAAAAAGTTATACTAAAATGAAAATCGGATCAGAAATCGCGATTAGAAAATAACCGCGAAAAAGCCGACGAAAAAGAAAAACGACGAACAGAATTTTTTTTACACAGCACGGAAAACAAGGCGGCGGCGAACCTCGGGCGGCCGGCACTCCGGCGAGTCGGCGGCGGGGCGGCGGCGGCGGCGGGCTGCGGCGGCGGCGGCTGGAGGCGGCGGCTAGGCTAGGGTTAGGGCAGGGGCGGCTGGCGGCTGGGCTTTTGGGCCCCGGGCGGCGGCTTATATAGCCTTGGCCAGCGGTGTCCTGGCCGAGTACGGCCCATAGTCGGTTCCGCGTTTTTTTTAATAATTCCGCTCGGAAGAAAAATAGAAAGAAATACTAAACGGACTCCAAAAATCACGAAATAAATTTTCCTGGGTTTCTAAAATCAAGCCCGAAAAAGTGAACATTTTTCTGGGCCCAAACTACAACTTTGAAAAACGCGTATTTTTCCTAAATTCAAATAAAAATACCGAAAAACTCCTAAATAAATCTTATTTGATTTTTTTTATTAAATCCTCAATATTTCTATATTTTGGGAAAGTCATTTTATTCCCTCTCTCATATTTTTGTAATAGAAATATTTGATGATAAAATAAATAAAATCAAATGATCCTGTTTACATAATTTGAGAAAACTCAAATATGTAATTAACGAAATCCCCAACTCTCTCTGTGGGTCCTTGAGTTGCTTAGGATTTTCTAGGATCAAAACCAAAAGCAAAATAAAATATAATATGCATGATGACCTAATGTATAACATTCCAAATTGAAAATTTGGGATGTTACAATAAGGTAAAGGGGGAGGTGACAGGCGCGAGAATCGTGGAGCCAGAATATTGGATACCTAACAGGAGCGGTCACCTCGATTGTCGGAGGCTCATTAACTGAAGGTGAGATATATCATTTTTAAGTAACAAAGTGACGTCATGACGATTTATCATGATCCTGGAATATGACGTCACGGTGGTTTACAATATCAAGGTGAAGATGCAAAGGAGGAATTTTTCTAAGTGTTGAAGATTGACATGAACAAGTTCAAACCAATCTGGGGCCTAATGTTGGATGACCTAAGGTTTATCAATTCGTGGGAGGCATAGGATGAAGATGGTCTCTCTCAAACAACCCTGCAACCAAATAGAAAAGAGTCTCTTGTTTCCCCAACACACCCAATACAATGGTAAATTGTATAGGTGCACTAGTTCGGTGAAGAGATGGTGATACAAGTGCAATATGGATGGTAGATATAAGTTTTTGTAATCTAGAAATATAAAAACAGCAAGGTAACTAATGATAAAAGTGAGCGCAAACGGTATTGCAATGCTTTGAAACAAGGCCTAGGGTTCATACTTTCACTAGTGCAAGTTCTCTCAACAATAATAACATAATTGGATCATATAACTATCCCTCAACATGCAACAAAGAGTCACTCCAAAGTCACTAATAGCAGAGAACAAACGAAGAGATTATTGTAGGGTACAAAACCACCTCAAAGTTATTCTTTCTGATCGATCTATTCAAGAGTCCGTAGTAAAATAACACGAAGCTATTCTTTCCGTTCAATCTATCAGAGTTCGTACTAGAATAACACCTTAAGAAACAAATCAACCAAAACCCTAATGTCACCTAGATATTCCAATGTCACCTCAAGTATATGTGGGTATGATTATATGATATGCATCACACAATCTCATATTCATCTATTCAACCAACACAAAGAACTTCAAAGAGTGCCCCAAAGTTTCTACCGGAGAGTCAAGACGAAAACGTGTGCCAACCCTTATGCATAAGTTCATGAGGTCACGGAACTCGCAAGTTGATCGCCAAGACATACATCAAGTGGATCACGTGAATATCCCATTGTCACCACAGATAAGCACATGCAAGACATACATCGAGTGTTCTCAAATACTTAAAGACTCAATCCGATAAGATAACTTCAAAGGGAAAACTCAATCCATTACAAGAGAGTAGAGGGGGAGAAACATCATAAGATCCAACTATAATAGCAAAGCTCGCGATACATCAAGATCGTGTCAAATCAAGAACACAAAAGAGAGAGAGAGATCAAACACATAGCTACTGGTACATACCCTCAGCCCCGAGGGTGAACTACTCCCTCCTCGTCATGGAGAGCGCCGGGATGATGAAGATGGCCACTGAAACGGGTCTAGACCGGTTTTCGGTGGCTATGGAGGCTTGCGGCGGCGGAACTCCTGATCTAGGTTTCTTTCTAGAAGTTTGGGTATATATAAGAGGTGTTGGAGTCGGGAACAAGTCAGGGCGGGCCCCAAGGCGGCCACGAGATAGGGGGCGCGCCCACAGGGTTAGGGCGTGCCCCCACCCTCGTGGTGGCCTCGGGACTCTTCTGGCCCATCTCTGGTACTCCGTGGGCTTCTTCTGGTCCAAAAATTATCTCCGTGAATTTTTAGGTCAATTGGACTCCGTTTGGTTTTCCTTTTCTGCAATACTCAAAACAAGGAAAAAACAGAAACTGGCACTGGGCTCTAGGTTAATAGGTTAGTCCCAAAAATCATATAAAATAGCATATAAATGCATATAAAACATCCTAGATGGGTAATATAATAGCATGGAACAATCAAAAATTATAGATACGTTGGAGACATATCAAGCATCCCCAAGCTTAATTCCTGCTCGTCCTCGAGTAGGTAAATGACAAAAATAGAATTTTTGATGTGGAATGCTACCTAACATATTTATCCATGTAATTCTCTTTATTGTGGCAAGAATATTCAGATCCCAAAGATTCAAGACAAAAGTTTAAAAATAATAATACTTAGAGCATACTAACAAAGTAATCATGTCTTCTCAAAATAACATGGCCAAAGAAAGCTATCCCTACAAAATCATATAGTCTGGCTATGCTCTATCTTCATCACACAAAATATTTAAATCATGCACAACCCCGATGACAAGCCAAGCAATTGTTTCATACTTTTGATGTTCTCGAACTTTTTCAATCTTCATGCAATACATGAGCATGAGCCATGGACATACCATTATAGGTGGAATAGAATGGTGGTTGTGGAGAAGACAAAAAGGAGAAGACAGTCTCACATCAACTAGGCATATCAACGGGCTATGGAGATGCCCATCAATAGATATCAATGTGAGTGAGTAGGGATTGCCATGCAACAGATGCACTAGAGCTATAAGTGTATGAAAGGTCAAAAAGAAACTAAGTGGGTGTGCATCCAACTCGCTTGCTCACGAAGACCTAGGGCATTTTGAGGAAGCCCATCATTGGAATATACATGCCAAGTTCTATAATGAAAGATTTCCACTAGTATATGAAAGTGACAACATAGGAGACTCTCTATCATGAAGATCATGGTGCTACTTTGAAGCACAAGTGTGGTAAAAGGATAGTAGCATTGTCCCTTCTCTCGTTTTCTCTCATTTTTCTTGGGCCTTCTTTTTTTATGGCCTCTTTTTTATTTTTCTTTTTTTTATTTTTCATCCGGAGTCTCATCCCGACTTGTGGGGGAATCATAGTCTCCATCATCCTTTCCTCACATGGGACAATGCTGTAATAATGATGATCATCACACTTTTATTTACTTACAACTCAATAATTACAACTCGATACTTAGAACAAATATGAATCTATATGAATGCCTCTGGCGGTGTACCGGGATGTGCAATGACTCATGAGTGACATGTATGAAAGAATTATGAATGGTGGCTTTGCCACAAATACGATGTCAACTACATGATCATGCAAAGCAATATGACAATGATGAAGCATGTCATAATAAATGGAACGGTGGAAAGTTGCATGGAAATATATCTCAGAATGGCTATGGAAATGACATAATAGGTAGGTACGGTGGCTGTTTTGAGGAAGGTAAATGGTGAGTTTATGGTACCGGCGAAAGTTACGCGGCACAAGAGAGGCTAGCAATGGTGGAAGGGTGAGAGTGCGTATAATCCATGGACTCAACATTAGTCATAAAGAACTCACATACTTATTGCAAAAATCTATTAGTTATCACTACGCGCATGCTCCTAGGGGGATAGATTGGTAGGAAAAGACCATCGCTCGTCCCCGACCGCCTCTCATAAGGAAGACAATCAATAAATAAATCATGCTCCGACTTCATCACATAACGGTTCACCATACGTGCATGCTACGGGAATCACAAACTTTAACACAAGTATCTCTCAAATTCACAACTACTCAACTAGCATGACTCTAATATCACCATCTTCATATCTCAAAACAATCATCAAGTATCAAACTTCTCATAGTATTCAATGCACTTTATATGAAAGTTTCTTATCATACTCATCTTGGATGCCTATCATATTAGGACTAGTTTTATAGCCAAAGAAAATTATCATGCTGTTCTAAAAGACTCCCAAAATAATATAAGTGAAGCATGAGAGATCAATAATTTCTACAAAATAAAACCACCGCCGTGCTCTAAGAATATATACGTGAAGCACTAGAGCAAATGACAAACTACTCCAAAAGATATAAGTGAAGATTAATGAGTAGTCGAATAATTATAAAACTATGTGAAGACTCTCTAACATTGAAGAATTTCAGATCTTGGTATATTATTCAAGCAGCAAGCAAAACAAAAGAAAATAAAATGACGCTCCAAGCAAAACACATATCATGTGGTGAATAAAAATATAGCTCCAAGTAAAGTTACCGATGAACGAAGACGAAAGAGGGGATGCCTTCCGGGGCATCCCCAAGCTTAGGCTCTTGGTTTTACTTAAGTATTACCTTGGGGTGCCTTGGGAATCCCCAATCTTAGGCTCTTTCCGCTCCTTATTCCATAGTCCATCGAATCTTTACCCAAAACTTGAAAACTTCACAACACAAAACTTAACAGAAAACTCGTAAGCTCCATTAGTATAAGAAAATAAATCACCACTTAGGTACTGTTGTGAACTCATTCCAAATTCATATTGGTGTAATATCTACTGTATTCCAACTTCTTATGGTTCATACCCTCCGATACTACTCATAGATTCATCAAAAATAAGCAAACAACACATAGAAAACAGAATCTGTCAAAAACAGAACAGTCTGTAGTAATCAGGAGATTTCGAATACTTATGTAACTCCAAAAATCCTGAGAAATTATTAAGTCCTAGAAATTTTGATTATTAATCCACTGAAAGTGGAATTGGTATTTTATTGCTCTCTGGTAAAATATGAAAATTATTCTTGTGAGCGCATACTTTCTGTTTTTTACAGCAAGATCAAATAACAATCACCCAAGAAGATCCTAAAGGCTTTACTTGGAACAAACACTAATTAAGACATAAAAAACACAATCATAACAGAGGATAGATGATTTATTAATTACTAAACAGGAACAAAAATAAAGTTGGGTTGCCTCCCAACAAGCGCTATCGTTTAACGCCCCTAGCTAGGCATGATGATTTCAATGATGCTCACATAAAAGATAAGAATTGAAACATAAAGAGAGCATCACGAAGAATATAACTAGCACATTTAAGCCTAACACACTTCATATGCATAGGGATTTTGTGAGCAAACAACTTGTGGGAACAAGAATCAACTTGCATAGGAAGGTAAAACAAGGATAACTTCAAGATTTTCAACACATAGAGAGGAAACTTGATATTATTGAAACTCCTACAAGCATATATTCGTACCTCATAATAATTTTGAGTGGCATCATGAATGAATTCAACAATATAACTATCACATAAAGTATTCTTTTCATTATCTACAAGCATAGAAAATTTACTATTCTCCACATAAGCAAAATTCTTCTCATTTGGAATAGTGGGAGTATCATAAGAAACTCGAATACTATAAAGTGTTTCCACCTTAAAAGAGTAATGTTCAGAAAAAGGGTAATCATAATCATGACAAGTTTTACAAATATAATCATCACTACTTTTTATAGCATAAGTGTCATCACAATAATCATCATAAATAGGAGGCATGCTATCATCATAATAAATTTGCTCATCAAAACTTGGGAGACTAAAAATATCATCTTCATTAAACATAGCATCCCCAAGCTTGGGAAAAACATTAACTGCAAAAAATACATTCTCAAACATTTCATTCTCAAACATAGCATCCCCAAGATTGGGCCTTTTCATATCATAAGCATAATCACTCTCATCATTAATAGTATGGATAGCACCAATAGTATAGTAATTATCATCATCACAATGAGTAATAGGAGCAACATCATTTGGGAGGGATACCTTTTTACCTTTGCTTCTATGTCTTTTCTTTTTCTTGTTCGCATCATGTGTGGGTTTAATCCTCTTTTTAGAGCTCCTTATTAATGAGATTGGTTGAATAGAAGGCTCCCCCTCGTTACCTGATTCATCATAAGAAATAATAGGAGGATATTGGGAAGTCTCTTCCCTTTCATTAGTATTCTCTTCACCTTCTAATTGTTTTCTTGACTTTATGTAATTGGCAATATGAGGATTTTCAATGCAATTCACCGCACAATACATATAAATTTCCTCTAGATCAAAATCAAGAACTGTCTCAAGGGCAAATTGTGGAATATACATAGTTATACGTTTCATTTCGTCATAACCCAAAAGCAAGCTAAGTTCATTATGATGTGCAAGGGAAATCAAGTCATCACAATTTTTGGACATGATTCGATCATGAAACAATTTGCGTTGGATATTTAAATGACCACGTTCATTCCAAAGTTCACATGGATGGCTAAGAAAATTTAAATTTTTGACACAAACATCTAGCCTTTCATGCAACCATTTAGTTTCATAATACTTATGCCTCTTGCAAAATCTATCTTCCCTATTATGTGTGTACTTGCAAACCCTATGCACTCCACAAAAATTGACATGCTTATAAGAGACATTTTCATCATGACTAGTGCAATCATCATTAGTACTATGGATATTCAAAGAGTTCGTACTAACAACATTTCAATCATGCTCATCATTCAAAGATTTAGTGCCAAACATTTTAATCCATTCTTCTTCTAGCATTTTGGCACAATTATCAGAATCCTTATTTTCATGAAAGATATTAAAAACATGAAGCATATGAGGTACCCTCAATTCCAATTTTTTTTGTAACTTTATTTTATAAACTAAACTAGTGATAAAACAAGAAACTAAAAGATTCGATTGCAAGATCTAAAGATATGCCTTCAAGCGCTAACCTCCCCGGCAACGGTGCCAGAAAAGAGCTTGATGTCTACTACACAACCTTCTTCTTGTAGACGTTGTTGGGCCTCCAAGTGCAGAGGTTTGTAGGACAGTAGCAAATTTCCCTCAAGTGAATGACCTAACGTTTATCAATCCGTGGGAGGCGTAAGATTAAGATGGTCTCTCTCAAACACCTCTGCAACCAAATAGCAACAAGTCTCTTGTCTCCCCAACACACCCAATACGATGATAAATTGTATAGGTGCACTAGTTCGGCGAAGAGATGGTGATACAAGTGCAATATGGATGGTAGATATAAGTTTTTGTAATCTGAAAATATAAAAACAGCAAGGTAACTAATGATAAAAGTGAGCACAAACGGTATTGCAATCCTTCGAAACAAGGCCTAGGGTTCATACTTTCACTAGTGCAAGTTCTCTCAACAATAATAACATAATTGGATCATATAACTGTCCCTCAACATGCAACAAAGAGTCACTCCAAAGTCACTAATAGTGAAGACGTTCGACTACATCAACTGTGTTAACCTAACGCTTCCACTTTCGGTCTACGAGGGTACGTGGACACACTCTCCCCCTCTCGTTGCTATGCATCTCCTAGATAGATCTTGCATGATCGTAGGATTTTTTGAAATTGCATGCTACGTTCCCCAACAGTGGCATCCGATCCAGGTCTATGCGTAGATTATATGCACAAGTAGAACACAAAGAGTTGTGGGCGATAATAGTCATACTGCTTAACACCAACGTCTTACTTTGATTCAGCGGTATTGTTGGATGAAGAGGCCCGGACCAACCTTACATGACCACGTTCATGAGACCGGTTCCACCGACGGACATGCAACTTGTGTTGCATAAAGGTGGCTGGCGGGTGTCTGTTTCTTCAACTTTAGTTAAATCAAGTTTGACTATGGCCGATCCTTGTTGAAGGTTAAAACATCACACTTGATGAAAAATCATTGTGTTTTGATACGTAGGTAAGAACGGTTCTTGCTAGAAGCCCGTAGCGGCCACGTAAAACTTGCAGCAACAAAGTAGAGGACGTCTAACTTGTTTTTGCAAGCATGTTGTGATGTGATATGGTCAAGACTTGATGAGATATAAGTTGTTGTATGAGATGATCATGTTTTGTAAAAGTTATCGGCAACTGGCAGGAGCCTTATGGTTGTCACTTTATTGTATGAAATGCAATCGCCATGTAATTGCTTTACTTTATCACTATACATAGCGATAGTTATAGAAGCAATAATTGGCAAGACGGCAACAATGCTATGATGGAGATCAAGTTGTCAAGCCGGTGAAGATGGAAATCATGACGGTGGTTTGGAGATGGAGATCAAAGGCACAAGATGATGATGGCCATATCATTTCACATATTTTGATTGCATGTGATGTTTATCTTTTATGCATCTTATTTTGCTTAGTACAGCGGTAGCATTATAAGATGATCCCTCACTAAATTTCAAGGTATAAGTGTTCTCCCTGAGTATGCACCATTGCTACAGTTCGTCGTGCCGAGACACCACGTGATGATCGGGTGTGATAAGCTCTACGTTCACATGCAATGGGTGCAAGCCAGTTTTGCACAAGCAGAATACTTGGGTTAAACTTGACGAGCCTAGCATATGCAGATATGGCCTCGGAACACTGAGACCGAAAGGTCGAGCATAAATCATATAGTAGATATGATCAACATAGTGATGTTCACCATTGAAAGCTACTCCATCTCACGTGATGATCGGACATGGTTTAGTTGATATGGATCACGTGATCATTTATATGACTAGAGGTATGTCTATCTAAGTGGGAGTTCTTAAGTAATATGATTAATTGAACTTTAATTTATCATGAACTTAGTCCTGGTAGTTTTTGCATATCTATGTTGTTGTAGATCTATGGCCCGTGCTACCGTTCCCTTGAATTTTAATGCGTTCCTAGAGAAAGGTAAGTCGAAAGATGATGATAGCAACTACACAGACTGGGTCCGTGACTTGAGGATTATCCTCATTGATGCATAGAAGAATTACGTCCTGGAAGCACCGCTCGATGCAAGACCCACTACAGGAGCAACTCCGGGCGTTATGAATGTCTGGCAGACTAAAGCTGATGACTACTCGATAGTTCTGTGTCCCATGCTTTAATGCTTAGAATTGGGACTTCAAAGACGTTTTAAATGTCATGGAGCATATGAGATGTTACAAGAGTTGAAGTTAATATTTCAAGCAAATGCCCGAGTTGAGAGATATGAAGTCTCCAACAAGTTCTATAGCTGCAAGATGGAGGACAACAGTTCTGTCAGTGAACACATACTCAGAATGTCTGGGTACCATAACCACTTCACTCAGCTAGGAATTAATCTTCCTGATGATAGTGTCATTGACAGAGTTCTTCAATCACTACCACCAAGCTATAAAGGCTTTGTGATGAACTATAATATGCGAGGGATGGAAAAGACAATTCCTGAGCTCTTCGTGATGCTTAAAGCTGCGGATGTAGAAATCAAGAAGGAGCATCAAGTGTTGATGGTTAACAAAGAGCACTAGTTTCAAGAAAAGGGGCAAAGGGAAGAGGGGGAACTTCAAGAAGGATAGCAAGCAAGTTGCTGCTCCTGGGAAGAAGCCCAAGTCTGGACCTAAGCCTGAAACTGAGTGCTTCTACTGCAAAGGGACTGGTCACTAGAAGCGGAACTGCCCCAAGTATTTGGCGGATAAGAAGGATGGCAAAGTGAAAGGTATATTTGATATACATGTTATTGATGTGTACCTTACTAATGCTCATAGTAGCACGTAGGTATTTGATACTGGTTCTGTTGCTCATATTTGCAACTCGAAACAGGGGCTATGGATTAAACGAAGATTGGCTAAGGATGAGGTGACGATGCGCGTTGGAAATGGCTCCAAGGTCGATGTGATCGCTGTCAGCACGCTACCTCTACATCTACCTTCATGATTAGTTTTAGACCTAAATAATTGTTATTTGGTGCCGGCGTTGAGAATGAACATTATATCTGGATCTTGTTTGACGTGAGATGGTTATTGATTTAAATCAGAGAATAATGATTGTTCTATTTATATGAGTAATATCTTTTATGGTCATGCACCCTTGATGAGTGGTCTATTTTTGTTGATTCTCGATCATAGTGATACACATGTTCATAATATTAAAGCCAAAAGATGCCAAGTTAATAACGATAGTGCAACTTATTTGTGGCACTTCCATTTAGGTCATATTGGTGTAAAGCGCATGAAGGAACTCCATGCCGACGGGCTTTCACAATCACTTGATTATGAATCACTTGATGCTTGCAGACCATGCCTCATGGGCAAGATGACTAAGACACCTTTCTTCGGAACAATGGAGCGAGCAGCTGACTTATTGGAAATAATACATACTGATGTATGCGGTCCGATGAGTGTTGAGGCTCGCGGCAAGTATCATTATTTTCTGACCTTCACAGATGATTTGAGCAGATGTGGGTATATCTACTTAATGAAACATAAGTCTGAAATATTTGAAAAGTTCAAAGAATTTCAGAGTGAAGTGAAAAATCATCGTAACAAGAAAATAAAGTCTCTATGATCTGATCATGGAGGCGAATATTTGAGTTACGAGTTTGGTCTTCATTTGAAACAGTGTGGCATAGTTTCACAACTCACGCCACCTAGAACACCACAGCGTAATGGTGTGTCCGAACATCGTAACCGTACTTTATTAGATATGGTGCGATCTATGACATCTCTTACTGATTTACCACTGTCATTTTGGGGATATGCTTTAGAGACAGTTTCATTCATGTTAAATTGGGCACCATCTAAATCCGTTGAGATGACACCATATGAACTGTGGTTTGGCAAGAAACCTAAGCTGTCGTTTCTTAAAGTTTGGGGTTGCGATGCTTATTTAAAAAAGCTTCTACCTGATAAGCTCGAACCCAAATCAGAGAAATGCGTCTTCATAGGATACCCAAAGGAAAATGTTGGGTACACCTTCTATCATAGATCTGAAGGCAAGATATTACTTGCTAAGAATGGATCCTTTCTAGAGAAGTTTCCCTCGAAAGAAGCGAGTGGGAGGAAATTAAGTAGAACTTGATGAGGTAATTGTACCTTCTCTCGAATTGGAAAGTAGTTCATCACAGAAATCAATTCCAGTGATTCCTACACCAATTAGTGAGGATGCTAATGATGATCATGAAACTTCAGATCAAGTTACTACCGAACCTCATAGGTCAACCAGAGTATGATCCGCACCATAGTGGTACGGTAATCATGTTCTGGAAGTCATGTTACTAGACCATGACGAACCTACGAACTATGAGGAAGCGATGATGAGCCAAGATTCCGCGAAATGGCTTGAGGCCATGAAATCTGAGATGGGATCCATGTATGAGAACAAAGTGTGGACTTTGGTTGACTTTTCCCGATGATTGGCAATCCATAGAGAATAAATGGATCTTCAAGAAGAAGACTGACGCTGACGGTAATGTTACTGTCTACAAAGCTCAACTTGTTGCGAAAGGTTTTCGACAAGTTCATGGACTTGACTATGATGAGACCTTCTCACCCGTAGCGATGCTTAAGTCTGTCCGAATCATGTTAGCAATTGCCACATTTTATGATTATGAAATCTGGCAAATATATGTCAAAACTGCATTCCTTAATGGATTTCTTAAAGAAGAGTTGTATATGGTGCAACCAGAAGGTATTATCGATCCTAAAGGTGCTAACAAAGTGTGCAAGCTCCAGCGATCCATTTATGGACTGGTGCAAGCATCTCGGAGTTGGAATATATGATTTGATAGTGGGATCAAAGCATATGGTTTTATACAGACTTTTGGAGAAGCTTGTATTTACAAGAAATGAGTGGGAGCTCTGTAGCATTTCTAATATTATATGTGGATGACATATTGTTGATTGGAAATAATACATAATTTCTGGATAGCATAAAAGGATACTTGAGTAAGAATTCTTCAATGAAAGACCTCGGTGAAGCTTCTTACATATTGGGCATCAAGATCTATAGAGATAGATCAAGACGCTTAATTGGACTTTCACAAAGCACATACCTTGATAAGTTTTGAAGAAGTTCAAAATGGATCAGTCAAAGAAAGGGTTCTTGCCTGTGTTACAAGGTGTGAAGTTGAGTCAGACTTGATAACCCACAACTATAGGGGATCGCAACAGTTTTCGAGGGTAGAGTATTTCAACCCAAATTTATTAATTCGACACAAGGGGAGCCAATCAAGTATTAACAGTTGAGTTGTCAATTCAACTGCACATGAAAGACTTAATATCTGCAGCAAAGTATTTAGTAGCAAAGTAATATGGAAGTAGCGGTAATTGTGGCAAAAGTAACAGTAGTAGTTTTTGTAGTGATTGTAACGGTGGCAACGGAAGAGTAACTAAGCAAAGACCAATATGTGAAAAGCTCGTAGGCAATGAATCGGTGACAATTATGTTGGATGTGATTCCTCATGCAACAGTTATAACATAGGGTGACACAGAACTAGCTCCAGTTCATCAATGTAATGTAGGCATGTATTCCAAATATAGTCATACGTGCTTATGGAAAAGAACTTGCATGACATCTTTTGTCCTACCCTCCCGTGGCAGCGGAGTCCTATTGGAAACTAAGGGATATTAAGGCCTCCTTTTAATAGAGTACCAGAACAAAGCATTAACACTTAGTGAATACATGAACTCCTCAAACTATAGTCATCAGCGGGAGTGGTCCCGATTATTGTCACTTCGGGGTTACCGGATCATAACAAATAGTAGGTGACTATTGACTTGATAAATAGGATCAAGAACTCACATATATTCATGAAAACATAATAGATTCATATATGAAATCATGGCACCCGGGCCCTACTGACAATCATTAAGCATAGCAAAGTCAAGCAACATCAATCTTAGAACATAATGGATACTAGGGATCAAACCCTAGTATCAAATGACAACACATGTCTATGGTTAGGAAAGCTTAACCATCTTTGATCAACGGGCTAGTTGATAAGCCACAAGTATAGGAGATCACAACAGTTTTCGAGGGTAGAGTATTCAACCCAAATTTATTGATTCGACACAAGGGAAGCCAAAGAACATTATTGAGTATTAGCAGCTGAGTTTTCAATTCAACCACACCTGAAAGACTTAATATCTGTAGCAAAATATATAGTAGGAAAGTAGTATGAAGTAACAGTAACAGTGGCAAAAGTAACAATAGCAGTATTATAGCAATCATAATAGTGGCAACGAAAAAGTAACTTAGCAAAGATCAATATGAAACGAGCTCGTAGGCAATGGATCAATGATGGATAATTATGTCGGATGGCATTCATCATGCAATAGTTATAACATAGGGTGATACAGAACTAGCTCCAATTCATCAATATAATGTAGGCATGTATTCTGAATATAGTCATACGTGCTTTTGGAAAAGAACTTGCATGACATCTTTTGTCCTACCCTCCCGTGGCAGCAGGGTCCTATTGGAAACTAAGGGATATTAAGGCCTTCTTTTAATAGAGTACCGGACCAAATCATTAGCACTTAGTGAATACATGAACTCCTCAAACTACGGTCGTCACCGAGAGTGGTCCCGACTATTGTCACTCCGGGGTTGCCGGATCATAACACGTAGTAGGTGAATATAACTTGCAATATCGGATCAAGAACACAAATATATTCATGAAAACATAATAAGTTCAGATCTGAAATCATGGCATTCGGGCCCTGGTGACAAGCATTAGGCATAGCAAAGTCATAGCAACATCAATCTTAGAACATAGTGGATACTAGGGATCAAACCCTAACAAAACTAACTCGATTACATGGTAAATTCATCCAACACATCACGGCCCTGCAAGCCTACGATGGAATTACTCATGCACGGCGGTGAGCATCATGAAATTGGTGATGGAGGATGGTTGATGATGACGATGGCGACAGATTCCCCTCTCCGGAGCCCCGAACAGTGTCGGTGTACTAGATTAGGGGTACCCTAGTACCCCGAACTTGTGCACGGGCAGTTGCAGCACCCCGCGGCAAAGGCTTGCCGGGTGATCGCCAAGACCCCCCAAGTTTCCCTTGGAGCCATCCAAGAACAAAGTATTTAGGCTAAGGAGACAAGACCCCGGCAAGAGGAGCTTGCCGGGAAGGCCAACCAAGGCGCTCCAATGAACTTGTCGCGACGCGCCACGCGCTCCGGCAAGGCAACAAGGCCCCGGCAAGAGGAGCTTGCCGGGAAGACAAACCAAGGTACCTCGAAGCCCGGTGAGCGACAAGCTTCCGGACCCGACAAGATAACAACAGCGGCAAGGCGCTTGCCGCGGCAGGCGGCCACTCTGCGTCCACGCTCCAGCGCATCCACCAACGTGTCGCTCTGGGGGCCTCTCCGGACGTGCGTGGCGGGAGGCTGTGCAGCCAGCGGTGCGCAGTGGCATGCGAAGCTGACAAGATCGCCATCGTGGCGAACGGTGGCGCCCCTAACGGTCCTTTTCTGCACTGTTCGAGTGACTCGGACGGGCATTTAATGCCCTTGTCCCCTGTCGTCAGGGTTAGGTAGGGTGCACTGTACAAGCAACTGTATCAACTACCTCGCTTTTTACGTTTTTACCCTCCTCTGCGTTGCCACCTGTCGGTGACCCCTTTAGCGTATAAAAGGAGGCCCATGCGCAACGTAGAGGGGGTTCGGCTCATAGGTTCGGAGCCTCAGACAGTTCGCTTCGATCCATCCGTAGCCCAGAGAACATCACACTCTCGCTTTGGAGAGCAAGAACACCAGATAATACAACCAGACAAGCAGCAGTAGGAGTGTTATCTCTCCGGAGAGCTCCGAAGCTGGGTAAACTGCTCGTGTGCTTCGCCTTGATCCGCTCTTCGTGCGATCTCCGCCCCCCGCCGAACCGAAAGGGGCCCGGTCCACCGGCCCCATAGGTGTTCGAGGATCAGTTTCCCCGACATCTTTGGCGCGCCAGGTAGGGGTCGACTTGTGCAGGAGCAGAGCAGCCTCATCAGGAGCGCCCGGAGGCCGATCCCGAAGTGCCACCTCCTTCGACTGCGCCGCCAAGGGAGGAGTCCCCGGCAAGGGAGCGCTCTCCGGCAAGGGGGGACTCTCCGGCAAGGGATGGCGCTGCTGATCCTGCGGCGACCGAGGCCGCAACTGAAGATCTTGGCGCAGGTAATCCACTTGCCCAAAAACTTTCCCTTGGGTTCTGCTTCTTCTGTTTTTCTTTCCTTGAATGTTTTTGATTTGATTTTCCTCCCCTCTTCGTTCTTCAGACCCATCTTCGGCTGATCCAATGGAGACGGAGGGTGCCGTCGAGGAAGGTGCCGGTGCCGACGTGACCGCCGGCGAGGAGGCCGCCGGGGCCGCTGCTACGGAAGACGGCGAGGGGTCGGGCGACCGCACTGACGACCCTGAGGCCGCAGGAGCGCCGGGCGCTGCACCGACCGCCGAACCCTCTGCCGCTTCTGCGGAGCCGGGCTCCGAGGAGCCCCAGCCCGGCGCCTACTTGCAGGCCGGTGACAACATCTTCATCAAGCTACCCTGGGCGTCGAGCTCCAGGGCGCCGGTCGAGGGAGAGACTTTTGACGGGGAGGTGCTCGCCTCTGTCGGACTGTCATTGGTTGACGCGCCCGGCAGTAGCAGTGGCGAGCCTGAGGAGGAGCAGCTGCTGCGGAAGCTGCTGTCACTCTACCGCACCCGGCAAGCCAAGCTGGCTTCCCGGGAAGCTCTTGTCGCGAAGGCGGGAGTTGACATGGAGAAGCACGCGGAAGAGCTCCGGAGCCAAAATCAAGAAGCTCTCCGGTCCCTGGCGCAGGAGCGAGAGCGAGTAGACGAGGAGCGCACGGCCTTTCTCCTCGAGAAGGCCGAGGCTGAGGAGGAACAAAGGCTTGCTGCCGATAAGCAGTCCGCGCGGGAAGGCGAGCTAGTGCAGCGAAAGGCCCACCTCGACAGCTACGAAGAAGAGCTCACCGAGCGCGAGCGAGCACTTGGCGGGGTGCTCAAGGAGGCAAAGGATGCCGCGACAACTGCAGAGGCCGCCAAGAGGGAACTAGAGGAGAAGGTGGCGTGGCAGGAGGCCGAAATTGGGAAGAGTGGCGAGGAGCTTGCCGCGCTCAGGCGTGAGCGCGAGAAGGATGCTGCCGCCCATGGTGAGCTGCAAGGCCTTCTCGCTGAGAGGGGCAAGGAGCTCAGAGCCGCCAAGGATTCCAAAGCAGACCTGGAGCTGAAGCTGGCCACGCTGATGCAGACGCTGGAGGCCGCCAAGGAGCGGGAGAAGACCTTGGCGGAGAAGGTCAAGGCTGACGCGGCGCTGCTGGAGAGCATTGCAGTCACCCAGAACTCGTTCAGAGACACGGTGGAGCACTGGACCGAGGGCCTGGTGAACACTGCCGCCGTCATCAACGAGGAGCTGGCGCAGCTGGGGATGGATGACTTTGGATATCCTTCCGACGAGAGCCTTCAACCCAGCGCCAAGCTCAGCCTATTCTTCAAGGGCGTGGCGACGGCACTCCAGCGACTCCGGGAGAGGATCCCGAAGCAGCTGGCCGACGAGTCACGCAAAATCTGCGTCGGGGTTCTCCAGAAGGTGCTGATGAAGGTAGCCTTCCGCAATCCAGGCCTCAGCTTCACCAACGTCCTCCGATCCTTGCCGCCTGACGCCGATCTGGACGCACTCAAGGCCCTTGTCGCACCCATTGTGGACAAGGTGAGCGAGATCAAGTGAGTCGATGGCGGGCGCGTAGATTAGGCCGCCCATTTCTTCTTTTCCCTTGTCGCTGCTAGTCATGTTATGAGAACAGTCTGTTAGAGCTGCGACAAGTTATCTTTGTAATATAACTTTATTTTTGTCTATCAATTGCAATGCTATTTCCTCTACTAGATTCCTCCCTTTGTATGTTTTCACCCTACGCTTCTAGGGAACTTGTCGGCGCAGGCGCCCGAGCCGCGAGCGCTGAGTGCGGAACTTCAGCAGCCTGCTGGCGGCGCTGCTTCCGACAAGAAACCTTGTCGTGACTAGATGCAGCACGCTTAAGCTGTTGAGCAGACTCGAAACAAAGTAAGGGCGCAACTAGCCACGAGTTGGTTCCTCCGCGCACAGGTTTTCCATACAAAGCAGGGTCGTTCGAGGAAGATAACTCAAAAATTTAAAAAAGTGAATGCTCAAACTTTGGCAACTTAGCTTTTCTGTTATTTGCTTCCCGGTAAGGCAAGTCTTTGCTTGAACGACGCCTGGCCCACACCACAATCTTCTCCTTCCCCCCGGCAAACTTGTGTGCGAGAGAACCTTCTTTTCCTTTAAAAGAAAAAGAAAGAAGAGAAAATAATAATATGGAGCTCTTCGGCTCGTTACTGCTTACCGGATGTAAGTGCTGCACAAAAGTGTCAGATAATCACATGCAAGAAAGGAACTAACGCATGAAATGGACAAGCTGTGCAGAGCACATGGGTTTTTACTTATGCACGGGATCTGCGCCCGGCTTTGTACAAAGGATTACATGCAACAGCGGCAAGACTTGTACAAAAGGTGGTTGCCGGAACGGGTTCCGGCAACCGCGCCTTATGGGAAAAACTTACGAAGATGTTCTATGTTCCAGGAGTTGCTCACTGGAATGCCATCTTCGGTCTCAAGGCGGACAGTGCCAGGCCTTGTGACTTGTCTCACCCGATAAGGGCCTTCCCACTTCGGCGTCAACTTGTTGGAATTCTTGGCGGATTGAACGCGCCGAAGAACAAGGTCGCCTTCCTCGAAGCTTCTGGCTTTAACTTTGCGGCTATGATAGCGGCGCAAAGCTTGCTGGTATCGAGCAGCTCGTACAGCAGCCTGAAGACGATCTTCCTCAAGGAGCAGCGCGTCGTCTTGCCGCAGCTGTTCTTGCTCAAGCTCATCATAAGCGAGCACTCGAGGTGATCCGTATACGAGTTCCGTGGGGAGAACTGCCTCTGCTCCATAGACTAGAGCGAAAGGTGTCTGGCCAGTGGCTTGATTTGGCGTCGTTCTGATCGACCAAAGAACCACCAGCAGCTCCTCGATCCAGTTCCTTTTGCACCTGTGCAGCCTGTCGAAAGTTCTGGTCTTGAGCCCGCGCAGCACTTCAGCATTTTCCCTCTCTGCTTGACCGTTGCTTCTCGGATGAGCAACAGAAGCGAAGTAGACCTTGGCGCCAAGGTCTTGGACGTACTGCATGAAGGTGCGGCTCGTGAATTGCGTGCCGTTGTCGGTGATGATCCTGTTAGGGATCCCGAAACGGCAAACAATTGACCTGAAGAACTTGACTGCTGACTGTGCTGTCACCTTCCTCACTGGCTGCACTTCCGGCCACTTTGTGAACTTGTCGATTGCGATGTACAAGTACTCAAAGCCCCCGACAGCTCGGGGGAAGGGGCCGAGAATATCGAGCCCCCAGACCGAAAATGGCCAGGATAAAGGGATCGTCTGGAGAGCTTGAGCTGGCTGGTGTATCTGTTTGGAGTGGAACTGGCACGCTTCACACTTGGTTACTTGTGCAGTTGCATCCTGGAGGGCTGTCGGCCAAAAGAAACCTTGTCGGAAAGCTTTGCCGGCAAGTGCTCTTCGCCTATGTGGTGGCCACATATGCCTCCATGTATCTCTGCCAACAGCTTTTGTCCATCTTCCCGGCGAATACACTTCAATTTCACACCGTTGAGTCTTCTTCTGTACAGTATGTTATCGACAAACTGGTACATACTTGACTGCCGGGCTACTCTTTCCGCTTCTTCTTGTTCTTCGGGAAGTTCTCCTGTCTGAAGGAAGTGGACAATCTGCTGTGCCCATGTTGGAGCTTGTGGCTCGACAACAAGGACTAAAGGCACATCTTCTGTTGTGGGAACATCCGCTTCCACGGCAAGGACTTGTGGTCCTGCCGGAGCTTGATGTTCCCCGGCAAGCTTGCCAGAGCAAAACTTGTTGGGAGCGTCTGCTTTAACGGAACAAACCATAAGGTTTGCCGGAGTAGACTGCCCCTCAGCATCCTTGGTGTTGATTTTGGGGACTTTCTTGGCGGCAGCTTTGGGGAGCTCTGCCGGAAAGTAGTCGCTGGAAACCAACTTCCTCTTCTTGCTTTGTCTAGTTGATGGTGTTACGGATGGTTGAGTCAACTTAAGCACAAAGATCCCTGGTTCCAAAGGTAACTTTAGTGCAGCGCACTTTGACAGGCCGTCAGCAATATCATTCTAAGCTCTTGGGATATGCTCCATTTGTAGGCCGTCAAAGTGCTCTTCTAGCTTCCTCACTTCATCAACATATGCTTCCATCAACGGACTCTGGTAGTTCTTGTTTACTTGTCGGACGACAAGCTGTGAGTCACCCCTGACAATGAGCTTCTTAATCCCAAGGTCTGCTGCGATTCTGAGACCGGCAAGCAATCCTTCATACTCTGTAGTATTGTTGGTTGCTTGCTCTTTGGGAAAGTGCATCTGGACTACGTACTTGAGGTGCTCTCCGGTGGGTGCGACAAGCAGCACACCTGCACCGGCGCCTTGCAGCGAGAAGGCTCCATCGAAGTACATCAGCCACTCTTTGCTTGCCTCTTTGACGGGGATGCTCGTTTCTGGAATTTCTTCATCTGGGGTTGGCATCCACTCTGCTATGAACTCTGCCAATGCTCTGCTTTGGATAGTTGAGGTGCTCTCGAATTTAAGGCCAAAGCTTGACAGTTCCAGCGCCCACTCGACAATCCTGCCCGTTGCTTCTGGATTTTGCAGTATCCTCTTCAGTGGAAAACGAGTGACGACTGTGATCTCATGTGCTTGGAAGTAATGGCGCAGCTTTCTCGAGGCCATAAGGAGGCCGAAAAGCAACTTCTGCACACCAGAGTACCTTGATCTAGCTCCCTGCAGAAGAGAACTAACAAAGTAAACTGGGCGCTGCACCATTCTCCTTGGCATCTCATCATGTTCCTGCGCAAACCCATGTTTGTCGACCAGAGCTTGTCGACCAAGGAGGACGTCGCGGCAAGGCCAAGCAGCGGCAAGTAGACAGACCTCCTCGCGGCCGCAACAAGAATGAAGATGACGGTGACGATGAAGATATGGATGATGAGGAGACCGATGAGCAGGAGTTCCAGAAAGCTACAGAGGTCCTGTGCGTTGACGGTGGTGCTTCTCTGCATGCCTCGCACCGCCAGCTCAAGCAGTGGAGTGGGAGGTTAATGCAGCAGAACCACCTGTCAAGTCACGCAGGCCTCTGAAATGGTCCAGCACGCCTATCATCTTTGATATTGAGGACCACCCGGATCGCATAACTGCGGTCGGGTGCTTGCCGATGTTGGTTTCACCAACAATCCACAACCTCAAGGTCACTAAGATGCTAGTTGACGGCGGGGCCAGCTTGAATCTGATCTCCTCCGCAGTGCTCCAGAAGCTCCAGATCCCTGACAGCGAGCTCGAAGAGACCGGCACATTTCAAGGAATCAACCCGGGAAGGAGCAAGCCAAAGGGAAAGATCACGTTGCCGGTAACATTTGGCAGTGAGCTGAACTTCAGGACTGAGAGGGTCACGTTTGACGTTGCCGACATTCCATTACCTTACAATGGAATCCTTGGCCGTCCGGCACTCGCCAAGTTCATGGCAGCCTCTCACTATGCGTACAACGTACTGAAAATGCCAGGCCCAATAAGTGTCATCTCTGTCCCTGGCGACAAGAAGGATGCTCTTATCTGTGCCGACAAGATCTACCGGGAAGCAGCAGCCACAGCAGAACGAAGGACACTTGCCACTGAAGCTCCCGGGGGGAAGAAGAAGACCAAGTCCGGCAAGAGCTCTAATGCCCACTCCGGCAAGCGCACCTCTTCGGAGTGCTGCGCTACCGTCGAGGATGCACCATCGAGCTCCACCGGCAAGTGCAAGAAGACAATGGCAGCTCCACCTGAGACTAAGAAGGTGTCCGCCAAAGAGGATGGCACTGGTGGTACCTTCACCATCAGCGCCACTCTTGACCCCAAATAGGAAAGCGCGCTCGTTGCTTTCCTGTGGGCGAATGTCGACGTGTTTGCGTGGCAACCGTCTGATATCCCCGGTGTTCCCAGGAAAGTGATTGAGCACCACCTTGCCGTCTATCCTCATGCGCGGCCCGTCAAGCAGAGAGTCAGGAAGCAGGCAGTAGAGCGCCAAGAATTCATCGCAGAAGAAATCAAGAAGTTGGAAGCAGCAGGCCTTGTCAGAGGAGTACTCCATCCCACGTGGTTGGCCAACCTTGTTGTTGTGCGCAAAGCTAACGGGAAATGGAGACTTTGTATTGACTTCACTGATGTTAATAAAGCTTGTCCCAAAGACCCATTTCCCTTGCCGCGTATTGACCAGATTGTTGACTCCACAGCCGGATGTGATTTGCTTTCATTTCTTGATGCATACTCAGGATATCATCAGATCTTCATGGCCGAAGAGGATGAAGAAAAAACCGCATTTATCACCCCGTGTGGCACGTACTGCTTCGTACGGATGCCTTTCGGTTTGAAGAATGCTGGTTCAACATTCGCAAGGGTAGTCCACCATGCTTTTGAGCCACAAATACACAGAAATGTGGAAGCTTACATGGATGACATAGTGGTCAAGAGCAAAAGCAAGGCGACCTTGATTCAAGATTTAGATGAGACATTTGCAAACCTGCGCAAGATCAACCTCAAGCTTAACCCCGAGAAGTGCGTGTTTGGAGTCCCTTCCGGCAAGCTTCTCGGGTTCTTCGTGTCTCAGCGGGGAATTGAAACCAATCCCGACAAGATCAAAGCCATCGAGCAGATCGAAGCACCAAAGCGCGTCAAGGATGTACGAAGGCTTGCCGGTTGCGTGGCTGCTCTCAGCAGGTTTATCTCTAGATCTGCTGAGCGCGCCCTGCCATTTTTCAAAATTTTGAAAAAGGCAGGTCCAATGAAGTGGACTCCGGAAGCGGAGGCTGCGCTGCAGGACTTGAAGAGATACATGTCCTCCACTCCAACGCTTGTCGCACCTAAGCCGCAAGAGAAGTTGCTGCTGTATATAGCAGCAACCAATCAAGTGGTTAGTGCTGCGTTAGTGGCAGAGAGGGAGGCAGATGATGAGCCAGCAACCACGGCAGATCCATCCAGCGACAAGCAGGGGGCTTCATCGACAAGCTCTAGTCCCGACAAACATGGGTTTGCGCAGGAACATGATGAGATGCCAAGGAGAATGGTGCAGCGCCCAGTTTACTTTGTCAGTTCTCTTCTGCAGGGAGCTAGATCAAGGTACTCTGGTGTGCAGAAGTTGCTTTTCGGCCTCCTTATGGCCTCGAGAAAGCTGCGCCATTACTTCCAAGCACATGAGATCACAGTCGTCACTCGTTTTCCGCTGAAGAGGATACTACAAAATCCAGAAGCAACGGGCAGGATTGTCGAGTGGGCGCTGGAACTGTCAAGCTTTGGCCTTAAATTCGAGAGCACCTCAACTATCCAAAGCAGAGCATTGGCAGAGTTCATAGCAGAGTGGACGCCAACCCCAGATGAAGAAATTCCAGAAACGAGCATCCCCGTCAAAGAGGCAAGCAAAGAGTGGCTGATGTACTTCGATGGAGCCTTCTCGCTGCAAGGCGCCGGTGCAGGTGTGCTGCTTGTCGCACCCACCGGAGAGCACCTCAACTACGTAGTCCAGATGCACTTTCCCAAAGAGCAAGCAACCAACAATACTACAGAGTATGAAGGATTGCTTGCCGGTCTCAGAATCGCAGCAGACCTTGGGATTAAGGAGCTCATTGTCAGGGGTGACTCACAGCTTGTCGTCCGACAAGTAAACAAGAACTACCAGAGTCCGTTGATGGAAGCATATGTTGATGAAGTGAGGAAGCTAGAAGAGCACTTTGACGGCCTACAAATGGAGCATATCCCAAGAGCTCAGAATGATATTGCTGACGGCCTGTCAAAGTGCGCCGCACTAAAGTTACCTTTGGAACCAGGGATCTTTGTGCTTAAGTTGACTCAACCATCCGTAACACCATCAACTGGACAAAGCAAGAAGAGGAAGTTGGTTTCCAGCGACTACTTTCCGGCAGAGCTCCCCAAAGCTGCCGCCAAGAAAGTCCCCAAAATCAACACCAAGGATGCTGAGGGGCAGTCTACTCCGGCAAACCTTATGGTTTGTTCCGTTAAAGCAGACACTCCCAACAAGTTTTGCTCCGGCAAGCTTGCCGGGGAACATCAAGCTCCGGCAGGACCACAAGTCCTTGCCGTGGAAGCGGATGTTCCCACAACAGAAGATGTGCCTTTAGTCCTTGTTGTCGAGCCACAAGCTCCAACATGGGCACAGCAGATTGTCCACTTCCTTCAGACAGGAGAACTTCCCGAAGAACAAGAAGAAGCGGAAAGAGTAGCCCGGCAGTCAAGTATGTACCAGTTTGTCGATAACATACTGTACAGAAGAAGACTCAACGGTGTGAAATTGAAGTGTATTCGCCGGGAAGATGGACAAAAGCTGTTGGCAGAGATACATGGAGGCATATGTGGCCACCACATAGGCGCAAGAGCACTTGCCGGCAAAGCTTTCCAACAAGGTTTCTTTTGGCCGACAGCCCTCCAGGATGCAACTGCACAAGTAACCAAGTGTGAAGCGTGCTAGTTCCACTCCAAACAGATACACCAGCCAGCTCAAGCTCTCCAGACGATCCCTTTATCCTGGCCATTTTCGGTCTGGGGGCTCGATATTCTCGACCCCTTCCCCCGAGCTGTCGGGGGCTTTGAGTACTTGTACGTCGCAATCGACAAGTTCATAAAGTGGCCGGAAGTGCAGCCAGTGAGGAAGGTGACAGCACAGTCAGCAGTCAAGTTCTTTAGGTCAATTGTTTGCCGTTTCGGGATCCCTAACAGGATCATCACCGACAACGGCATGCAATTCACGAGCCGCACCTTCATGCAGTACGTCCAAGACCTTGGTGCCAAGGTATGCTTCGCTTCTGTTGCTCATCCGAGAAGCAATGGTCAAGCAGAGAGGGCAAATGCTGAAGTTCTGCGCGGGCTCAAGACCAGAACTTTCGACAGGCTGCACAGGTGCGGAAGGAACTGGATCGAGGAGCTGCCGGTGGTTCTTTGGTCGATCAGAACGACGCCAAATCGAGCCACTGGCCAGACACCTTTCGCTCTAGTCTATGGAGCAGAGGCAGTTCTCCCCACGGAACTCGTATATGGATCACCTCGAGTGCTCGCTTATGATGAGCTTGAGCAAGAACAGCTGCGGCAAGACGACGCGCTGCTCCTTGAGGAAGATCGTCTTCAGGCTGCTGTACGAGCTGCTCGATACCAGCAAGCTTTGCGCCGCTATCATAGCCGCAAAGTTAAAGCCAAAAGCTTGGAGGAAGGCGACCTTGTTCTTCGGCGCGTTCAATCCGCCAAGAATTCCAACAAGTTGACGCTGAAGTGGGAAGGCCCTTATCGGGTGAGACAAGTCACAAGGCCTGGCGCTGTCCGCCTTGAGACCGAAGATGGCATTCAAGTGAGCAACTCTTGGAACATAGAACATCTTCGTAAGTTTTTCCCATAAGGCACGGTTGCCGGAACCCGTTCCGGCAACCACCTTTTGTACAAGTCTTGCCGCTGTTGCATGTAATCCTTTGTACAAAGCCGGGCGCAGATCCCGTGCATAAGTAAAACCCATGTGCTCCGCACAGCTTGTCCATTTCATGCGTTAGTTCCTTTCTTGCATGTGATTATCTGACACTTTTGTGCAGCACTTACATTCGGTAAGCAGTAACGAGCCGAAGAGCTCCATATTATTATTTTCTCTTCTTTCTTTTTCTTTTAAAGGAAAAGAAGGTTCTCTCGCACACAAGTTTGCCGGGGGGGAAGGAGAAGATTGTGGTGTGGGCCAGGCGTCGTTCGAGCAAAGACTTGCCTTACCGGGAAGCAAATAACAGAAAAGCTAAGTTGCCAAAGTTTGAGCAATCACTTTTTTAAATTTTTGAGTTATCTTCCTCGAACGACCCTGCTTTGTATGGAAAACCTGTGCGCGGAGGAACCAACTCGTGGCTAGTTGCGCCCTTACTTTGTTTCGAGTCCGCTCAACAGCTTAAGTGTGCTGCATCTAGTCACGACAAGGTTTCTTGTCGGAAGCAGCGCCGCCAGCAGGCTGCTGAAGTTCCGCACTCAGCGCTCGTGGCTCGGGCGCCTGCGCCGACAAGTTCCCTAGAAGCGTAGGGTGAAAACATACAAAGGGAGGAATCTAGTAGAGGAAATAGCATTGCAATTGATAGACAGAAATAAAGTTATATTACAAAGATAACTTGTCGCAGCTCTAATAGACTGTTCTCATAACATGACTAGCAGCAACAAGGGAAAAGAAGAAATGGGCGGCCTAATCTACGCGCCCGCCCTCGACTCGCTTGATCTCGCTCACCTTGTCCACAATGGGTGCGACAAGGGCCTTGAGTGCGTCCAGATCGGCGTCAGGCGGCAAGGATCGGAGGACGTTGGTGAAGCTGAGGCCTGGATTGCAGAAGGCTACCTTCATCAGCACCTTCTGGAGAACCCCGGCGCAGATTTTGCGTGACTCGTCGGCCAGCTGCTTCGGGATCCTCTCTCGGAGTCGCTGGAGTGCCGTCGCCACGCCCTTGAAGAATAGGCTGAGCTTGGCGCTGGGTTGAAGGCTCTTGTCGGAAGGATATCCAAAGTCATCCATCCCCAGCTGCGCCAGCTCCTCGTTGATGACGGCGGCAGTGTTCACCAGGCCCTCGGTCCAGTGCTCCACCGTGTCTCTGAACGAGTTCTGGGTGATTGCAATGCTCTCCAGCAGCGCCGCGTCAGCCTTGACCTTCTCCGCCAAGGTCTTCTCCCGCTCCTTGGCGGCCTCCAGCGTCTGCATCAGCGTGGCCAGCTTCAGCTCTAGGTCTGCTTTGGAATCCTTGGCGGCGCTGAGCTCCTTGCCCCTCTCAGCGAGAAGGCCTTGCAGCTCACCATGGGCGGCAGCATCCTTCTCGCGCTCACGCCTGAGCGCGGCAAGCTCCTCGCCACTCTTCCCAATTTCAGCCTCCAGCCGCGCCACCTTCTCCTCTAGTTCCCTATTGGCGGCCTCTGCAGTTGCCGCGGCATCCTTTGCCTCCTTGAGCGCCCTGCCAAGTGCTCGCTCGCGCTCGGCGAGCTCTTCTTCGTAGCTGTCGAGGTGGGCCTTCCGCTGCACTAGCTCGCCTTCCCGCGCGGACTCCTTATCGGCAGCAAGCCTTTGTTCCTCCTCAGCCTCGGCCTTCTCGAGGAGAAAGGCCGTGCGCTCCTCGTCTACTCGCTCTCGCTCCTGCGCCAGGGACCGGAGAGCTTCTTGATTTTGGCTCCGGAGCTCTTCCGCGCACTTCTCCATGTCAACTCCCGCCTTCGCGACAAGCGCTTCCCGGGAAGCTAGCTTGGCTTGCCGAGTGCGGTAGAGTGACAGTAGCTTCCACAGCAGCTGCTCCTCCTCAGGCTCGCCACTGCTACTGCCGGGCGCGTCAACCAATGACAGTCCGGCAGAGGCCAGCACCTCCCCGTCAAAAGTCTCTCCCTCGACCGCCGCCCTGGAGCTCGACGCCCAGGGTAGCTTGATGAAGATGTTGTCACCGGCCTGCAAGTAGGCGCCGGGCTGGGGCTCCTCGGAGCCCGGCTCCGCAGAAGCGGCAGAGGGTTCGGCGGTCGGTGCAGCGCCCGACGCTCCTGCGGCCTCAGGGTCGTCAGTGCGGTCGCCCGACCCCTCGCCGTCTTCCGTAGCAGCGGCCCCGGCGGCCTCCTCGCCGGCGGTCACGTCGGCACCGGCACCTTCCTCGACGGCGCCCTCCGTCTCCATTGGATCAGCCGAAGATGGGTCTGAAGAACGAAGAGGGGAGGAAAATCAAATCAAAAACATTCAAGGAAAGAAAAACAGAAGAAGCAGAACCCAAGGGAAAGTTTTTGGGCAAGTGGATTACCTGCGCCAAGATCTTCAGTTGCGGCCTCGGTCGCCGCAGGATCAGCAGCGCCGTCCCTTGCCGGAGAGTCCCCCCTTGCCGGAGAGCGCTCCCTTGCCGGGGACTCCTCCCTTGGCGGCGCAGTCGAAGCAGGTGGCACTTCGGGATCGGCCTCCGGGCGCTCCTGATGAGGCTGCTCTGCTCCTGCACAAGTCAAGAAGCAAGATATCAACAAAGGAAAAAGCACTCAAGCGCGCCCGACAGCAGAAGGCTAAACTAGGAACTTACGCTGGGGGCTGCGCTGGGGGCTGCTCCGAGGGGTGATTGCCGGGTCCGTCAAGGTGGTCTCGGACCCACCTCCTGCCGACGCGATGGGGTCATCCTCGATGATGATCACCGCGGCCTTGGCCCTCTTCGCCGCTCTCTGGGCCAGTGTTCTAAAAAGAAAAGAGTCCAGGTTGGAGCAAGTCAGATACAAGATATAAACAGCAAGATTGAAGGATTATAAGGGCACCAAAGAAACTCACTCTTCTTCCTCCTCGTCGGAGCTGAGCGCAGAAAGATCGAAGTCCGTCCCTCCTCCGGTGCGGCGAGGTGGAGGAGTAGGATCCCTTGCCCGCTTGGCGGGGGCAGCGGCAGTGGCCCGGGAAGATCCCGCTCCAGTTGTCGCTGCTGCGTGAGGCGCTCCCGCGGCAACATTGCTTGCCGCAGTAGAACGCATCGCGCGGCTCGGTGGCTGTGGAGCTGGCTGCCGCCCTGCTGCGTCCCCGGCCCTGCGAAGGCGCCTCCTTGGCGGGGCCAGGGGCTCCGCCTGCGGCAAGCTCTCTGAAGGCTCAGCCTCCTCCTCGCCGGCCTCGCTCGACTCGGCTTCAGAACCAGCAGGCTCCTCCTCGCCCATGAACTCCGCGCGTTCGGCAAGGTTTGCCGCCTCCGCAGCCTCTGCCTCCTCCACAGTAAACCCATACACACACGCAGCAGCTGCGGCCGCAACCTCTTCCGCCCTAGTAGCGATGAGTTGCAGCTCCTCGTTGGTGGTGTCACGAGTGAAGCTCTTCTGCTCGTCGGCGTGGACTGGCACTTCCTCCAAGGTGTCGTAGAACGTTTGCACAACGTCATCCGCAGGCTCTTGCCAAGTTCGGACGATGCCGTGTGAATCGCACAACGGCATCATGGCGCGGATCCGGTCAAGCGAAGAGTTATTGCACAAAGGAACTACGCCCCTCGGCAGTGTGAATGGGTGCTGGGGGTCGCGTTTGAATAATTCCAAGAGCATTGCGTCCAACTCCAAGACAGTGAAGTTGTAGTTCAGGCCGGGCCGCAGCCTCATGATGTCCGCCGAATTCTTGAATTCCCAGGCGGGCCTCCTCCTCTCCTGCAGGGGGGCAATGCGGCGGCGGAGGAAATCTGCCCCGACAGCACCTACGGTGAGCCAGGCAAGCCTGAGGCAAAGAATCCTAGTGATGGCGATCTTTAGCCTCTCGTCTTCCGGGGCCATGTTGCTCTAGTCATTGCCGCGCACTATTGGAGTTTGGCGCATGGCGGTGAAGGGTTGCGGATCCTCCTCGACGATCCAACACCACTCCGCTCTCCACTCCTCCCACTTGCTGCGAAGCTCACCCTCCAAGTACGCCTCTTTCTTGCCGACTCTCGAGACCCAGGCAATTCCTCCGGCAAGCGGCTCTCCTCTCTCTACCCGAGGTATGAAGAAGTGGCGAAAAAGGGCTACACTAGGGTGGACTCCGACAAAGTTTTCGCACAAGTGTGCGAAAACTGCCATGGTCAAGACAGCATTGGGGGTGAAGTCAAGGAGGCGGAAGCCATACGTGTTCATAATATCACAAAAGAATTCCGAGAAGGGCGGGCAAAGCCCACAGTAGAAGAATAGCGGGAAGAACGAGTACCCATTTGGAGCCGACTCCGAGGCAGCGGCTGGAAGTACCCTCGTGCGCGGATGCGCACGCGTCTCCGTCGCCCAAAAAAAGGTAGAAGTACTCCCTCAGCTCCTG
The DNA here is from genome assembly GCF_002162155.2 of Triticum dicoccoides. NCBI lineage: Eukaryota > Viridiplantae > Streptophyta > Magnoliopsida > Poales > Poaceae > Triticum > Triticum dicoccoides. Next base: position 635,932,069 of record NC_041382.1, on the reverse strand, counting down.
CACTCTGAGCTGGGGGGTGAAGATCGCCTGCTCCTTCCGCAGCGCCGCGAGCCGCTGCGCCTCGGCCGACTTCACGCCCTTTCCCTTGTCGGCTTTCGGGGCCATGGCGGAGGTGGTGGAGAAGGTCGACGGCGTGGTGATGCCGGTGGCGATGGGGGGGAGCGCTGCTCTCTCGGCTTCGAGAAGAAGAGGGGAGCGGAGGAGTTTGTGAAGAAGGAGTAGCAGCAAGCAGCGAGGGGGAACGAACTGCCCCTGTTTCCTCTGCTTATAAAGAGGGACGGGGCGGACGTTTCGGCCTTCCGCTTAAACAACCACCCACGATCTCTGTCACAATGCCGCAATCAACATGTGCCGTTATGGGAGAGTGCGGTGGATACGGAACAAGATTTGGCGTGGCCCAGCCCGCGTGTGCCCGTGCCCTGTCTTGGGCCTGGCCCAACAGCGCTCGGCACCGTGTCTGGCCCAGGCCCGGGGGCTCCTGTCGGTGTACTAGATTAGGGGTACCCTAGTACCCCGAACTTGTGCACGGGCAGTTGCAGCACCCCGCGGCAAAGGCTTGCTGGGTGACCGCCAAGACCCCCCAAGTTTCCCTTGGAGCCATCCAAGAACAAAGTATTTAGGCTAAGGAGACAAGACCCCGGCAAGAGGAGCTTTCCGGGAAGGCCAACCAAGGCGCTCCAATGAACTTGCCGCGACGCGCCACGCGCTCCGGCAAGGCAACAAGGCCCCGGCAAGAGGAGCTTGCCGGGAAGACAAACCAAGGTACCTCGAAGCCCGGTGAGCGACAAGCTTCCGGACCCGACAAGATAACAACAGCGGCAAGGCGCTTGCCGCGGCAGGCGGCCACTCTGCGTCCACGCTCCAGCGCATCCACCAACGTGTCGCTCTGGGGGCCTCTCCGGACGTGCGTGGCGGGAGGCTGTGCAGCCAGCGGTGTGCAGTGGCCTGCGAAGCTGACAAGATCGCCATCGTGGCAAACGGTGGCGCCCCTAACGGTCCTTTTCTGCACTGTTCAGGCGACTCAGACGGGCATTTAATGCCCTTGTCCCCTGCCGTCAGGGTTAGGTAGGGTGCACTGTACAAGCAACTGTATCAACTACCTCGCTTTTTACGTTTTTACCCTCCTCTGCGTTGCCACCTGTCGGTGACCCCTTTAGCGTATAAAAGGAGGCCCATGCGCAATGTAGAGGGGGTTCGGCTCATAGGTTCGGAGCCTCAGACAGTTCTCTTCGATCCATCCGTAGCCCAGAGAACATCACACTCTCACTTTGGAGAGCAAGAACACCAGATAATACAACCAGACAAGCAGCAGTAGGAGTGTTATCTCTCCGGAGAGCTCCGAAGCTGGGTAAACTGCTTGTGTGCTTCGCCTCGATCTGCTCTTCGTGCGATCTCCGCCCCCCGCCGAACCGAAAGGGGCCCGGTCCGCCGGCCCCATAGGTGTTCGAGGATCAGTTTCCCCGACAAATGGATTCCAGATCTGCCCTCCCGAGGAAGAATAGGGCTTGGAAGTGGCTCTGTATCGTAAAATGTGATGAACCCTTCTCTCTGTTTTTTTTTCTCCTCGAAAGAGAATATATGGAGTTGGAGTTGAGGTCGGTGGAGATCCAGGGGGCCCACAAGGTCGGAGGGCGCGCCTCACACCCTTGTGACCAGGGTGTGGGCCCCCTTCACTTGATTCTTTCGCCAATATTTTTTATTAATTCCAAAAGTTATCTCCGTGAAGTTTCAGGTCATTCCGAGAACTTTTTATTCTGCACAAAAATAACACCATGGCAATTCTGCTGAAAACAGCATCAGTCCGGGTTAGTTCCATTCAAATCATGCAAGTTAGAGTCCAAAACAAGGTCAGAAGTGTTTGGAAAAGTAGATACGATGGAGACGTATCAACTCCCCCAAGCTTAAACATTTTCTTATCCTCAAGCAATTCAGTTGACAACTGAAAGTGATAAAGAAAAACTTTTACAAACTCTGTTTGATCTTGTTGTAAATATGTAAAGCCAGCATTCAAGTTTTCAGCAAAGATTATGAACTAACCATATTCACAATAACATTTAGGTCCCATGTTTACTCATATCAATGGCATAATCAACTAGCGAGCAATAATAATAAATCTCGAATGACAACACTTTCTCAAAACAATCATAATATGATATAACAAGATGGTATCTCGCTAGCCCTTTCTGAAACCGCAAAACATAAATGCAGAGCACCTTTGAAGCTCAAGGACTGACTAAACATTGTAATTCATGGTAAAAGAGATACAGTCATAGTCATACACATGTAAATTAATAGTAATGCATGCACATGATAGCGGTGCTCTCCAACTGGTGCTTTTTAATAAGAGGATGATGACTCGACATAAAAGTAAATAGATAGGCCCTTCTCAGAGGGAAGCGGGAATTTGCAGAGGTGTCAGAGCTTGAATTTTGAAATGGAGATGAATAATATTTTCAGAGGTATACTTCCATTGTCAACATAACAACCAAGAGATCTCGATATCTTCCATGCTACACACATTATAGGCGGTTCCCAAACAGAATGGTAAAGTTTATACTCCCCCACCACCAACAAACATCAATCCATGGCTTGTTTGAAACAACGGGTGCCTCCAACTAACAATAATCCTGGGGGAGTTTTGTTTGCAATTATTTTAATTTAAGCATGGGACTGGGCATCCCGGTTACCAGCCATTTTCTCGTGAATGATGAGCGGAGTCCACTCATCTTGAGAATAACCCACCTATCATGGAAGCTATAGACAGCCCTAGTTGATACATGAGCTATTCGAGCATACAAAATAGAATTTCATTTGAAGGTTTAGAGTTTGGCACATACAAATTTACTTGGAACGGCAGGTAGATACCACTTATAGGAAGGTATGGTGGACTCATATGGAATAACTTTGTGGTTTATGGAAGTGGGTGCACAAGCAGTATTCCCCCTTAGTACAAGTGAAGGCTAGAAAAAGACTGGGAAGCGACCAACTAGAGAGCGACAACAGTCATGAACATGCATTAAAATTAATCAACACTGAGTGCAAGCATGAGTAGGATATAATTCAACATGAACATATATATCGTGGAGGCTATGTTGATTTTGTTTCGACTACATGCGTGAACATGTGCCAAGTCAAGTCACTCGAATCGTTCAAAGGAGGATACCACCCTATCATACCACATCACAACCATTTTAATAGCATGTTGGCACGCAAGGTAAACCAATATAAACTCCTAGCTAATTAAGCATGGCATGAGTAACTATAATCTCTAATTGTCATTGCAAACATGTTTCATTCATAATAGGCTGAATCAGGAACGATGAACTTCTCATATTTACAAAAATAAGATAGGTCGAGTTCATACCAGCTTCTCTCATCTCAATCAGTCCATCATATATCGTCATTATTGCCTTTCACTTGCACGACCGAACGGTGTGGATAATAGTAATAGTGCACGTGCATTTGACTAAGGTAGAATCTGCAAGCATTTAATACAAGGGAGAAGACAAGGTAATATGGGCTCTTAGTTAGATCAACAATAATGCATATGAGAGTCACTCAACATTTTCATCATGATCTTCTCCTCTCGATCCCCAAAGAAAAGAAACAAAACTATTTACACGGGAAAGCTCCCAACAAGCAAAAGAAGAATGAGAAATATGTTTGGGTTTTCTTTTAATTGCTAGTACTACAAGCATGTAAAGTAAACTAGCTAAAAGTTACAACTAATTTTTGGTTTTTATTAAGGTTTTTCAAACACACAAGAAGAAGGCTAGAAAAGAAATTAAACTAGCATGGAGAGTACAATGAAAAGCATGAGCACCGACAACTGAAATGAGTGCTTGAACATGAATGTAATGTCGGTGAGAAATATGTACTCCCCCAAGCTTAGGCTTTTGGTCAAAATTGGTCTATGGCCACGGATCAAAGCTACTCTCTCTGGTGTACTGAGGAGGGTCCTCAGGGTGCCACTAGTTGGCGATCTCCTCCGGATCCCGCTGCTAGAAAGACAGACGATAAGGATCAAGTGGTGGCTCCGGCTCAGGCTCTGTGGCTTGTATCAGCCTCCAGTACGCATAAATGGCTTAAGGTAAAATGAGGTACATGCCTGAGAGTATGTTAAACAAAGAGGGTGCAGTCAAGGTAATAATCTCACAGTAAGCTTTATCAAATATCAATTTATACTTAAGCATCTTCTTCTTATCTTTAAAAATTAAATCATGTGCTACCATACTCTTATAATCTAGAAAAATAGGGGGCAGCAACTTTTCCTCTTTCTCATAATGCCTAATAGGTATCCTGAAGTGTTCAGCAAGGTGTGAAGCAAAGATGCCTCCAAAGATGGGAACCTTTGTTCGGTTCAGATTTAATCATTTAGCAATAATAGCGCCTAAGCTGAAAGTGGTATCACGAAACAAAGCATGGCACAGAATAACAATATCAGGAGCACTAAGATTTCCACTGTTCTCGCGACAAATTAAGCATCTACTAGCAAATATCGCAAAGTAGCGTAGAACAGGAAAATGTATACTAGTAATTCTTGCATTGGAAACTTTTCTAGTTTCTCCTACAGAAATTCTATCAATAAACCCATCCTCGTCTCTACGATGTGGTTCCTCGATGCTGCCCTCAAAGGGGATCTTGCAGACCCGACAAAAATCAAGAAGTGACATCTCCTTAACTTCATCATATAAGTGAAACTCCACTGAAGGGGTGATTTCTTAGCATGGAAATAAAAAAATTCACAAAAATATTAGTGATTAGGAGATACTGTTCGCACTATTCGCGGAGGAAGTCAGTGAGGCCTGCATTCTCAGCCAAATAATAAAAGTCATTGTGAATCCCGACTACTCTCAAGAATTCATCACATGGCCATTCGCACGGTCGAACCTCCGCGGTGCGAGGAAGATTGTATTTGGGCTTTTTATTCTCCTCATTCTGCTTATCCTTCGAGCTTCGGCTCGAGGAGCCTCTCAATAATCTCTTCAACATTTTCTTCCTGTAAAAATTTCTGAATTTTTTAGTGACTCAAAATAAAAGTGAACCAAACTCAACAAGATTGATAGAAACTACCCCAGCAAGTGCCTAGAGGCCATATCATGCATTAAAACTACTTTTGACCACATAAATTTGGCATGCAAGCTTAAGAACAGGGTCACCTAAGTAGCAAAAATTTGCAATAAATAAAGCACTAGAACAAAAACTAATTGGACCATTGGAGGAGTCACATACTGAAGAACAATCCCCCAAAGCAGTTTTGTGAATGAAGCTTTGAGCTAGGAGATCGAAAATGGCAGCAAGATGAGCTAGAACTCAGGTTTGAGCTATTGGATGATTTTTTCTGGAGGAAGACGAAGTGTGTGGGTGTTGGTATAAGTGGAGGGGGACCACGTGGGGTCCACGAGGCAGGGGGCGCGCCCTGGACCCTCGTGGCCAGGTGGTGTGGCCCCATGGTGTGTTCTCAGTGCCAATAGTTCTTAAATATTCTACAAAAAATCATATTTCATTTTTAGGACATTTGGAGAACTTTTACTTTTGGGGTATTTTTATTGCAAGGATAATTCAGAAAACAGACAGAAAATACTATTTTTGCTTTATTTAATCTTATTAAATGAAAGTAAAAGGAGGGTACACAGAGTTGTGCTTTCTAACTTCATCCATCTCATGCTCATCAAAGAGGAATCCACTAACAAGGTTGATCAGGTCTTGTTAACAAACTCTTTTCGAATAACATGAAACCGGAGAATTTTCGAATAACACTAAGTTACCTCAACGGGGAATGCATGTCCCCAATAATAAGAATATCATATTTCTTCTTGACAGTGGGGAGAGGAAATTCAAAACCTCCAATAGTGATCGTTGAAATTTTTCCAATAGAAATGATACTGTTGACTTGAGGATGTTTCCTCGAAAAGTGTACCGTATGCTCATTACCATTAACATGAAAAGTGACATTGCCTTTTTGCAATGAATAAAAGCCCCTGCAGTATTCAGAAAGGGTCTACCAAGAATAATAGACATACTATCGTCCTCGGGAATATCAAGAATAACAAAGTCCGTTAGAATAGTAACCTTTGCAACCACAATGGGCACATCCTCACAAATACTGACAGCTATAACAGTTGATTTATCGTCCATTTGCAAAGATATTTCAGTAGGTGTCAACTTATTCAAATTAAGTCTACGATATAAACAGAGAGGCATAACACTAACACCGGCTCCAAGATCACATAAAGCAGTTTTAACATAGTTTCTTTTAATGGAGCATGGTATAGTTGGTACTCCTGGATCTCCTAGTTTCTTTGGTATTCCACCTTTAAAAGTATAATTGGCAAGCATGGTGGAATTTCAGCTTTTGGTATCTTTATTTTATTTGTAACAATATCGTTCATATATTTAGTGTAAGGATTCATTTTAAGCATATCAGTCAAAGGCAGACGCGCAAAGATAGATCTAATCATTTCAGCAAAGCGCTGAAAATCCTCATCATCCTTTTTCTTGGATGGATTAGGACGAAAAGGCATGGGTTTCTGAACCCATGGTTCTCTTTCTTTACCGTGCTTCCTAGAAACGAAGTCTCTCTTATCATAATGTTGATTCTTTGATTGTGGGTTATCAAGATCAACAGCAGGTTCGATCTCTACATCATTGTTATTGCTAGGTTGAGCATCAACATGAACATCATCATTAACATTATCACTAGGTTCATGTTCATTACCTGATTGTGTTTTAGCATCGAAAATAGAAATATCATTGGGATTCTCAGGTGTGTCAACAACAGGTTCACTAGAAGCATGCAAAGTCCTGTCATTTTTCTTTTTCTTCCTCTTAGAAGGACTAGGTGCATCAACATTAGTTCTCTGAGAATCTTGCTCAACTCTCTTAGGGTGGCCCTCGGGATACAGAGGTTCCTGAGTCATTTTACCCCTCTATTCACAACTCTAATGGCATTATCATTTTTCTTATTATTTAATTCATTGAGCAAATCATCTTGTGCTTTAAGCACTTGTTCTACTTGAGTGGTAACCATAGAAGCATGTTTACTTGAGTGGTAACCATAGAAGCATGTTCACCTTCAACTCTAGACATATAATCACTCAAGTGTTCAATCATATCAGCATTACGTTTCAATTGTCTACCAACATAAGCATTGAAGTTTTCTTGTTTAACAATAAAATTATCAAACTCATCCAAGCATTGGCTAGCAAACTTAGTAGATGGGATTTCAACCTTATTAAATCTATAGAGAGAATTTACCTTTACTACATGTGTTGTGTTATCAAGACCATGTATTTCTTCAATAGGTGGTAAATTATTAACGTCTTCAACTTTAATACCCTTTTCTTTCATAGATTTCTTTGCCTCTTGCATATCTTTGGGACTGAGAAATAGAATACCCCTTTTCTTCGGAGTTGGCTTAGGAGTTGGTTCAGGAAGTGTCCAATCATTATCATTACTCAACATATTATTCAATAGCAATTCATCTTGCTCAATAGTTCTTTCCCAGAAAACACAACTAGCACAACTATCCAGGTGGTCTCTGGAAGCATCGGTTAGTCCATTATAAAAGATATCAAGTATTTCATTTTTCTTGAGAGGATGATCAGGCAAAGCATTAAGTAATCGGAGAAGACTCCCCCAAGCTTGTGGGAGACTCTCTTCTTCAATTTGCACAAAATTATATATTTCCCTTAAGGCAGCTTGTTTCTTATGAGTGGGGAAATATTTAGCAGAGAAGTAATAAATCATATCCTGGGGACTACGCACACAACCAGGATCAAGAGAATTAAACCATGTTTGAGCATCAACCTTTAATGAGAACGGAAATAACTTAAGGATATAGTAGTAACGAATTTTTTCCTCATTCGTGAATAGGGTGGCTATATCATTCAATTTAATAAGATGTGCCACAACAGTTTCAGATTCATAGCCATAAAAAGGATCAGATTCAACCAAAGTAATTATCTCAGGATCGACAGAGAAATCATAATCTTTATCAGAAATACAGATAGGTGAAGTAGGAAAAGCAGGGTCATATTTCATTCTAGCATTCAAAGATTTTTCTTTCAGCTTAGCTACAGTTTCTTAAGATCATATCTACCTTTGCAAGCTAAAAGGCCTCTAGCAGTTTCTTCATCCATAACATAACCCTCAGGCACATCAGGAAATTCATATCTAGGGGGAGAATCTTCATCATCACCTAAATCAATATTATCAGTTTCAATAATTTCATTCTCTCTAACCCTAGCAAATTGTTCATCAAGAAATTCACCTAATGGCACAGTATTATCAAGCATAGAAGTACTTTCATCATAAGCATCATGCATAGCAGAAGTGTCATCATTAATAACATGCGACATATCAGAATCAATAGCAGGTGTAGGTGTCGTAAGTTTACTCAAAACAGAAGGTGAATCAAGTGCAGAGCTAGATGGCAGTTCCTTACCTCCCATCGTAGTTGAGTGAAAAATCTTGGTTCTTTCATCTTACAAGTTCCTCATAGTGATCAACAGATATAAATCCCAAGTGACTCAAAGAATAGAGCTATGCTCCCCAGCAACGGCGCCACAAAATAGTCTTGATAACCCACAAGTATAGGGGATCGCAACAGTTTTCGAGGGTAAAGTATTCAACCCAAATTTATTGATTCGACACAAGGGGAGCCAAAGAATATTCTCAAGTATTAACAGTTGAGTTGTCAATTTAACCGCACCTGAAAGACCTAATATCTACAGCAAAGTATTTAGTAGCAAAGTAATATGGAAGTAGCGGTAACGGTGGCAAAAGTAACAGTAGTAGTTTTTGTAGTGATTGTAACAGTGGCAACGGAAGAGTAACTAAGCAAACATAAATATGGGAAAATCTTGTAGGCAATGGATCGGTGATGGACAATTATGTCGGATGTGATTCCTCATGCAACAGTTATAACATAGGGTGACACAGAACTAGCTCCAGTTCATCAATGTAATGTAGACATGTATTCCGAATATAGTCATACGTGCTTATGGAAAAGAACTTCCATGACATCTTTTGTCCTACCCTCCCGTGGCAGCGGGGTCCTATTGGAAACTAAGGGATATTAAGGCCTCCTTTTAATAGAGTACCGGAACAAAGCATTAACACTTAGTGAATACATGAACTCGTCAAACTATAGTCATCATCGGGACTAGTCCCGATTATTGTCACTTCGGGGTTACTGGATCATAACATATAGTAGGTGACTATTGACTTGCAAAATAGGATCAAGAACTCACATATATTCATGAAAACATAATAGGTTTAAATCTGAAATCATGGCACTCGGGCCCTAGTGACAAGCATTAAGCATAGAAAAGTCATAGCAACATCAATCTTAGAACATAATGGATACTAGGGATCAAACCCTAACAAAACTAACTCGATTACATGATAAATCTCATCCAACCCATCACCGTCCAGCAAGCCTACGATGGAATTACACATGCATGGCGGTGATCATCTTGAAATTGGTGATGGAGGAAGGTTGATGATGACGATGGCGACGGATTCCCCTTTCCGGAGCCCCGAACGGACTCCAAATCAGCCCTCCCGATAGAGATTAGGGCTTGGCGGCGGCTCTGTATCGTAAAACACGATGAATCCTTCTCCTTGATTTTTTTCTCCTCGAACGTGAATATATAGAGTTGGAGTTGACGTCGGTGGAGCTTCAGGGGGCCCATGAGGCAGGGGGCGCGCCCTGCACCCTTGTGGACACGGTGTGGACCCCCTGGTGTTGATTCTTTCGCCATTATTTTTTATTTATTCCAAAACGTGTCTCCGTTGATTTTCAGGTCATTCCAAGAACTTTTATTTCTACACAAAAATAACAAGATGGCAATTCTGTTGAAAACAGCGTCAGTCCGAGCTAGTTCCATTCAAATCATGCAAGTTAGAGTCCAAAATAAGGTCAAAAGTGTTTGGAAAAGTAGATATGATGGAGACGTATCAAGACTCAATGCCCGACCACTACAGAAGATAGAGAGAAAATGAAAGTCATTCCCTATGCCTTAGCCATAGGTTCTATCATGTATACAATGTTGTGTACCAGGCCTGATGTGTGCCTTGCTATAAGTTTAGCAGGGAGGTACCAAAGTACCAGGAGTGGATCACTGTACAGCAGTCAAGAACATCCTGAAATACCTGAAAAGGGCTAAGGATATGTTTCTCATTTATGGAGGTGACAAAGATCTTGTCTTAAATGGTTACATCGATGCAAGTTTTGACACTGATCCGGATGACTCTAAGTCGCAAATCGGATACGTATTTATATTGAACGGTGGAGCTGTCAGTTGGTGCAGTTCCAAGCAGAGCGTCGTGGCGGGATCTACGTGTGAAGCGGAGTACATAACTGCTTTGGAAGCAGCAACTGAAGGAGTCTGGATGAAGGAGTTCATATCTGATCTAGGTGTAATAACTAGTGCATCGGGTCCAATGAAAATCTTTTGTGACAATACTGGAGCAATTTCCTTAGCGAAGGAATCCAGATTTCACAAGAGAACCAAACACATTAAGATACGCTTCAATTCCATCCGCGATCAAGTCAAGGAGGGAGACATAGAGATTTGCAAGATACATACGGATCTGAATGTTGCAGACCCGTTGACTAAGCCTCTTCCACGAGTAAAACATGATCAGCACCAAGACTCCATGGTTGTTAGAACCATTAGTATGTAATCTAGATTATTGACTCTATTGCAAGTGGGAGACTGAAGGAAATATGCCCTAGAGGCAATAATAAAGTTCTTATTTATTTATATTTCCTTATATCATGATAAATGTTTATTATTCATGCTAGAATTGTATTAACCGGAAACTTAGTACATGTGTGAATACATAGACAAAACAGAGTGTCCCTAGTATGCCTCTACTTGACTAGCTCATTAATCAAAGATGGTTAAGTTTCCTGACCATAGACATGTGTTGTCATTTGATGAACGGGATCACATCATTATAGAATGATGTGATGGGCAAGACCCATCCGTTAGCTTAGCATAATGATCGTTAAGTTTTATTGCTATTGCTTTCTTCATGACTTATACATATTCCTCTTACTATGATATTATGCAACTCCCGAATACCAGAGGAACACCTTATGTGCTATCAAACGTCACAATGTAACTGGGTGATTATAAAGATGTTCTACAGGTGTCTCCGTAGGGTCCACACGCTTAATGTTCGATGACGATTTGTATTATGAGTTATGTGTTTTGGTGACCGAAGTTTGTTTGGAGTCTCGGATGATATCACGGACATGACGAGGAGTCTCGAAATGGTCTAGAGGTAAAGATTCATATATTGGAAGGTAGTATCGGGACATTGGAATGGTTTCGAGCGGTTCAGGTATTTTACTGGAGTGCCGAGGGGTTATAGGAACCCCCCGGGGGAATTATTAGGCCTACATGGGCCTTAATGGAGAAAGAGGGGAGAACGCAAGGGGAGGCCACGCGCCTCCCCGCGCCCATGGAGTTTGAATTGGACTAGGGGAGGGGCGGCGCCCCCCTCTCCCTCTCCCTCTCCTTCCTTTTCCCCTCCGGTAAGAAAGGAAAAGGGGGGCGAATCCTACTAGGAGTGGAGTCCTAGTAGGACTCCCCCCCATGGCATGCCCCTCCTGGCCGGCAACCTTCTCCTCCCCTCCTTTATATACTGGGGCAGGGGGCACCCCATAGCACATCAATTGTTCTTTTAGCCGTGTGCGGTGCCTCACTCCACAGTTTACTCCTTCGGTCATAGCGTTGTAGTGCTTAGGCAAAGCCCTGCGCGGATCACATCACCATCACCGTCACCATGCCATCGTGCTGACGGAACTCTCCCTCGACCCTCTGCTAGACCAAGAGTTCAAGGGACATCATTGAGCTGAACATGTGCTGAACTTGGAGGTGCCGTACGTTCGGTACTTGATCTGTTGGATCGCAAAGACGTTTGACTACATCGACCGCATTAACCTAATGCTTGCGCTTTCGGTCTACGAGGGTACGTGGACACACTCTCCCCCTCTCGGTTCTATGCATCTCCTAGATAGATCTTGTGTGATCGTAGGGAATTTTTTGAAATTGCATGCTACATTCCCCAACACTTCTATCACTGGGATCAAGCACCATAAGATCGAACCCATCACAAAGCACCTCTTCCCATTCCATGATAAATAGATCAAGTTGGCCAAACAAAACCCAAATGTCGGAGAAGAAATACGAGGCTATGAGCAATCATGCATATAAGAGATCAAATAAGACTCAAATAACTTTCTTGGATAAAAAGATAGATCTGATCATAAACTCAAAGTTCATTCCGATCCCAACAAACACACCGCAAAAAGAGTTACATCATATGGATCTCCAAGAGACCATTGTATTGAGAATCAAACTAGAGATAGGAAGCCATCTAGCTACTAACTACGGACCCGTAGGTCTACAAAGAACTACTCACGCATCATCGGAGAGGCACCAATGGGCATCATGAACCCCTCCGTGATGGTGTCTAGATTGGATCTGGTGTTTCTGGAACTTGCGGCGGCTGGAATTGATTTTCGTCGACTCCCCAAGGGTTTCTGAAATATCGAGGTATTTATAGAGCAAAGAGGCGGTTCGGGAGGCCACCGAGGTGGCCACAACCCACCAGGGCGCACCTAGGCCTTCAAGCGCACCCTGGTGTCTTGTGCTCACCTCGGGCTCCCTCTTCGGTACTTCTTTGGCCCACTGGATGTCTTCTGGTCCAAAAAAACCAAAAAAGTTTTGTTGCGTTTGGACTCCATTTGATATTGATTTCCTGCGATGTAAAAAACATGCAGAAAATAACAACTGTCACTTGGAACTATGTCAATAGATTAGTACCAAAAAATGATATAAAATGATTGTAAAACATCCAAGAATGATAATATAACAGCATGGAACAATAAAAAATTATAGATACGTTGAACACGTATCAGTGCGGCGCACTCAGACCCCCCCCCCATCCAGATCTGGGTGACGCCATAGGGAGGACGCGCCCGAGCCACTCATCGCTACTCCTCTCGTTGCCCACATGACCAAGAGGGAGGCCACCGCTGACATGAGGCCCGCCGGAGAGCCAATCATGTGGTCTGCCATCCAGAGCCGCCTCCCCGGCATCAAAATCCAAACCATCACCCACCGCCAACAGCATGAAGTACCAACCACGGTAGTAAGACTAAAAGGTTGCTCCTTTCACTCATAGCCCAACTTCGGGCACAAAGTGTGGGACGGCGCCACCATCTTAGGGACCCCATCCCTATGTCCCTAGGTTGTCCCGATGGATCTGTGGTGACACAACACCATGACTACCGATGGCCATCGTCGAGCACCCTCGCACGATGCCATGCACATGGCCCTCGATGCCGCACTGCCCGACACTGAAGTGATGTCTTGACCACCACCATCGCGCACTTCACACCCACGGAGGGAGAAACCCCACGACCTGCAAGCAGCACCCGGATCGAGCCCAATCACACCTACCCGGAGCCTCAACTCCGACCCCCCTCGGGTCCCGAACAGATCCATCCGAGCAAGATCCCCCGGCCACCGTCACACCATCGACATTGACTGAGGAGAAGGGAAGCCACAACTGCCACTCCGCATTGTCGGTGGGGCACAACCACGAAAGAGCAGCGGCGCCCCCACAAACCCACACCTCCCACGCCCCGCCCAAGCCCATCACTGTCGGATAAGCCCCACCAAGGCGTAGGGAGGATTGGTTGAGGCCGCGGGATTTGGATGAACGGAGTTGGTGTGAGGTCTGGGCAGGCGGTCCCAATCATGTGCACCCCCTTCATCAAGTTGATAGGAGTAGCGACAGATATTGACAGAAATGTGGCTTCAGACTAATTATTGTATTGCTTTGTAAGGCTTTGTTAAATAATTAATAAAGAATGGTTGTGTGCATCGCTTGATGCAGAGGCCGGGGTTTATCCTCCTTTTGAGGAATTAACAGAAAAAGAGCAAAAACCGTCACAGCCCATTGAGCGGTGCACACAACATAAGATACCCGCCTGGGTAATCCCTGTTGCCAACTAGTTGAGGCAGTGATGGCAATCGAAATATACACTACAAAAAAATGTATGAAGTCTTGAGAAGGACGAACTTACATTAGCAGTTATCACTGGCTCTATAAATGTCTTATTTGTCCATGTTGATTGGGGGGATAATTCAAGAAGTTTACCACAGAAACTTCTTCATAAGCATTGTCTTTACTCTACATTTTGTTAAGAGTGTATATATATATATATATGATAATATTGGTACAAATTAAGGATAATGAAGTTAAGATGCAGAGTGTTGCTACATAATCAACTACCTATAATTGTAAGTACATCGACACATGGCAAATGGTACTGACAAAGCAATGCGGAGGTAAACTTCTTCAGTAGCATTGGTTTTATTCAACATATTAGTAAGAGTACAAATAGATTTGATAAATTGAAAAAAAAATGGAGGGCAGGATAGGGAAAGGAAAGATGCGGAGTGATGCTACATAATCAACTAGATGTCAATATAAGTACAGTGATAAAGAACAAAAGGTACTTAGAAGAACAATGCAGAGCTAAACTTTTTCATAAGTATTGGGATTATTCTACATTAATGTAAGCATTAATATAGATTTGATAATTTTTGAAAAAAGGTGGGTAAGAAAGCAAACACGCAAATTGATGTTGTCAATAAGCTATGAATGTAAGTACAGTGATAAAGGACAACATGCACTAACAAGAACAATGTTCTTCCAAAAATCCATCTCTGCACCCGAGCTCATCTGCACCCATGCTGACGTAAAAAATCAAAACAAATACTAGAAAAAATTCACAAAATTCCAAAAAAAAATATGTGGTAGACAATTTGATGCATGAGACCCGCTCCAAACTTCAAGTCATTTGAACATCTGAACAGCTCTTAGCAAAAAAGACAAATTGGGGGTCTGAAAAAAAGTTTACTCGTCATGTACTCTTTTGACCCAATTTGTCTTTTTTGCTGAGAGCTCCTCAGATGGCCAAATGACATGAAATTTGGAGCGGGTCTCACGCACCAAATTGTCTACCACACAAAAAATGGAATTTTTTGAATTTGTTTTGAATTTTTTACAATTTTTTTCTAACCGTGTGCAGATGAGCCTGGGCACCGAAACGCCCTACTCTTCTTCTTCGAGCATTTTTTCCAACAAGAGAGATCATTAAGGCACATACAGAAATATAGGATTTCAAACTGTGTTATGATATCATGGATAATATCTCACGCTGGGGACTACACTAGTGCATAACAAGCTTATTCTAGTCAATGTCTTGTAAATGTAGCACAGAAGACTTCACTGAAATTTTGTTTCTAGACTTGACATTGAAGTGTGTTTCCTCAGGTAACACCATTGCTGCTACAACGCGTCCTTCAAAAGCGCAAACAAGATTTCCTTGTCATTACTATTAAGATCGGCCCTTGCCTATTTAAAATATGTAAACCATTGATGTGTTTAATCAACTGAAAGATAGACAATAATTACCATGAGTAATAGTGGGTGTGGTGGGATGACAGATGAAGAAAGGTGAGGTTTCGCTACCGATGGAGATGGTGTAGTGGATGTGCACAAATGTTTTGGTGTCGAGACATCGAAACACCTTGACTCCATTTGTTGTAGAAAATCACAAGGAGTTAAAAAGGAATAAATATTTTATCCACAAACTTCAATGATTCCATCACAATCATATAAACTAAAGACTATATTTGTCGACATATATTTCTTCTCAAATTGGTAAAACCTTTTGGGCCCAGAACCAAAATCCATGGTAGAGTGCCTCTTGCACTCATATTGGTTCACATAAAAGGAAGAAAGTAATGAAGAATAGCACTCGCTCAACAAATGAGTGGTATTTACCGCAGTAATACCTACTCCTCATAAGTATCTTCCATATGGAATACTAAAAACTTCTCATTCATAGATAAAGTCAACGAGGTGGTGAGAAAATGAGGCTTGTAGCAAAAGGGTTCACGCAGATACCTGACATCAATTATGATGTAGCATACCCTCTTGGCATGGATGAATTTATGTTTCGATACTGAATATCATTGGCAATAAAATAATAATATTATCCATGCAGTCAATGGATGCAGCGACTACATGCTCATATGAGTCACTCATTTTGGAAATCTCTATTGAAGTCCCTGAAGGGCTTATACTTCCGAATCCAAAAGCAAATCGCAACAAGTATTGCGTAATACTTCATAAGTCACTCTATGACTTGAAATGGTCAAAAATCATATGGTACTACCGACTAAATGAGCTCCTTCTTCAAAAGGATTACTCGAATAATGATGATTATTTACATGTTTAATAAAGGAATCACAAATTTCATTTCCTTTCATCACCTCAATGTATATTGATGGCATCATCATCAATGTCTATGCAAGACTTAAACATGCACAAAATCATCTCAAGACGGGAAATTTGGATTCAACCAAATTTAGCTTAAGTTTACAACTTGAGCATTCTCTCAAGAATACACATCAGTCTGCATATATCCAAAACATATATGAGAAGTTCAATGTGGATATATCATACCAACAAAAGGTATATGATTGATATAAGAAATATTAACTTATATCTCAAGTTCACAATAAATCTTGGGCAAATCCATCAGGAAAATCAAGATAAGACCATGATATGATGAAATGATATTGGCTCTTTATTTGATCCCAACAATGCCATGTCAGTGACTGAATTCACTGGAATAGTCTTCTCATGGAAGTCATCTAAATAGGCTTTAACGGCAACTTCCACTAATTATTCTAACATAATTGCTTTATCTAAAATCATTGCCAAATATGCATGGCTCAGTAGAATGATTAACCACACTCAAAATCATGTAGTTGAGATTCATTAGAATCACATAACTTGATTTATCAAGATGCTTCCACTTATGTTACTCAATACCTACAGATTATATGAAGAGCAATATCATAAAAACACATTGCTCAAAATTACTTATTCTCATGAATTATAGAAAAGTGAGAAAACAATTTGCAAAGAAAATGCTGTGAAAATCCAACAGATTACTCACAATGTCATGATCATGTCAATGAAATTGGTATGAGACATCCTCTAGATTTGCAAAGTTCAGGGGGAGTAATCTCGCAAATTATAACATGTTAACAATCCTCAGATTGCGTATATTGTACTCTTTTTTCCTTCATGAGTTTTCCCTCTTGGTTTCTCATAAAAGGTTTTTAATGAGACAATATTGATACAAGTGTTTACATATGTCACATCATTTTCTCCTTATATTTTTCCCATTGGGTTTTAAAGGAGTTTGCAATGACATATCAGATCGCACACTTTTCCATATGAGTTTTCTCTCAAAGTTTCTCATAACGGTTTTTAATTAGGCAATATCTTTTTAAGATTATATGCTATACTTTCAAGTTTTTTCCATCGGGTTTTTAAAGGAAAGTACACAAAGCATATTTATTGTTCTCTAAACTCACCAACGAGTTTTCTCCTTCTTCAAAGGTTTTTCCTCATATGAGTTATCAAGAGACAATAATCGTTATATGTTGCATCATTTTTTCTCCTTATTATTTTCCCACTGGTTTTAAAGGAGTTTAGCAACATATCTACACTACTCTCCTCATATTTTTTCCATAGTGTTTTTGGAGGAGACTTTATGATTTACAAGAATTTCTCAAGATGAAGATGATGAACATTCTCAAGGGCGGCCATACATTAGGAGGATTCTATCAAGATGATGCATACTCACCTAGTGAAGCATAGATTACGAGAAGTGTTAAGGATTAATTAAATCCTAATAATCCATGCTTAGGTCAGTTGTGTAGATTAGCAACCGCTAGTTACCGCCTTGTAACAGGGGTATAAGAGCAACTCTAGCAGAACCCGCATCCCGCCGGCTTGCAAAACGTGTTTGCAGTTCGCGGAAAAACGCCTTTGCGGGCCGGCGCGGATGACCTCGGTTGCAGACCCTGCATATTGGACCCGTAAAAAAGGATATTAGCGGAATATGCTTTTTTACGGGTCGGCTTTGCGGCGTCTGATCAGGACCAGCTCCTCCCGGCCCGGAAAACCTAAATTTGCACCTTAATTGGATCCAACATAATGCATTTCTTTGCTTTTTCAATAACATTGGATACATAAGACATCACCAAATCTTTGCTAGAATAGTAAGACCAAAGAAAACAAGCACCACAAGTATGCATTTTAGAAGATTTCCAACTTCCATAACTGATCCCACTAGTTGGATTAATATCTTCTCCATGCATTCATTGTTCATCTGCAGATTCTTGATTTTGCATTCTTCTGTCTTCATCTTTGGTTCAAAAGAAATAGACGTTGCTTTCCCTCTAGTTGCACATGCAGCCGCATCATTGCCTTCAATTCTTCTAAGGAGTGCGTCAACATCTGTTAAGTTTCTTCCTATCAATAAATTAATGTATTCGCCTTCCCAAAACCAAAATGAGCATCCATCCTCCTACACACATGAATGAGCATGTTTGAAATGAGCTACCGCAATTGAACCAAACCAAAGAATGAGCTATCAAAATGAGCTACCGCAAGTGCACATACCCGTCGTTTCGCATTTGAAGAACACCCATCCGGGGTGCTTCGGCGTGCCCGAAGTTAGCCGCAGCACTGTCCGCGTGCAGTCCTCGCACTGTATGAGCGGCATCAGCGAGCCACAGAACCGTTGCGCGAGCGCTGAGCCCAGTGGACGGCGAACGAATCCATGCCCGCAAATCGTCGGCGGCGTCGGGAGGACGAACCTATACCTGCATGCTGCGATGCGCCCTTGCCGGGGCTGCGGGAGATGCTTCCCGACCACTCCATTGCTTGGCGCAGCCACCGGCGGCCGGAAAAGCCAAATCCGGCGGCCCGCGATGAAAGTCCGCAAATCCGGCAGTCCGCAAGCGCAGGGGGGAGAGAGGGGAGCCCTCGTGCGTGTGGCGGCCTTTCGGCGAGCTCCTGCCGGCTACTTTCGCCGGAATCTTGGGTGGAGTCCCGACGACGGCGCGAGGGGGAGGGAAGGTGGTTGGTGGGGAAAGCGCGGGCTGAAATGTCCCCCCACCAACCGCTTCCCGCTTATCTGCAGGGCACTGCAGCGGCGAGAGGGGAAAACCCGCGAATACGCGGGTTGGGGCCAAGATTTTACCGCTCCCCTTAAAATTGTTTGCGGGCCAGGACAGGGTGGGGTCTGATCGGGCAGGTTTTTCCGCCCCGGTACGCATTTAGGCGTTTATTTTGCGGGTCGGGACAAGATACGGGGTCTGATAGAGTTGCTCTAAATAACCTACTCTTCAATCAATAAAATCAGTTGTTCATTCTCTCTCAATCGCTTTTACATTCACACACATATCATGCCATCAGGCGTTGGTGGTAGCGCGCGCCAAGACACACGTACTTACTACATGCAATGCACGGTAAAGCCAACTCCACCGCGCGACCCTATCCTGTCAGCGCGGACGGTCTAGCGCGTGGATGCAAATGGACTTTTGTTCGTTTTGTGTCCGCTTTCGACCATTCCGGTCCAAGTTTGCATTGTTTTTGGGTGAAACGGACAGCACGCGGACGTGCGGGCCGTCTGCGCATGTCCTTCCTTGGCCCGCCCCTCGGTGGCACAGGGGCGCCTTTTTCTATCCGCCCTCTTCCTCCCTCCGGCCGCACGCCTTCCATTCTTCTTCACTCTTCCCCACTCTTCTCTCGCCGCCGCCGCCGCTGCTGCCATCGTAGCTGTGCAGCTCGGACGCGCGCTCGCCCAGCCCCTTTCCCTCGGCGCCCCCGAGCTACCCAACCACGGTCATCTGTTTTACGCACCCACCGGTCGGATTTGGGGTGGATCCGGTCGGTCTTAGCTCGCCCGGCCGTGGGAGGCCGTGCCACGCCATGGACTGGCCGGGCACCGTGCCGGAAGGCCATGGCAGGGCCGCAAGGCCACATGCAGGCAGTGGCTCCTCCTCTAGCCGCTTGGATCTACACCGTCGGTAGTCCGCTGGCAGAAACACGAATGGCGGTCGGCCGGGCTCGGTGCTAGCCCAAAAGCTCGTCGGTGCACCATTGCCGCTCATTAAGTGCGACCAGTGCCTAAAGATGGTCGTGTGCCGCGTGTCTACAACGCCGGAACAGCCCGAATGGATGTTCATCAAGTGCTTAAACGATGGGGTGTGTGCTCTTTTTAGCTTCGGTTTGTGCTTTTGACTAGTTGTGCTAACTTTAAATTTTGTTGTGTACAATGGATGCAAGTTTTGGTATTGGAAAGAAGAGTACATCGATATATTGATAGAGCGTAATTTAGTAGATGTTCGTGCACTTTTAGCTAGCATAGAGGCTGGAGATGAGAAAAGTGCACTTGTTGCTAGATTAGAGGCTAGACACGAGACTAGATGCGAGGAAGCAACCACTACTTCTTTAGACTCGAAGAAGAAAGAAACACGCAAGATGGATGCGGCTCCTCCGCAGATCAACAATGAATGCATCGAGAAGGCACTAATCCAACTTACAAGAGCAGTTATGGAAGTTGGATATCTTCTAAAATGTATTCTCGTGGTTCTTGTTTTCTTTGGTCTTACTTTTCTAGTCAAAATTTGGTGATGTATTTTTTATGTACCAAGAATGAATGATGAAAAAAGTTTAAGGGCTTGCATAGAAAAAGTACGCAGATAGGATGCGGCCGGGATGCGGCCGCGCGTTAGGCGCACGGCCACCGCATCCTAGAACACGTCCGACCATGATCCCATTTTCCTACTCAAACGGACAGAATCCGGACAAAACGAACGTCCGTTTGGGGTTGTGCGGTGGAGTTGGCATAATGATAATGATATCCCCACTAGCAGCGCATACAAACCCTCAGCGTCGCATTGCCACGTACTGCTGTCGTCTTTGGATAATCAATCCAGGTACGGTGGCGCGCGCTTCGTGGTGGTAAACCGTGGCACTCGCGCACACCCGAGAGACGGGAGCGGGAGCGGGAGCGCGAGGACAAGGCCGGCCGGCTTGGTACTGCATTCGGCATCCCGCTTCGGATGAGATCGCCACCTCAGTCGGTGTACGCCCGGCCATCATGGCATCATGTGCCAGCCGGCCGGGGGGTGACGAGACGCAAAGGCAAAGCCTGCTCCAAGCGCCTTTGCGCGCCAGAAGCCGTCGTATGCTACTCCTACGTACCGCTGCATCCTAGGTGGTACTAGGAGCCTAGGTCCGGCCAGCACCGGGTGGGGGTGGCAGAGAGGGGGCCCACGGTGCCAAGTGTCGAGCCCGGGGCGGCCGGTTCTCCCGGCATCTCGCGCGGCATCTTGAATCGCTCGCATCGGCGCGCGACAGCTGATCGATCTGCGCGCAGCCTGGTTTTCCATGATTCTCTCCTCTCCTCTCCTCTCCTCTCCTCTCCTCTCCGTGTGGTTTTCGTAGGTGTAGACTATTGGCTTCGCTCAGGTGATGAGATGAACCAAACCTAGTCTTTTTTCTTTCTTTCCGACGGACGTGTCCGTCCCAACAGTGCGCGCTGTCGACGGCTTGCCGGCTGCGAGCCCCACCCACCGCACCCCACCCCACGGGAGAGAGACCAACAGGAGATCCCCGGCGCACTGCTCCGTCCATGACCTGTCGAGCATGCATGCATGCATGCGCACCACCTCCAACCCAAGTCATGTGACATGGATGCGCGGGCGAGTAGATCGTAGATCTCTCACCTCGCCCTGCTACCCAACCTAACCTCAGATAAAAGCGCAGCTTGCTATGGTAGACGACGAGACGAGTGAAAACAGTGACACGCACGCACGCACATGCACTGCTTGGCACTTTGCGTCTTCTCAACTCAAATGGCGCTTGCATTTCCATTCCCTCCATGCCAAGTGTATAGGCGCGGGGAGCGCAGAGCGCTGCTGTGCTGCACCACTAGCGTGAGTGGATCAGCAGAGCGAAACCATGTGAGGTCAGCAGGCGTACGACATCGATTCATGCAGATGGATATTTTCTGTTGCTAATGATCCATCAGTGCGTACGTTGTGACAATAAATTCGATGGGCATGAGACATATCTATCAGCTACTGCACGCACATGAGAATGTGCAGGCTCGTAGCCACCCTACACTTGTCCAAGCCTTTCGTTGTAGCGTGAAAATGAACAAAACTGACCCTTATCTGAAACTTCAACACAGCATGACACCCCGGATTAGGGCGCTATGGTAGCGACATGTAGCACATTATACGTCAACACTCCCCCTCACGTGTGGCTCCCTCAGACCTAAATGTGGACCGAAAGTGGGCTACAATATAATTGCGCCAGCCAGGTCTTGAACTCAAAACCTCTTGGCTCTAATACCATGTAGAAGTGCATGTTCTAGCCAATGCAATCAAAAGACCGATCTGATGAAAAAGACTAGGCATCACATTATACGTCAACACATGCTATCTAACATGGTGCCCTAGCCCCGGGCGTCATGCAAAAGGGGTCATTTCGTGAAATATTCTCAGATTAAGGCCATTTTGTATTGAAGTTTCATATAAGGGCCATTTTTGTCTATTTTCACCGTTGTAGCGATCCATCCATGTAAATCCGGATTTGTCTAGTCGTCTCGTCGCTGGGTGGTTTATGTATATGGATGTATTTTTTTTTTTGATATTCGTCATACTACCATGATGATGATGAATAGATCAGACGGTGTTCAACAAGATGGGGTCCCGGTCGCGTGTGATGCACCACGACACGCCAATGATGGTTTTCACCATTGACGGGGCGGTGTTAGTGTTCATGCATGATGCCATCGTGATCCAGAGAAGATTTGATCACTTGGCTGTTTTGGCAACAGACATGGAGTAGTGGCATTGGCACTTTTGGTGATGGGGATAGAATGCAGGATGAAAAGATGATATTGGCTGCTAACTAACGACGCTATCGATGGAACATATTAACTCATGAGTGGAACAGGGGATCTAATGCCTTTTACTTCTGCATGAACGGTATGGCTATCTCGTGGACACTTTTCGATCGGGAACTTCTG
Organism: Triticum dicoccoides; assembly: GCF_002162155.2. Taxonomy (NCBI): domain Eukaryota; kingdom Viridiplantae; phylum Streptophyta; class Magnoliopsida; order Poales; family Poaceae; genus Triticum; species Triticum dicoccoides. The sequence goes on along the minus strand of NC_041382.1, from coordinate 635,909,061 downwards.
GTGGATGAGAGGCATTATTCTGATTCCCATGTAGAATGATTTTCGAGAATGTTGACATCCAAGCGAATATCTTCAGTTAACAGTAAATAAAAATATTTTTGATGCTTATCTAATTTGCCAAGGCAGATGGGGTTGCACTACTAGTTCTGAATGTAGAATTATTGATATCACTACAGGCACATCACCACTGGAATAATGATCCATGTAGATTCCTCACACTGAAAAGATAAAAAATACTCTGCCTTGTTGAGACATACAAGATGTCAATCGAGATATTTGATACCCCAAAGACTCCAACAAAATTAACTTGTGAGCTGATCTTGCTCAATAGAATCCATCGATCACACAACCCAGCAGGTTTCTCCATGTTTCGATGCAGCGCTCCTTCCACCTGGAGATGGTACCCTTTTTAAAATTAAGAAAATTCTCGCCAATTCATACTTTACATGAAATGTCAAGTTCCAAGCCTGGAGAACCATTAGGGATCAGACAACTGATCCCTAGTGTTCCATCAGACCGGCCCAACCCCGTTGGATTAAGTAAGCCGATGAAATCAATGGCACTAGGGATCATTTTGGTACTCCAGGCTTGGAACCCCGTTGGAATTTGATAGCTCAGCAACACAAATTTCACTGAATAGAATTCATTTTTTGGTGCAGTTAGTATGGATGGGACCTACCTCATTAAATACTAATCCACTGTAATTCTTGGATCCCCTTGGTTTTAGGAAGCAAATTTTACTCGGGAGACCCAACATTCCATTACTGAGCCAACGTGCCTAAGCAATCGTCGCCCAAACAGAAAAACAAAGACTTTCGCCTGCGCTCATGGCAGAGGTGGGAGCATAGGATTCACACCGAAGCCTTCAGGAAGGGAATCAGCGTTAGGGGCGTCGACTTTGGTGTGGCCGCCAAGCCGGCCTGGAGTTTCCCCCGGATCCATGCCCACCCGCCAGATCCGTCTAACCAGCACCGGGTAGGTATTGGAACTAGTATGAACCGGAGCAGATCGAGTTGGAGATGACGCTACCGGAATTCATAGTCGGCCGTTGCCTGCCAGATTCCTACCGCCGCGCATGTCAGAGCCGACTCCGAACGATGACGGCCTCACGCACACACCTCTGGCCACCCCCAACCACGTCGGTGAGTGGGGGCAACCTCGGCTCGCGCCCACCGCCGCTCAAGGCCGCCAGGCCAGCGCCCGAGCCAACACCATCTGGAGGGGAACCGATCTGGGGTGGGGGCCCAGATCCGCCGTCGCCAGCCGCCATGGCTGGCCCCACGCTGCCCCGCATCCGTGGAGGCACAACCGTCGCCAGAATCCGATCGGGCCGCTGCCCCATCGCGCACACTCCGCCTCCACGCCGGGCGACCAGGTTCGCCATCACATTTCGGCCAGAGGATCCCCTGGTAAGCAGATATTTTTTGATGAGTGGTTCCATCATACACCAAACTTGATTCTCAATAAATGGGGGAAAACCCATGTACATCATCTGTCAATTCTAGAAATTGAACTTGGATCGTTAGACTGCACAATCGCATGCCCAACCACTGAGCCAAGGCTCTCTTTGCACTCAATTTTGCTTCGTTCAACTCGAGAATTTGCTTCCATAGTGACCTAGTGTTCTTCGGATGGTACTATTATATTACTCGTTAATATTGTTGTGCTTCATCCGTTCATATATAACATCTTCCAAACAAAATGGACATAGTGTATTACAAAGCTTCACATATATATACGACATGTTTCATTCATGCTACAAATTTGCTTCCATCCACTAGCCAATATGTAAAACAAATTTATGGCAACATTATTTTCAATTCCGCCTGTCACAAAATATCTCTACATTAGAAGCATACTTATTCTGAGTTTACAAATTTATATGCTTGTGAAAATACATATGTACTTTAGAAGCACATTTGAGAAACCAATGAAGCATTAATAAATAGGAAAGAAAAAGTCGCAAAACAAATGTCTAAATCTAGCACAACGTATGAGCAAAGAATCCCCTGCAGACCATGTGTTGGAGCACTTCGAATTTGCATATAAACCTACACCAACCAATTGGATGGATAGATGTACAATTGGAGCAGCTGGCAACTTGTTGTATCCGCCGGGGAGGGCCACTGAAACTTGGAGAAGCAGGACCTGGCGATTGCCGCCGCAGGTGGTGGGGCGCTGGAGGATCAGGGCAGCGCAAGTGAAGAAGGGTGTCGTCAGGACAGAGAGAATATAAATGAAAGCCACGTTATTTGAGGAGCAATTTCAGGAGATTAGAAGCTAACCAACAGGGCCATTGTATGGGGTACCAGATGGACGGCGCAGAAGACGTCTGACCAAAAGAAAAATATCAGACTGCTTTTCTTAGGGGCAAATATCAGACTACTGTTTTTTTTTAGTAAAGGGTTTCTCGATGTTAAAGGGGACACCTTTAATTTAATTTCGACTATGAAGTGCAATGGGCTGCTTTGTGTTTCAGCAAGCTACCTCATTGGGTTTTTTTTACGCAAATTGGTAAAGCAGAAAAGTATTGCAGGCTCTACTGGGCTCTCAATAATTCGGCTAGGCATATGAGAAAGATGTACCTCCATGTGCAGCATAACCTTTTGCCTCTTCCTTTTTATCTCTTTGCTTTTCTATTTCCGTTTCCTTTTTGTTTTTTATTTTCTTCCTATGTTTTGTTCCTTTTTCGTTTTCCATGTATTTTTTTGCTAAAATAAATGTAAACCATTTATGACAAATAGATTATAGTGTTTTAACAAATGAAATTTTCTATACGTGAATATTTTTCCCAATACAGGTTGAAAATTTTCTAAATACAGCCTGATTTATTTCCAATAATGCTAAATATTTTTACTACACATTGAACGTTTCTCATAAAAAAACTTTGAACATTTTAATACATGAGAAACACTTTTCAAATAATGTTGAACAATTGAATGCATAGTGAATATTTTCTTAAATACTCCTACATGGTTAAAACTTTATTTATGGACAATTTTTATAAATATGTGAACATTTTTTATAATCACTTAACCTATGAAGTTTTTTGAAATACGCATTGAACTGTTATGAAACACGCATAAAAATATATGAGAATCTATTATATTATTAAGACGATAGAAAACTAATGGTCACGATTCATCACTCTAGAGTAATGATATTTGAACGGTCTAGATTCATGCGCATATATGCTGCAACCCACGCATAAGAAATAAGTACATCACGTGTACGTGTACCAAGGCAAAAGACAATGTGACTTCCGGAAAAACACGTAAATATACAAAAATAGAGATACAAAAGGAGACACACCATTAGTTGCCCGGTTGATTCCATGGCCTGATTAGATTTCCAGTAAGCATATGCATGCATCCTCAAGAGGAGAAGTACATATAGGCGTCATTCATAGCTAACCCGAACTTCGCAAAGCTCGACTAATAATATAAAACAGAAAAAAGTTAAAGTAATTAGTACAAAAAAAGACAGCCAACAACGTCATAAACACAACGGACTCTTGTGTTCAATCTCGAAGAAACCTGCATGCCCCACGGCCAGCGGTCGCGCCATGTTTTTAAAGCAACCTGCACATGCCTCAACCTCAACAATAGCTTCACCTAAAAATATGTGTCAACCAAAAAAAGAAGTTTGCGACACAAGATCAACATTATTAATTAGTTTGCGACACAGGATCAATAGAATAACCCTTAATTAGTCTGTGGTGCACATGTGCAAGTTAGCGAATGCATGTGTGATAACTCCCAATTCGAGAGAATTTTAGACCAGCCCTACGCCCTCCATAGCAACCCAGGGAAGCCCGCCAATCATACGGACCGAAATTGTTGGCTTTGTATTTCACGCATTTTTAGAGCTCATTTGTTGCATTTATCTTCATAATGTCCCATTGAACCAAATATGTGTCCAATATGCATGATTATTGGGTTTTGCACATTTCATTGTGAGCATTGCATATTTAATGTTTTACAGTTTTTACTAGTTTTATTTGTTTCTCGTGTCTAACGGGTGTTTTGGAGCAGTCTAGGACCAAGCATGATGAAAGGTTCAAAGTTGGGTTCAATATCGAGGATTTCCAATACCAAACTTAGGCCTTTCGGAGGTCAAAAAGTTATTATTTTTTTCAAACTGCTCCAGATCAAGATCTAACATCGATGGGACGTCAACGTTGCTCTTGCAAATTCAACAAGCCCAAAAACATCAAAATCGGAGTTTGTATAAGGAAATGGCGGCCGCTTTACCGAAGGAGGGTAAAATGCTAGACGACCAACCATATGACTACACGCGACCATATGCACGCTTATATGACAATTTTCCCTTTCAAATTGGATTCTTCACCGATTTCGTCCCCATTTATTGCCACATGGTCATTGGATAATAATGAAGGGTTTGGAAGAGGATAATGCTCATCTTGAGCCCTTGGATGACAATGTAAACAGAGGAGAAACTGAGAGGCCTTTATATAAGCACCTCCAATCCTAGGCGCCTCAACATCTCCATCATTCATCTACACATAGCCGTCATCCATCTTCATTGCTACTTGATAAGTCTCAAATGAATCTATAATTTTTTTATTGTCTCGTGCTATTATAGATACATCTCAAATGTATCTACATTTTTTGATTGTCTCAAAGGTATCATTCTTATATAATTTTTATATTATTTTATATTATTTTTATGGACTAATCTATTAATTTAGTTTCAAATGCGAGTTCACGTTTTCTGCTTGTTTGTGATTCACAGGAAATCAGTATCTATGGAGGTCAAAATATGTTGTCGACTTAAAACAGTTTTTTTGGGAGACAAGAAACACAGGAAGCTTCAGGAGAGATCGAGACGAGCCACTAGGGGCCCACAAAGACAGGTGGCACAACTAGGGATGGGCACGCCCTTGAGCTTGTGGGGCCTCTACTTGCCGCCTTGACCTGATTCCACGGCCATAATTCCCTATAAATATCGAAATCTATTTTATTGTTATTTGATCTTCTAGGGTTTGAGGAGAGGGCCCCGATCTACACTTTCACCAAGAGAAATTTGATTTCCCCCACTAATACCTTGCGGATCTTGTTACTCCTGGGTGTATGGACAACCTAGACAAAAGAGGTCACCTCGGAGCCACATTCCATTGTGGTGAAGCTTCATGGTGGTGTTGGGAGCCTCCAATTAAGTTGTGAAGAGAGCCCCAACCTTGTTTGTAAGGTTTGATTGCCACCTTCAAGGGCACCACTAGTGGATTCACGGCATCTTGTATTGTGCCAGGGCGTGAGGAGAATACGGTGACTCTAGTGGCTTCTTGGGGAGCATTGTGTCTTCACGCCGCTCCAACGGAGATGTACCTCCCCCAAAGGAAGGAACTTCGATAAAACATCCTTGTCTTCATCGTCTCCACTTGCGGTTACTTCTTACCTTTACTTTGTGCAAGCTTATATTGTGTTTGCATCTTGTTCTTGCTTGTGAGCTTGTTATTGTGCTTGTCATATAGGTTGTTCACCTAGTTGCATATCTAGACAACCTATTTTATTGTCAAGCCTAATTTGATTAGAAGAGCTAAAAAATGGTAGTTGTCTATTCACCCCCTACTAGTCAACCATATCGATCCTTTCACTAGGTTGTGCTCAGCGGAGCAGTTCCTATAGATTTTTAGTGGTTAAATCTGAGGTACGTGATATGCATGTTGATACTAGTACTCCCTCGTCCCAAAATTCTTGTCTTAGATTAGTCTAGATACGGATGTATCTAATACTAAAACGTGACTTGATACATATGTATTTAGAAAAATCTAAGACAAGAATTTTCGGACGGAGGGAGTATAATGGAATCTCATGATGCAACATTTTCTAAGAATATATTTCCTATGGAAGATATGCATATCCTACTAGTATTTCTACTGAGATATTTCCTGAATCTAGTGCAGCTGTATAGTATTTCAAAAAACCACATGAGAAAGTCCTTGAGAAGGATAACAATGAAGCACCTGTGAGGGGTAAGAGACTTAGGATTGCAAAATCCATTGGTAACGCTTTTATTGTATACCTCATGAATGACACTCCCACGTCTATTGAAGAGGCATATGCATCTCCAGATGTAGATGATTGGGAAAGAAGCTATTCATAATGGGATAGACTCAGTTCTTTCTAGTGGGATATTAGAGCTACCTGATCAACCCTATGGTTGTAAACCTGTATGTTGTACTGAGTCTAAAAAATAAGCTTCAACTAGCTGGTGCTATTGGAAAGTACAAGACATGGCTTGTGGCCAAGGGCTACAATCATAAAGAAGGGGAAGACTACTTTGACACCTATTCACTAGTCGCTAGATTGACCACCATTAGATTACTATTTTTCCTAGCTACCTCTTATGGTCTTATTGTTCATCGGATGGATGCGAAGACAACTTTCCTAAATGGAGAGTTGGAAAAGGAAATCTATATGGATCAGCTTGATGGGTTTGTGGTCAAGGGTGGGAGAAATGCATGCAAATTGCTAGTCTTTGTATGGCTTGAAACAAGCATCTAAGCAATGCATGAGAAGTTTGACATAACTCTACCTTCTACAGGCTTTGTCATTAATGAGGTTGATAGGTGTGTTCATTATTGCCATGGCGAGGCGAAGGTGTTATATTATGTTTGTATGTGGATGATATATTGATTTTTTTGGTACAAACATTGGTGTGACCAATGAGGTCAGGCCTTCTCTATCATGAAGCTTTGATATTAAAGATCAGTGAGAAGTTGATGTGATTCTAAGCATAAAGCTGACTAAAATGGGAGTGGGATTACTTCGACACAATCTCACCAAGTTGAGAAGGTCTTGAGAAGGTTTGGCTTTATAGACCGGAAATCCTTCTCCAACACCTTATGATCCCATTGTGACACTTTGAAAGAGCACAAAAGAAACGACAAATCAATTAAGATACTCTTAAATTATCATGCACGCATGTATTTAGCTAGCACAACAAGATCATATCACTTTTGTTGTAAGCACACTAAGAAGGTTCATGTCAAACTCGGGTGATGCTCATTGGCATGCACTTGATAGGGTCTTGCCACTAGTGTAGAACCGGGTTTTAGCGCCAGTTCATAAGGGCCTTTAGTGCCGGTTCCGCAACCGGCACTAAAGAGTGGGGACTAAAGGTCCTCCCTTTAGTACCGGTTCATCACAAACCGACACTAAAGTGCCACCACGTGGCACGAGCCAGGCCCGGATGCGTATAAGACATTAGTACTGGTTGGTAACACCAACCGACACTAAATGTTTTGGTTTATTTTTTTATTTTTCCATTAATTTTGTGTTTTCCATTTAATTCTTTTTTGTTTGCTGGTATTTTACGATACTATGTATTGTAAACGTTATGCATATATATAAATAGATTTTCTCGTAGAACCGATCATATATATATATATATATATCATTGAATGTCTCACAACCACCATTAATTATTCACACATACACATGTATATATATCTATATATATATATAATTTCTCCTACATGTTGCCTTGGTGCCTTCGGAGCACGATAATAAGTGGTTCATGGGGGCGGTAGCGGGTAATAGTATTCTCCTTTCGGATCTATGACCTGGTCGAGCAAAACTCCCGTTATTTTCTCTTGAAGTGCTAGTATGCGCTCCATTGTTAGGAGCTTCTCCCACACCTCTTTGAACTGTTAAGAAGGAGATCAATATGCACGTGTATTAGTTGTGTGACTAGATATCGATAATGATATAAATATTGTGAATAGTGTTCTGGCAAACGTACCCATTCCTGTCTTTGAGATTTGCTCCTTTCGGACGCCATCATGCGAATGTTCTCGCAACCATAGTATGGACACAAATTATTCCCCGGAGCCTGCCTCAGGGCCTTTACAAGAATGGAATTTAATCAGATAATAATTAATCAAGCATGATAATTAACTAATGGTATTGAAACAAGAATTAAAGAGATGGTAAGCTAGCTAGTAATACTTAATTACTTACCTTGGGTCGATACCAATACAGCTTTTGTTGCCATTTGCCTGGAGTCATCTTGATGAACTTTGCCCAAGCCCTACCCGCCAGCAAAGAAAATGAATAAAGGGGTTATTAAATAGTTGATATCAGGAAATGATGAACTAATTAAATAGGCCGAGATATAGTTAATAATGACTGAAATTACCTGCCAACTATTTCACGATGGCGAAGTCACTTTCTGCCTTAAGTAGTGAGTCAAGTACTCCAACTGTTTCTTTATCAACTTTAATAATTAACAAGATCCAGTGGAAACTGCATGCGCACATGTTTGCATGTCTTAATTAAGCGGGCATGTGCACAACACTAATCAACTAGCCTAAACCCTATACACTTAATTATTAACATCTAGCTAGCTAGTAAGCAAAAACAGAATTTGTAGTACAAGACAGTGTGACTTACATGAAGTTGTAAGGAAGTAGTATATCTTCATTGCTATTGAGGCGCTTGAAGAACTCTAGCATGCTTTTCTCTAAACTTGCTCGACAACTTGGAATATTCCATGTGTACTTATTAACGGTATTAGGGTCAATGAACCCAATGCCATAGCGTCCAGATTTTTTCATTTCATATATCTTCATCCTGTATAATACCACAAAAAGAATATAGTGAGGATAATTATAGGTAATGATTGATCAAAATGATCACTACAGCTAGATTGAGACTTAACTTACAGAAAGAAATTACTTACAGACAATAGCAACTGACGAGAGATTTGTCGAGTGCGTCTTGATTGTATAACTGAAATAGTTCTGAATACTCAAAGGATAGAGCTTTCTCATGGTAGTAATGCTCCTCCTCGACATTCACCATGAGGGACTCTCGATTGGAAATCTTGGTAATGTTCATGTACCACTGATGCAATTCATACATTCTCGTTGGGAGATTCTTGACCTCCTCGGGCTTGACCAAAGGTTGGTCGCGGACATATTGTCGTTTTATTTCCTCCTCTCTAAGAGGAGACATGGGCTCGATGTCGAGGAGTTGTCCAACACTGGTACTGAGCATTTTAGCATTCCTTATATGCTCCTCGATTATTACCAGATTGTTGAGCTGGGGAACGGTTTGCCCGCAATAATATACGGCGCGCGTACTCTCATGTGTTGTTGGCACAACAAGCGGGGGGGGGGGGTCGATTGCGCCGCCTGTTCTCCCAGCTGGGGAACGGTTTTCCCGCATTTTTGGCAGCTACTTGTTGGCTCTAGCTCAATCTTGCTTCCCTCTGTAGTCGTGCTCGATGTGCCTTCCTGAGTTGGCACTCATAGTCAGAGTCAACAGGCTTGGGAGCTGGTGCTCTAGCCATACGAATGAAGTGGTCAATCTTTTCCTCAGGCACTTTCTCCCTTGGCGGCGGTACCGGTTTCGGTCCAAATGGGCGTCCACTTGGGACTTCACTATGGCTTTGTTTTGCTCCTGGGTCATGTTGTAAGGCCTCTGAGGAAGAGGAGCGAGGCTGCTTGGACCATATTTATATCGCTTGCCTCCGCCTGTACCTCCTGTACTACCTCGACTCGTACCGCTACGCACCATAGTTGTGGCGTGTCTCTTATGCGATTGCTGAGGCAATGGAGACGGCTGACATGGCTGAGTTGGAGCAGGAGTCTGCTCACGCATTGGTGGACTTGGAGGAGCGGGAGTCTGCTGACACGGTGGCGGACTTCGAGGAGGAGTCGGCTCATGCGTTCATGGACTTGGAGGAGTGGGAGTCTGCAGACACGGTGGCGGACTTCGAGGAGGAGTCGGCTCATGCGTTCGTGGACTTGGAGGAGCGGGAGTCCCCTGACTCGATGGCGGACTTCGAGGAGGAGTCGGCAGACGCGGTGTCGGTGGATTTCGAAAGACAATGCAATCCTTTCTCCATAGGATGATACGATGTATGGCCTCTCCTAGTGTGTGCTCGTCGTCACCTCCAAGAATGTCAAACTGTAGCCCCGAATATGGGCCCACCACCTCATCAACCAAGACACGAGCATAGCCTGATGGAATCGGGGTGCAATGGAAGGTTGCTTCGGGGGTAATTGTAAAAGCAACGGCGTCCGCCGCCTTCATGGATATGTTCTTCATTTTGAAGTGTAGCTCACAGTTAGTGTTCTCTATGATGTCATCCACAGGGTATGTATCGAGCAGTGCGTCGCCCGGGGTGAAACCAACGCTGCTTCTCGGCATGGATGGGACGATGCTATCCAATGCTGGATGATCATCCGCTTGCTGCTGCCGCTGCTGAGACCCCCTTTCCTGGCTAACTGAGTCGATCTGCTGCTGCTGCTGCTGGAATTTGAGTGCCAAGTCTGCGTGCCTTGCTTCTAGGCCTTGAAGGCGTTATGCGTCCTTCTTCCTCTGCTCCTCCTCCAGCTTCCTCTTCTTCTCCTCCTCCCTCTTCTTTCTTGCACGGCTCCTGTAGTCGTCGTTCCATTCCGAAAAGCCCTCATACCAGGGAATAACGCCCTTGCCTCGTGTTCTTCCCGGGTGTTCAGGATTTCCCAGGGCGCGCGTAAGCTCGTTGTTCTCTCTGTTGGGTGTGAACACCCCCTTTCGAGCATCTTCTATTGCGTCAAGTAACTTTTCTGCGGCTCCTTTTAGACTTGCCTTCTTCGAAACCCCGCCTGTCTTCTGGTCCAACTCACCCACATGCGCATAGAACCAAGTTCTACACCCGGGGGGCCAGCTCCTAGTAACCGGAGTGACCCCTGCATCCTCCATATCTTGCTCAGACTTATCCCACTTAGGCATTGCCACCGCGTAGCCACCTGGCCCCAGCCTATGGAACTGCGTCTTTTTGCGGCATTGGCCTTGTTTTTTCTCGACCGTTCCTTAGATAATTCTGATTCCTTGAATTCCACGAAAGCGGGCCAGTGTTCTCTTTGCTTCTCTAGTGTTCCCGTGAATTCAGGAGTCTTCCTGTCTGCAGCGAGGTAGTTGGCCCATATAGTTTTCTTGTGGGTGTTGAATGCAATTGCCATCTTCTTAAGAGCAGCGTCCTTGACTTTCTACACATCTGCATCAGTGAAATAATCTGGTAGGGTGAAATGTTCCATCAGAGATTCCCAAAGATTGTCTTTTGCTCTGTCATCGACCCAAGTAACATCTGGACGTTTAGTTTTTGGCTCTTTCCATTCTTGAATGGAGATCGGAAGTTGGTCCTTCACAAGAACTCCGCACTAACGAACGAACTTGTTCGTAGTGTTCTTAGGCGAAAGGGGTTCGCCAGAAGCTTTGATGGAATTGATGTTGTACTTTACACCCTCCTTCAACTTTTTGCCCGGGGCTCGCTTTCTCCTGCTGTCTGTAGAAGCAGATTTGCTCGATCCGGAGGGCTGAAAGAAGAAAGATCGATTTGTTAATATATCTTCAAATAAAAAAATATGTGATGATCACTAGATGCCTGCTTATAAATATACCTCGCCGATAGTCTTTGTTATTTCAAGATCAACATTGTCTATGTCATCATAATCATAGTTCATGACTTCATCAGCTCGGTCGTCCTGATCGAATATCTTATCATCACCCTCCCCGGTATTGTTCAGATATTGGGAGCCGTCATCTGCTTCATTCAGATCATCTGGCCTGGTAGGGCTGCGTATGATCTCGAACATGGCCTCTTCTCCCTCTCTGCCGGTATTGTCCGCCATATCTTTTATTTAACACTAATCCAGAAGAAATATAAAACGATTTAGTATTCAAATTACAATGCATGGATGCAACCAATAAGGAAAAACTGAATCATATAGTACATAATATGCATCATCTCGAATAATATATAATCTCGAATACATCGTCTCGAATAAAATATAATCTCAAATACATCATCTCGAATAATATATAATCTCGAATACATCACTGGCTAGGTAGCTAATAAAGATCGAATACTACAGAAGAATCTAGGCCACTAGCGGTTCCTGGGGCGCGGGCGGTGGACACCCAAAGACAAGGAACCATCACAGGATCATATCTCCGGTCATCTGCCCAAAGAACCTGCCAGGTATTGGAGAACCTGATGTCCATAGCAGCCATGTAGCGATGGACGTGCTCGTCCTCCTCCCTGACACGACGACGCACCACCTCCGGCGGGGTCGGCTCCCTCTGCACCGAATGTGGCCCACGCAAACGCCACCAAAGGAGATCAGGGTCAACGACAGGACCCGAGGCCGGGTTCCTCACCAAGCGGCGCGCCCCTCCAGGTAGCACCTCCCAGTGCCAGCCCGGCGGAGCCCATTCCCGGACATGGGTCAGCTGGATGTCGTGGCGAACAGGTCGACGGCAAGGATGCGGGCCGGGCATCGTCGAGAATAAATATTATATGCCCGCAAAAAGTAACATTTTTAAATGATTGGATTGTGATAACTAAAATTTTATATGCAAATTCTAACAATTTGACATTAATCTAATTCATCTAGCTAAAACTAACTCTAAAATTTCTAACATTTCTATAAATATAACTAACATTTCTAATATTTCTATAACTAAAAAATAGAAAAATTGATAACATTTCTATAAATATTTCTATAACTAAAAAACAGAAAAATTTATAACATTTCTAATATTTCTATAACTAAAAACAGAAAAATTGCTAACATTTCTATAACAATGTGTGTGTGTGGACATGGCGGTCGGGGCAGGAGCTCACCGGCGAGGCGCGGCGACGGGGGGCGACGACGGGGACGGAGACGGGCGGTGACGACGGGGATGGGGACGGGGCGGCGACGACGGGGACGGGGACGGGCCGGGCGGAGACGACGGGAGGACGGGGCGCGGCGACGGGGACGAGGGGACGGCGACGGCGACGGACGGCGACGAGGGGCGGCGGCGACGGGGCAGAGAAGAAAGAAGCAGAAGGAGAGATGAGAAAGTGGTTTTTTTGAAGTGTTTTCTTATATAGAACAACCTTTAGTACCGGTTGAAGCCACCAACTGGTACTAAAGGTCTGTTTTGGCCAGGCCAAGCGGCGGGAAGCGCACACCCTTTAGTACCAGGTGGTGGCTCCAACCGGTACTAAAGACCCCCCTTTAGTACCGGTTTGAGCTACCACTCGGTACTAAAGGGGGTGCACTGGTGCAGGTGCGGTGCGTCATGTTTAGTCCACCTCGCTAGCCGAGGGCGTCCGCACTGGTTTATAAGCCCCAGTGCGGTAGCTCTCTCGAGCTCCTATCCAAAGCAGGCCTACTGGGCCTAAATGTTCTGTGCTGCCCTGTGGGCCTACTGGGCCTTTACGGGCCTGCATCCTGGCCCAACAACAGGTTGGGTTTTTAGTCATATGCAGGCCGCTGTGGCGCAGTAGGCGGGCTTTTTTATTTTCTTATTTTTTTGCTTTATTTATTTTTGAGTTATTTTTTGCTGTATTTAGAGTTTCTTTGTGAATATTTTTGCTTTAGGTACAAAAAATTACAAACTTTCTATTAGTGCCGGTAGTTTACCAATTTGAATAGTTTAAATTTCGAATTATTTGAAATTTGTGTGAATCACTAATTTGTGAATAACTTAACTTTGAAAATAGATTTTTTAGTGATTCTTTTTTCTTATGTTTAATATTAGTGTGTTTTATCATTATATTCAATTTGGTAATTCTTAGGTTATTTAAAAAATGAAATGCCTTTGTAACGGATGAGTTTTCGTCCGAAACCCTGATACTTCGAAAGAGATTGTCCATTTTGTACACGAAGTGCATCCAGTTTTTGTGGTAACCCTCTCTACTTTTTTGCACATGTTATGTGGGTGAAATTATGATACCATGCCAACTTTCAACCTTTTCTGAGTTCATTTGAAATGCTTTTCAATTTCAGGGTCATTTAGCTGAAAAAATCAGTAAATGCATGAAAGAATTTGTTTGCACATAAAATTTCTTCTCGTTTCAAATGCCAAAACACATAACTACCCTAACTATTACAGAGATTCCCTCCTGGGTGTGAAACATAGAAGAAAGTGATGATAGTGAAGCCGGTCACATCCCAGATCTTTGGGTGTGAAACTTTTTCTTCGCGTGTGTCCCTTTGCGCCGTAGCCATGGAAAATCTTCATCATTTAACTGGATGTTCGGGTCAATATTCACTGTGAATGGAGCAATTTCATCAAACTTTTCATAATCTTCTGACATGTCTGTCTTGTCATCCACTCCCACGATGTTTCTCTTCCCAGAAAGAACTATGTGGCGCTTTGGCTCATCGTATGATGCATTCGCTTCCTTATCTTTTCTTTTTCTTGGCTTGGTAGACATGTCCTTCACATAGAAAACCTGTGCCACATCATTAGTTAGAACGAATGGTTCGTCTGCATACGCAAGATTGTTGAGATCCACTGTTGTCATTCCATACGGTGGGTCTTCCGTTACCCCGCCTCGTATCATATTGACCCATTTGCACCGAAACGGGACCTTCAAACCACATCCATAGTCAAGTTCCCATATCTCCTCTATGTAACCATAATATGTTTCCTTTCCTGTCTTGGTTGTTGCATCAAAGCGGACACCACTGTTTTGGTTGGTGCTCTTCTTATCTTGGGCGATCGTGTAAAATGTATTACCATTTATCTCGTATCCTTTGAAAGTCATTATATTCGAAGATGGTAACTGGGACAGTGCGTACAGGTCATCTTCAATAGAGGCGTCATGCATGGTACGTGTCTGCAACCAGCCGGCGAAACTCCTGGTTTGTTCACGTGTAATCCAGTCATCAGACCGCTCCGGGTGTTTGGAGCGTAGAAAATTCTTGTGTTCGTCCATATACGGAGCCATCAAGGCGGAATTCTGTAGAACTGTGTAGTGTGCTTCAGTGAGAGAATGTCCGTCCATACATATTTTTTGATTCCCTCCTAGCGTGCCTTTTCCATCCAGTCCGCCCTTATGCCGTGATTCAGGAACACCAATCGGCTTAAGGTCAGGAATAAAGTCAATACAAAACTCAATGACCTCCTCATTTTCATGGCCCTTGGAGATGCTTCCTTCTGGCCTAGCACGGTTATGAACATATTTATTTAAGACTCCCATGAACCTCTCAAAGGGGAACATATTGTGTAGAAATACAGGACCCAAAACGTTAATCTCTTCGCATAGGTGAACTAGGACGTGCGTCATGATGTTGAAGAAGGATGGTGGGAACACCAACTCAAAACTGACAAGACATTGCACCAAATCATTCTCTAACCTTGGTATGATTTCTGGATTGATTACCTTTTGAGAGATTGCATTGAGGAATGCACATAGCTTCACAATGGCTAATCGAATGTTATCCGGTAGAAGCCCCCTCAATGCAACCAGAAGCAGATGCGTCATAATCACGTGGCAGTCATGAGACTTTAGGTTCTGGAACTTTTTCTCTGCCATGTTTATTATTCCCTTTATATTCAACGAGAAGCCAGACGATACCTTAATACTGAGCAGGCATTCAAAGAAGATTTCCTTCTCTTCTTTGGTAAGAGCGTAGCTGGCATGACCCTGATGTATGCTGTCTTTTCCATGCATACGTTGCTGGTCCTCCCGTGCCTCAGGTGTATCTTTTGTCTTCCCATACACGCCCAAGAAGCCAAGTAGGGTCACGCAAAGATTCTTTGTCACGTGCATCACGTCGATTGCAGAGCAGACCTCTAGGTCTTTCCAATAGGGCAGGTCCCAAAATATAGATTTCTTCTTCCACATGGATGCGCGTCCGTCAGCGTCATTCGGAACAGGTTGTCCGCCAGGACCCTTTCCGAAGACTACCTTCAAATCCTTGACCATATCATGTACATCAGCACTAGTACGGTGGCGAGGCTTCGTCCGGTGATCCGCCTCACCTTTGAAATACTTTCCTTTCTTTCTTACGGGATGCCTGCTCGGAAGAAATCGACGATGTCCCGGGTACACATTCCTCCTACAATTGTCCAAATATATACTGCTGGTATCATCCAAACAATGCGTGCATTCGCGGTATCCCTTGTTTGTCTGTCCTGAAAGGTTACTGAGAGCAGGCCAATCATTGATGGTCACGAACAGCAAGGCCTTTAGGTCAAATTCTTCCCCCATGTGCTCATCCCACGCACGTACAGCTGTTCCATTCCACAGCTGTAAGAGGTCTTCAACTAATGGCCTTAGGTACACATCAATGTCGTTGTCGGGTTTCTTAGGGCCTTGGATGAGCACTGGCATCATAATGAACTTCCGCTTCATGCACAACCAAGGAGGAAGGCTATACAAACATAGAGTCACAGGCCAGGTGCTATGGTTGCTGTTCTGCTCCCCAAAAGGATTAATGCCATCTACGTTTAGACCAAACCATACGTTCCTTGCGTCATCTGCAAACTCCTTCCCGTACTTTCTCTCGATTTTTCTCCACTGCGACCCGTCAGCGGGTACTCTCAACTTTCCGTCTTTCTTACGGTCTTCTCTGTGCCATCACATCACCTTGGCATGCTCTTTGTTTTGGAACAAACGTCTCAACTGTGGTATTATAGGGCCATACCACATCACCTTGACAGGAATCTTCTTTCTGGGGCGCTCGCCCTTGACATTACCAGGGTCATCGCGCCTGATCTTATAGCGCAATGCATCGCATACCGGGCAAGCGTTCAAACCCTCGTACTCACCGCGGTAGAGGATGCAGTCATTAGGGCATGCATGTATCTTCTGCACCTCTAAACCTAGAGGGCAGACAACCTTCTTTGTTTCGTACATACTCTCGGCAATTCGTTGTCCTTTGGAAGCATATTCTTTATCATTACCAGCAACTTTCCAAATCCCTTGTCAGATACACCATTCTCTGCCTTCCATTGCAGCAATTCCAGTGTGGTGCCCAACTTTTTCTTGTCAGATTCGCAATTCGGGTACAACAATTTCTTGTGATCCTCTAACATGCGCTGCAACTTCTTCTTCTCCAAATCACTTGCGCAGTTTATCTTTGCATCGGCAATGGCCCGACCTAGATCATCAGCGGGCTCATCTAATGCCTCTTCTTCAGCTTCTTCCCGCATTGCCGGCTCAGCTTCTTCCCCCATTGTTGTATCATCGTATTTAGGAAACCCATCATGGCCAGGATAGTTGTCGTCGTTCTCTTCTTCTTCATTGTCTTCCATCATAACCCCTCTTTCTCCGTGCTTGGTCCAAACATTATAGTGGGGCATGAAACCGGACTGAAACAAGTGGACGTGAATGGTTCTTGACTTAGAGTAATTGTTATCATTCTTACAGCCAACACATGGAAAGGCATAAAACCATCCGCTCGCTTGTTTGCCTCAGCCGCAAGCAGAAAAGTTTGCACGCCATTAATGAACTCGGGAGAGCATCGGTCATCGTACATCCATTGTCGGCTCATCTTCATTACACAACACCGAAAAGACCAAATTAATACAAGTTCATACATAAAGTTCATACAACACTTAAATGCAACAAACAAATAACTCTCTAGCATAAGAATTTAAATGCATCAACAAATGCGATCAAGATCGTAACTAAGGTAACAATTGATCCAACAGCATAATGATACCAAGCCTCACTATGAATGGCATATTTTCTAATCTTTCTAATCTTCAAGCGCATTTTCTCCATCTTAATCTTGTGATCATCGACGATATCGGAAACATGCAACTCCAATTCCATCTTCTCCCCCTCAATTCTTTTCAATTTTTCTTTCAAATCCTCGTTTTCTCTTTCAACTAAATTTAACCTCTCGACAATAGGGTCGGTTGGAATTTCCGGTTCACATACCTCCTACATACAAATATCTATGTCAGCTTGATGGGCATAATTTGTCAAAAACACGAAATGCAACAAATAGTTTCAAAAGAGAATATACCATATCCGAATCATAACCCGGACAAGGGCCGACGGGGACGGATATCAAAACCATGGCACTATGTATAACAAACAATGTACGGGTAAGATAATTATACGAGTAACTATATATCCAAATCACACAAACATCAATTTTTTATATAAAACATTCATGTACAAGAGGCTCACCACAAGGTGGTGCGGGCGACGGGACGGTGCGGGCAATCGACGGTGGTTACGATTGAGATTTAGAAGGCACTAAGTAAACCACACCTACATATGCAAACTAAGTGTTATTTTTGACCTCAAATTACATATAAATCAAATACTAGCACATATATATAATTCCTCCCAAATTACTAAACTCACAAATCAATCACTATATAAAGCATTGCAAGAGCTAATCTAGCAATGAGAGGTGAAAGGACAAAGTTGCTAACCTTTGTGATCATTTGAATGGATGGGGCCCTTCAAATCTTGACAAATTTTGAGCAAAATGTGTGATGAGCTTGAGAGAAAGAGGGGAAGAACATAGAGGAGAGGGGAAAGGGGAAGAACAGAGCGAGCTCGGGTGAACGAAGGGTGTATGTAGGACGACATTTAGTACCGGTTCGTGATACGACCCGGTACTAAAGGTGCTGGAGGGGCCCCGGACTGACAACATCCTGCCACCACTCACTTTAGTACTGGTTCGTGGCACGAACTGGTGCTAAACGTTCGCCACGAACCGGTACTAATGAGAGTGGCCGGCTAGCCGTTGGAACCGGCACTAATGCACACATTAGTGTCGGCTCAAAACCAAACCGGCACTAATGTGCTTCACATCTGACCCTTTTTCTACTAGTGTGCGCTATCTAAGTGATACAATGAGTTATGGAATTCACTATTAAGGGCATCCTGACATACTCGAATGATATAGCGATTCGAACTAGATTTCTGATGTTGATGTGCTCTATGGTACAAGTGGGTATGTTTTTACACACGGAAGTGTCGTGGTGTCATGAAGCTATTGTAAGCAGAGCATTTTAACGAGGTGAATCAGAACTTACTGCTTTAGTCACAACCACTATTGAATCATACTGGTTGTGTGAACTCTTGATGGACTTGCCTGGTTGAACAATCAGTGCCAACTATTCTTATGAATTGTGACAATCAGCAATTATCGTCAAAGTGAAGAATTCTAAGAATAATGTGAAGTTCTCAAGACACGTGAAGGGACGTTTGTGTTGCGGAACGCGGTAATTTCAAAAAAAAATCATATGCACACACAAGATCTAGGTGATGTATAGCAACGAGAGGGGAAGAGTATGTCTACGTACCCTCGTAGACCGAAAACGAAAGTGTTATGATAACGCAGTTGATGTAGTCGTACGTCTTCACGATCCGACCGATCTCAGCACTGAACGTACGGCACCTCCATGTTCAGCACACGTTCAGCTCGATGATGTTCCTCGTGCTCTTGATCCAGTTGAGGCCGAGGGATAGTTTCGTCAGCACAACAACGTGATGACGGTGATGATGAAGTTATCGGTGCAGGGCTTCGCCTAAGCACTACGACGATATGACCGAGGTGGAATATGGTGGAGGGGGCACCGCACACGGCTAAGACAACTATCAACTTGTATGTTCTAGGGTGCCCCCTACCCCCGTATATAAAGGAGCAAGGGGGAGGCCGGCCGGCCCTATAGGGGCGCGCCCCAAGTAGGATTCCTACTAGGAATAGGAATCCTATTCCTAGTAGGTTTTCAACAAGGAAGAGAGGGGGAAGGAAGGAGAGGGACAGGGGGAGAAGGAAAGGGGGGCGCCGCCCCCCTCCCCCTTCCCTAGTCCAATTCGGACCCCACGGGGAGGGGGCACGCGGCCTGCCCTAGCCGCTCCTCTCTCTCTCTCTCTCTCTCCACTAAGTCCCATAAGGCCCATTAGTTCCCTCGGGGGGTTCCGGTAACCCTCCGACACTCCGGTTTTATCCGAAACTTCTCCGGAACATTTCCGGTGTCCGAACATAGTCGTCCAGTATATCAATCTTTATGTCTCGATCATTTCGAGACTCCTCGTCATGTCCATGAGCACATCCGGGACTCCGAACTACCTTCGGTACATCAAAACACATAAACTCATAATACCGATCGTCATCGAACGTTAAGCGTACGGACCCTAAGGGTTTGAGAACTATGTAGACATGACCGAGACACATCTCTGGTCAATAACCAATAGCGGAACCTGGATGCTCATATTGGCTCCTACATATTCTACAAAGATCTTTATCGGTCAAACCGCATAACAACATATGTTGTTCTCTTTGTCACCGGTATGTTACTTGCCAAAGATTCGATCGTCGGTATCTCAATATCTAGTTCAATCTCGTTACCGGAAAGTCTCTTTACTCGCTCTGTAATAAAACATCCCGCAACTAACTCAATAGTTACATTGCTTGCAAGGCTTATAGTGATGTGCATTACCGAGAGGGCTCAGAGATACCTCTCCGACAATTAGAGTGACAAATCCTAATCTCGATCTATGCCAACTCAACAAACACCATGGGAGACACATGTAGAGCATCGTTATAGCCACCCAGTTACGTTGTGATATTTGATAGCACACTAAGTGTTCCTCCAGTATTCGGGAGTTGCATAATCCATAGTCATAGGAACATGTATAAGTCATGAAGAAAGCAATAGCAATAAACTAAACGATCATAGTGCTGAGCTAACGGATGGGTCAAGTCAATCACATCATTCTCTAATGATGTGATCCCGTTAATCAAATGAAAACTCATGCCTATGGTCAGGAAACATAACCATCATTGATTCAACGAGCTAGTCAAGTAGAGGCATACTAGTGACACTCAGTTTGTCTATGTATTCACACATGTACTAAGTTTCCAGTTAATACAATTCTAGCATGAATAATAAACATTTATCATGATATAAGGAAATATAAATAACAACTTTATTATTGCCTCTAGGGCATATTGCCTTCAGTCTCCCACTTGCACTAGAGTAAATAATCTAGATTACATAGTAATGATTCTAACACCCATGGAGTCTTGGTGTTGATCATGTTTTGCTCATGAGAGAGGCTTAGTCAATGGGTCTGCAACATTTAGATCCGTATGTATCTTCCAAATCTATATGTCTCCCTCCTTGACTTGATCACGGATGGAATTGAAGCGTCTTTTGATGTGCTTGGTTCTCTTGTGAAATCTGGATTCCTTTGCCAAGGCAATTGCACCAGTATTGTCACAAAAGATTTTCATTGGGCCCGATGCACTAGGTATGACACTGATAACCCACAAGTATAGGGGATCACAACAGTTTTTGATAAGTACGAGTGTCGAACCCAACGAGGAGCTAAAGGTAGAACAAATATCCCCTCAAGTTCTATCGACCACCGATACAACTCTACACACGCTTGACGTTCGCTTTACCTAGAACAAGTATGAAACTAGAAGTACTTTGTAGGTGTTGTTGGATAGGTTTTCAAGATAATAAAGAGCACGTTAATAAAAAGTAGTGGTTGTTTAGGTAAAGACACAACTAAGTTAGTTTTAGTAAAGATCTTTTTGTTACGAGAAAGTTATTTGTCCCTAGGCAATCGATAACTAGACCGGTAATCATTCTTGCAATTTTATATGAGGGAGAGGCATAAGCTAACATACTTTCTCTACTTGGATCATATGCACTTATGATTGGAACTCTAGCAAGCATCCGCAACTACTAAAGATCATTAAGGTAAAACCCAACCATAGCATTAAAGCATCAAGTCCTCTTTATCCCATACACAACAACCCCCTTACTCGGGTTTTTGTTTCAGTCACTCACGCAACCCACTATAAGCGAATCATGAACGTATTGCAACACCCTACAGCGGGGATCCCTCACGCTTGCGCGACACGGAGAGCACCATAGGACAGCACCAATAATAAAACATGCAACTCAAACCAATCTTGATCATCAAATAACCCATAGGACAAAACAGATCTACTCAAACATCATAGGATAGCCATACATCATTGGGAAATAATATATAGCATTGAGCACCATGTTTAAGTAGAGATTACAGCGGGTAAGAGAGAGGTTACACCGCTGCATAGAGGGGGGAAGAGTTGGTGATGATGGTGGTGAAGTTGTTGGTAAAGATTACGGTGATGATGATGGCCCCCGGTGGCACTTCGGTGCCACCGGAAGCGAGGGGGAGAGAGCCCCCCCCCTTCTTCTTCTTCCTTGAGCTCCTTCCTAGATGGGAGAAGGGTTTTCCCTTTGTTCCATGGCCTCCATGGCATGGGAGGGGCGAGAGCCCCTCCGAGATTGGATCTGTCTCTCTGCCTCTCTCTGTTTCTGCGTTATCAGATTCTACCCTCTCACCGTTTCTTATATTTCCGGAGATCCGTAACTCCGACTGGGTTGACATTTTAACATGATCTCTATCCAGATATTAGCTTTCTTGCGGCGAAAGAAGGGACCAACCGCCTTAAGGGGTGGCCACGAGGGTCAGGGGCGCGCCCAGGGGGGTGGGGCGCGCCCCCTGCCTCGTGCCTCCCTCGGGCACCGTCTCGCGTGGATTTTTCTTCCCAAAAATCATATATATTCCAAAAAAATCTACGTCGGTTTTTATCCCGTTTGGACTCCGTTTGATATGGATATTTGCCGAAACAAAAAACATGCAACAAACAGGAACTGGCACTGGGCACTGGATCAATATGTTAGTCCCAAAAATAGTATAAAAAGTTGCCAAAAGTATATGAAAGTTGTAGAATATTGGCATGGAACAATCAAAAATTATAGATACGACGGAGACGTATCAGCATCCCCAAGCTTAATTCCTGCTCGTCCTCGAGTAGGTAAATGATAAAAAGATAATTTTTGATGTGGAATGCTACCTAGCATAATCTTGATCACATATCTAATCATGGCATGAATATTAAGACACAAGTGATTCAAAGCAATAGTCTATCATTTGACATAAAAACAATAATACTTCAAGCCCACTAATAAAGCAATCATGTATTTTCAAAATAACAAGGCCAAAGAAAGTTATCCCTACAAAATCATATAGTCTGGCTATGCTCCATCTTCACCACACAAAATATTCAAATCATGCACAACCCCGATGACAAGCCAAGCAATTGTTTCATAATTTTGATGTTCTCAAACCTTTTCAACTTTCACGCAATACATGAGCGTGAGCCATGGATATAGTACTATAGGTGGAATAGAATGGTGGTTGTGGAGAAGACAAAAAGGAGAAGATAGTCTCACATCAACTAGGCGTATCAACGGGCTATGGAGATGCCCATCAATAGATATCAATGTGAGTGAGTAGGGATTGCCATGCAACGGATGCACTAGAGCTATAAGTATATGAAAGCTCAAACTGAAACTAAGTGGGTGTGCATCCAACTTGCTTGCTCATGAAGACCTAGGGCATTTGAGGAAGCCCATCGTTGGAATATACAAGCCAAGTTCTATAATGAAAATTCCCACTAGTATATGGAAGTGATAACTCAAGAGACTCTCTATATGAAGAACATGGTGCTACTTTGAAGCACAAGTGTGGTAAAAGGATAGAAACATTGGCCTTTCTCTTTTTTATTTTATTTTTGTGGGCTTCTTTGGCCCCCTTTTTTATTTAGGCTTCTTTGGCCTCTCCCTTTTTCTTTTTTTGGGGACAATGCTCTAATAATGATGATCATCACACTTTTATTTACTTACAACTCGCTATTACAACTTGATACTAGAACAAAGATATGACTCTATCTGAATGCCTCCGGCGGTGTACCGGGATGTGCAATGATCTAGCGTAGCCATGACATAAAAAAAAGGACAAGCCATGAAAACATCATGCTAGCTATCTTACAATCATGCAAAGCAATATGACAATAAATGCTCAAGTCATGTATATGATGATGATGGAAGTTGCATGGCAATATATCTCGGAATAGCTATGGACATGCCATGATAGGTAGGTATGGTGGCTGTTTTGAGGAAGGTATGTGGTGGGTTTATAGTACCGGTGAAAGTTGCGCGATACTAGAGAGGCTAGCAATGATGGAAGGGTGAGAGTGCGTATAATCCATGGACTCAACATTAGTCATAAAGAACTCACATACTTATTGCAAAAGTTTATTAGCCCTCGAAGCAAAGTACTACTACACATGCCCCTAGGGGGATAGATTGGTAGGAAAAGACCATCGCTCGTCCCCAACCAGCACTCATAAGGAAAACAATCAATAAATAAATCATGCTCCGACTTCGTTACATAACGGTTCACCATACGTGCATGCTACGGGAATCAAAAACCTCAACACAAGTATTTCTACTAATCCACAACTACCCACTAGCATGACTCTAATATCACCATCTTTATATCGCAAAACTATTGCAAGGAATCAAACATATCATATTCACTGATCTACAAGTTTTATGTAGGATTTTATGACTAACCATGTGAATGACCAGTTCCTGTCATCTCTCTAAATAGATATAAGTGAAGCAAGAGAGTTTAATTCTTTCTACAAAAGATATGCCCATGCTCTAACAAATATAAGTGAAGCAAAAGAGCATTCTACAAATGGCGGTTTTCTATGTAAAGAGAAACAGGCAATCCAAACTTCAAATGATATAATGAAAAACTTTATCAAGGTATGTGCTTTGTGAAAGTCCAATTAAGTGTCTTGATATATCTCTATAGATCTTGATGCCCAATATATAAGTAGCGTCACCGAGGTCTTTCATTGAAAAATTCTTATTCAAGTATCCTTTTATGCTATTCAGAAATTCAGTATCATTTCCGATTAACAATTTGTTATCCACATATAATATCAGAAATGCTACAGAGCTCCCACTCACTTTCTTGTAAATACAAGCTTCTCCAAAAGTCTGTATAAAACCATATGCTTTGATCACACTATCAAAGCATATATTCCAACTCCGAGATGCTTGCACCAGCCCATAAATGGATCACTGGAGCTTACACACTTTGTTAGCACCTTTTGGATCGACAAAACCTTCTGATTGCATCATATACAACTCTTCTTTAAGATATCCATTAAGGAATGTAGTTTTGACATCCATTTGCCAAATTTCATAATCATAAAATGCGACAATCGCTAACATGATTCAGACGGACTTAAGCATCGCTACGGGTGAGAAGGTCTCATCGTAGTCAACTCCTTCAACTTGTCGAAAACCTTTCGCAACAAGTCGAGCTTTGTAGACAGTAACATTACCGTCAGCGTCAATCTTCTTCTTGAAGATCCATTTATGCTCTATGGCTTGCCGATCATCGGGCAAGTCAACCAAAGTCCACACTTTGTTCTCATACATGGATCCCATCTCAGATTTCATGGCCTCAAGCCATTTTGCGGAATCTGGGCTCATCATCGCTTTCTCATAGTTCGTAGGTTCGTCATGGTCAAGTAACATGACTTCCAGAACAGGATTACCGTACCACTCTGGTGCGGATCTTACTCTGGTTGAGCTACGAGGTTCGGTAGTAACTTGATCAGAAGTTTCATGATCATCATCTTTAGCTTCCTCACTTACTGGTGTAGGAATCACTGGAACTGATGTTTGTGATGAACTACTTTCCAATAAGGGAGCAGGTACAGTCCCCTCATCAAGTTCTACTTTCCTCCCACTCACTTCTTTCCAGAGAAACTCCTTCTCTAGAAAGGATCCGTTCTTAGCAACGATTATCTTGCCTTCGGACCTATGATAGAAAGTGTACCCAATAGTCTCCTTTGGGTATCCTATGAAGACACATTTCTCCGATTTGGGTTCGAGCTTATCAGGTTGAAGCTTTTTCACATAAGCATGCCAGCCCCAAACTTTAAGAAATGACAACTTGGGTTTCTTTGCAAACCACAATTCATATGGTGTCGTCTCAATGGATTTTGATGGTGCCCTATTTAACGTGAATGCGGCCGTCTCTAAAGCATAACCCCAAAATGATAGTGGTAAATCCATAAGAGACATCATATATCACACCATATCTAATAAAGTGCGGTTACGATGTTCAGACACACCATTACGTTCTAGTGTTCCGGGTGGCGTGAGTTTCGAAATTATTCCGCATTGTTTCAAATGAAGACCAAACTCGTAACTCAAATATTCCCCTCCACGATGAGATCATAGAAACTTTATTTTCTTGTTACGATGATTTTCTACTTCACACTTAAATTCTTTGAACTTTTCAAATGTTTCAGACTTTTGTTTCATCAAGTAGATATACCCATATCTCCTCAAATCATCTATGAAGGTCAAAACATAACGATACCCGCCGCGAGCATCAACACTCATTGGACCACATACATCAGTATGTATTATTTCAAATAAGTTTGTTGCTCGCTCCATTGTTCCGGAGAATGGAGTCTTGGTCATCTTGCCCATGAGGCATGGTTCACAAGCATCAAGTGACTCATAATCAAGTGATTCCAAAAGTCCATCAGCATGGAGTTTTTTCATGTGCTTTACACCAATATGACCTAAACGGCAGTGCCACAAATAAGTTGCACTGTCATTATTAAACTTATATCTTTTGGGTTCAATACTATGAATATGTGTATCACTACTGTCAAGATTTAGTAAAAATAGACCACGCATCAAGGGTGCATGACCATAAAAGATATTACTCATATAAATAGTACAACCATTATTCTCTGATTTAAATGAATAACCGCCTCGCATCAAACAAGATTCAGATATAATGTTCATGGTTAACGCTAGCACCAAATAACAATTATTTAGGTCTAAAACTAATTCTGAAGGTATATGTAGAGGTAGTGTGCCGACGGCGATCACATCGACTTTGGAACCATTTCCCACGCGCATCGTCACCTCGTCCTTAGCCAATCTGTGCTTAATCCATAGCCCCTGTTTCGAGTTGCAAATATTAGCAACAGAACCAGTATCAAATACCCAGGCTCTACTGTGAGCATTAGTAAGGTACATATCAATAACATGTATATCAAATTTACCTTTCACTTTGCCATCCTTCTTATCCGCCAAATACTTGGGGCAGTTCCGCTTCCAGTGACCAGTCCCTTTGCAGTAGAAGCACTCAGTCTCAGGCTTAGGTCCAAACTTGGGCTTCTTCACTTGAGCAGCAACTTGCTTGCTATTCTTCTTGAAGTACCCCTTCTTCCCTTTGCCCTTCTTCTTGAAATCGGTGGTCTTGTTGACCATCAACACTTGATGCTCCTTCTTGATTTCTACCTCCGCGGCCTTTAGCATTGCAAAGAGCTCGGGAATTGTCTTATCCATCCCTTGCATATTATAGTTCATCAAGAAGCTCTTGTAGCTTGGTGGGAGTGATTGAAGAACTTTGTCAATGACACTATCATTAGGAAGATTAACTCCCAGCTGAGTCAAGTGGTTGTGGTACCTAGACATTCTGAGTATATGTTCACTGACGGAACTATTCTCCTCCATTTTGCAGCTGTAGAACTTATTGGAGACTTCATATCTCTCAATCTGGGCATTTGCTTGAAATATTAACTTCAACTCCTGGAACATCTCATATGCTCCATGATGTTCAAAACGTCGTTGAATTCCCGGTTCTAAGCCGTAAAGCATGGCACACTGAACTATCGAGTAGTCATCAGCTTTGTTTTGTCAGATGTTCTTAACGTCTTCATCAGCATCTGCAGCAGGTTTGTCACCCAGCGGTGCTTTCAGGACGTAATTCTTTTGTGCAGCAATGAGGATAATCCTCAAGTTACGGACCCAGTCCGTGTAGTTGCTACCATCATCTTTCAACTTAACTTTCTCTAGGAACACATTAAAATTCAACGGGACAACAGCATGGGCCATTTATCTACAACAACATAGACATGCAAAATACTATCAGATACTAAGTTCATGATAAATTAAAGTTTAATTAATCATATTATTTAACAACTCCCACTTAGATAGACATCACTCTAATCATCTAAGTGATCACGTGATCTATATAAACTAAACCATGTCCGATCATCACGTGAGATGTAGTAGTTTTCAATGGTGAACATCACTATGTTGATCATATCTACTGTATGATTCACGCTCGACCTTTCGGTCTCAGTGTTCCGAGGCCATATATGCATATGCTAGGCTCGTCAAGTTTAACCCGAGTATTCTGCTTGTGCAAAACTGGCTTGCACCTGTTGTATGTGAACGTAGAGCTTATCACACCCGATCATCACGTGGTGTCTCGGCACGACGAATTGTAGCAACAGTGCATACTCAGGGAGAACACTTATACCTTGAAATTTAGTGAGAGATCATCTTATAATGCTACCGCCGAACTAAGCAAACTAAGATGCATAAAGGATAAACATCACATGCAATCAAATATAAGTGATATGATATGGCTATCATCATCTTGTGCCTTTGATCTCCATTTCCAAAGCACCGTCATGATCACCATTATCACCGGCTTGACACCTTGATCTCCATCGTAGCATCGTTGTCATCTCGCCAACTATTGCTTCTACGACTATCGCTACCGCTTAGTGATAAAGTAAAGTAATTACATGGCGATTGCATTTCATACAATAAAGCGACAACCATATGGCTCTTGTCAGTTGACGATAATTGTGTTACAAAACATGATCATCTCATACAACAATTTATATAATCATGTCTTGACCATATCACATCACAACATGCCATGCAAAAATAAGTTAGACATCCTCTACTTTGTTGTTGCAAGTTTTACGTGGCTACTACGGGCTTAGCAAGAACCGTTCTTACCTACACATCAAAAACCACAATGCGGTATGGTGATTACTTTTTGATCTTCAGAAAGAACCATGTTCATTGAATCCGATTCAACTAAAGTTGGAGAAATAGACACCCACTAGCCACCTATGTGTGAAGCACGTCGGTAGAACCAGTCTCGCGTAAGCGTACGCGTAATGTCGGTCTGAGACGCTTCATCCAACAATACCGCTGAATCAAGAATCAACTAGTGACGGCAAGCAATATGTATATACCCACGCCCACAACTCCTTTGTGTTCTACTCGTGCATATAACATCTACGCATAGACCTGGCTCGGATGCCACTGTTGGGGAACGCGGTAATTTCAAAAAAAATCCTACGCACACGCAAGATCCATCTAGGTGATGTATAGCAACAAGAGGGGAAGAGTATGTCTACGTACCCTCGTAGACCGAAAATGGAAGCGTTATGACAACGCGTTTGATGTAGTCATACATCTTCACGATCCGACCGATCTCAGCACCAAATGTGCGGCACCTCCGTGTTCAACACAAGTTCAGCTCGATGACGTCCCTCGTACTCTTGATCCAATTGAGGCCGAGGGAGAGTTTTGTCAGCACGACGGCGTGATGACGGTGATGATGAAGTTACCGGTGCAGGGCTTCGCCTAAGCACTACGACGATATGACCGAGGTGGAATATGGTGGAGGGGGGCACCGCACACGGCAAAGACAACTGTCAACTTGTGTGTTCTAGGGTGCCCCTGCCCCCGTATATAAAGGAGCAAGGGGGAGGCCGGCCGGCCCTATAGGGGCGCGCCCCAAGTAGGATTCCTACTAGGAATAGGAATCCTATTCCTAGTAGGTTTTCAACAAGGAAGAGAGGGGGAAGGAAGGAGAGGGAGAGGGGGAGAAGGAAAGGCGGGCGCCGCCCCCTCCCCCTTCCCTAGTCCAATTCGGACCCAATGGGGAGGGGGCGCGCGGCCTGCCCTAGCCGCCCCTCTCTCTCTCCACTAAGGCCCATGAGGCCCATTAGTTCCCCCGGGGGGTTCCGGTAACCCTCCGGCGCTCTGGTTTTATCTGAAACTTCTCTGGAACATTTTTGGTGTCCGAATATAGTCGTCCAATATATCAATCTTTATGTCTCGACCATTTCGAGACTCCTCGTCATGTCCGTGATCACATCCGGGACTCCGAACTACCTTCGGTACATCAAAACACATAAACTCGTAATACCGATCGTCATCGAACGTTAAGCGTGCAGACCCTACGGGTTCGAGAACTATGTAGACATGACCGAGACACTTCTCTGGTCAATAACCAATAGCGGAACCTGGATGCTTATATTGGCTCCTACATATTCTACGAAGATCTTTATCGGTCAAAGCGCATAACAACATACGTTGTTCCCTTTGTCATTGCTATGTTACTTGCCCGAGATTCGATCATCGGTATCTCAATACCTAGTTCAATCTCGTTATCGGCAAGTCTCTTTACTCGTTCCGTAATCCAACATCCCGCAACTAACTCATTAGTTACATTGCTTGCAAGGCTTATAGTGATGTGCATTACCGAGAGGGCCCAGAGATACCTCTCCGACAATCGGAGTGACAAATCCTAATCTTGATCTATGCCAACTCAACAAACACCATAGGAGACACCTGTAGAGCATCTTTATAGTCACCCAGTTACGTTGTGACGTTTGATAGCACACTAAGCGTTCCTCCGGTATTCGGGAGTTGCATAATCTCATAGTCATAGGAACATGTATAAGTCATGAAGAAAGCAATAGCAATAAACTAAACGATCATAGTGCTTAGCTAACGGATGGGTCAAGTCAATCACATCATTATCTAATGATGTGACCCCGTTAATCAAATGACAACTCATGTCTATGGTTAGGAAACTTAACCATCTTTGATTAACAAGCTAGTCAAGTAGAGACATACTAGTGACACCCAGTTTGTCTATGTATTCACACATGTACTAAGTTTCTGGTTAATACAATTCTAGCATGAATAAAAAACATTTATCATGATATAAGGAAATATAAATAACAACTTTATTATTGCCTTTAGGGCATATTTATTCAGTTTGAGGTTTGTCGGAAAATTGAGCAACTCTGTAACAATAATTGTTACATATGTTTAAATAGCTAAAAACCTGGCAGGTCCCTTTATAAAGAAACTATCACGAAATGTGATAGATACTGCATCGAGGAGATGAGTATGAGACATATATGAACCCAACCATTTTATCAAAGATATTGTGAATTAGGACCTGGGAAGAACAAGCCGTCGGTTAATATAAGAGAGTAACCTATAACCCTCTCTAGGCGAAGATGCAAAACATTCAGAACTATAAGAGAACTGTAAGGCAGGATGACAAGAATGCCTTAATTTCTTTCTATTGACTATGTAGCAAAGAAGTTGTCGTATAGAGCATTCTTGAAAGAACACACTTATATAAGCCTTGATTTTTATACGGTGTTCTCTAGTAAGCTCACAAAGAGACCAGAGAGTACGGCAATGCATTGTTTTGTATATATGTGTTGGAATGGTCTTGTAAATGCTACTCTCTTATGGAAGAGCGAGTGTGTACAACTCGTCAGCTCGCCGAGTTGTATACATCTATTTTACATCTGGTATCTGGCTGCTGTTGAATTTGACGCGGGGTTTGCCCATGCTGAAGTTGAGCACTCTGGACCTCATGTTGTACTTGATCTCCCCGTCATAGAGCAGCTTGCGGATGTAGTGCTCAAGATCTGAGCCGATGAGACGAAGCGTGTACTCTGACAGTGGAGCTCCCTGCAGTGTAACAGCAGCAGAATTGTACCCAGGTCAGCCCGACACTCCCATCAACGCGGCATGACTATGCATAGCCAGCACTTCTCGCTACGATGCTAGAGAATTCTGCTGTATGAAGCTGGTTTCTAAATTTTTGGTAAATGTAGCAGAATCAGATGAACATGAAAACGTTCGGTTTTGCCACGTGGCTAGTACTCACTACTCCCTTCATTCCTAAATATAGTGCGTATTAGTTTTCTAGGGAAATTCCATATTGTAGTGCGTAGTTTGAGCTCAATCCAATTATGGACGAAATTAGCCCTCCACCAACCCATCAACGCAGAGCCTCCCTCCCTTGTTTATTTGTTCTGGTACACATCAGATGGGACAGACCCAGATGACTGGAGGGTGCCGTAGTTTCTCTCTAATTTTCTATTCTACTGGCATGAAACCTCGAACAGAACGATTGGGGCTTTCTCGTCCAAAACTTATCGCCAGCACATGTATTGGTATGTGGGCTGTTATCTATGCGCATTACATTTAGGAATGGAGGGAGTATGATTTCTCAGGGGAGCAGACGAGCAGTGTGCACGAATGGGATGGCCAGTTTACCTCGTAGTGGTCGACGAGGTTCTGGAACTCGTTGTAGACCATCTGGCATGTCTCGTCGGTCCAGACGAACTCCTCGGTGGGGTCGAGCATGAGCGTGAGCTTGTCCGTCTGCGTCTGGTCGAACGCGTTGGTCTCCGGGTCGATGTACGCGGCGTAGATGCGCACGTGCCGCGTCGTGCAGCTCAGCCACTGGCTGCCGTACTCCCGCCCCATGTTCTTGCTCTCCGCCCGCGGCTGCCGCGGGAGCGACTGCGCGGGGCCCTTCGCCGCCGCCGCCGCCGTCGCCTGCTCCTCCTGCAGCGGGGGCACGGTCGCCGCGGGCTCCTCCTCTTTCACCTCCTGCTGGGCTCGCACCGGGGGGAACCGGACGCTACGTGGCGCAGTTTTGGCGCCTGGGCACCGGCTCTGGAGCGCGAACTTTGCCGCCGGGGAGAGGAACGACGAGGCCGCCGCGGTCGCCATGCTCTGGTGGCCTCCGTTTTTTGCTTGGCTGGGTAGTGATCTTCTGGTTCGCGATGGCTGGCTGTGTATTTGCCGCTGCTGTGCGCGGGAGCCACACGAAGGTCGCTGTGCCTCCGTGTGACTAGTGTGGATAAGGGTTATTTTCGCCACTCGCTGCTCGCCAGAGCTCTTTTTAGCCTAGCTGCCTGCCAGAGCTATACGTCGCCTACTGCGACCTGTTACAAAGCATCGCCTCAAGGAGTCTCCTTAGTGGGCCAGCACAGTCGTACGGTTTCACTTTCTTTCTTTGGTTTGTTTTGTTGTTTTTTCTGTGTTTATCACTAGTTTCTCTGGTCTTTTAGTTCATTTTAAAATTTCTTTTCCTTCTTATTTTTTTCAACACATGTAGTTTTTCCAGTACACATTGCCCCATTTTTCATACACGTGTGGAACATTTATTTGATACACATTGAAATCTCTCAAATACATAATGTACATTTTTAAGCTCATTTTTTAAGCACATGTTTGGAACATTTTTCTTGAGTATGTGTTAAATATTTTTCAAATACATGTAAATATTTTTTAATGACACGATTTTTTTTCAACAACACGAATATTGTTTTCACATTGTATAAACATTTTTCCAAACTATCACAAACATATTTTTGAATGCATTATTTTTTTTAAATGTCAGTTTTTAATGATACAAAACATTATTTTTAAACTATGCGAACATACTTTTTACATTGTATAAAGAGTTCCCAACAATGCGTGAATATTTAAAAAATGACACGTACATTTTTTTAATGCTATCAACATTTTTAAAAGTTATGCAAACACCATTTTATACATTTTGTGTTTAAATAAATTAATTCTTTAAACATATATTATAGTTTCATAAAAAAATTGAAATGTAAACAGAAATAAAAAAGGATAAGAAAAGAAATAACGAACCTAACACTACTTGGATTGGCCCATCGTACGCTAGCTTGAGGCGATGCTATGCTCCAGATCGCTGAAAGTGATATATAGGAGTGCCCCGCGCTGCTGGCCGAAAAGCAAATTGCTTCCAGGGCGGCCTTAGGAGAGCAACTAACCAAACGGTTACACATTTGGGGGTCTCCCGTAAGGGTCAGTTGTTTTTTGGCCTGGGTGCGCGTCAAGTGATGTGTCCAGCCGCCGTAACATGTCGCATGCTGGGCGTTTTCTTTGAATTTATGTTTTTTATTTTTCTGCAGGCATTTTTCTGGTTTTAGATGGGTTTTTCCAAGATTTTTTGGCTTTTTGGCTTTCCCTAGGATTTGAAGATTTTTTGTTTTGCAAAGCACAACTGTGTTTCTTGGAAAAAAACTGAGCTCGAGAAGCGCAAGTATACTTCGTGTGGAGGCATAGATTTGCTTCCGTGGAAAGAACAATTGTGCTTGTCGAAAAAAAAATGTCCCACGAGAAGCATAGAAAAAAATGTGCTTTCATGAGAAGGATTGCTTCCGCGAGAAGCAGAATTCGGAAGAAAAAATTGCTTTCTTGAGAAGCACATTTTTTGTTTCTCGTGGAAGAGAAGATTTGCTTTCGCAAGAAGCACACTCAAAAAGGGAAAAGCACAACATGTGCTTCTCTGAAAAAAAGGAAAAAACACAACCAGTGGTTTTAAAAAAGTGAAAAATCGCAACCATGCTTTCAGAAAAAAAAATCATTTATTTGGTATTCATTTTTTGCACGAACCATTTTTTTTGTCTTCATTTTTTTTTCGTTTCTAATTTTGTAATGAAAAATAAAAAGTTCATCGAAACATATTAACATGAAATCTAGATCTTCGACACGACAAATCCAATGGTTCGGTATTTAGACGCACTGTTCAAGAGATAAAATATTTTTGATAAACAAATTTACAAAAAAAAGAGAAAACTACCCAGTTGCAACAAGTGGCGCACATGCATTGTGTCACTTGTCAATGCCTGGAAGGTGAGGAGTAGGGGGCTGCAAACATGTCGAGTACGAGCGAATTGGAGTGGGCTCAACTCAACTTATGCTACAATCCAAGCAAGCTCAACTGAGGGAAGCTCAAGATAGAGCGGTAGAAAATGATTGGTGCTCAGCTTGTACTTATCTTAAATTGATCTTGAGCTAAATAATATTATTATTTTAGGGTATTTAACATTTGTGTCCCTAACTCGATCCACTATTTAAATTTACCCCTAATTTTGAAGGATGCTTAAATTTACCACTCTGTTGTTAGGTGGCCTTGCAAAAATGCCCTTCCGGACTGTTTTCGTCCGGTTCAAAGGCCGTTGACTGTTTTCAGAGCGTTAGCTGGACATTATGCCCCTGTCTCTATGTGTTACATACACGTCGGACCCACTTGAAAAAATAAAAGGAAAAGACTATTTCTCTCACCCCTCTGTTTGTATCACTTACATGTGGGCCAACCAAAAAATAAAATGAAAAGTCTATTATCTCTCCCTCCTCTGTCTCTCTCGCCTCCAGCGTGCACAGAATCGACGGCAGCATGCGTCGGTTGCCCGTAGCAGGCTCGCCGGCATGGCAGCTCTGCGCTCACCATCGCTCCCCTGCGCTTGATTCGCGCTAGTTGGGCACACAGGCGGCCACCAGATCCAGTTCCCGGCAGAGTCAAGCGGCGGACGGCGATGGTTGTCACGGGAGCTCACCGAGGACCTCCTAAGCACAAAATTGACGAGCGCCAAGGAAGAGGGAGCTCGAGGAGGGGCTCTCAGTGCCAGGATTTGGAGAGGGTGTGCCGGAAGCGATGACATCAACCTCGGAAGGCCAGCGGCGCTCATCACCGGAGATGAGGAAGGGGAGGGAGAAGCACCAAATTGGCTGAGGGGAAATGTGTGAGAGCTCGATTGGATGCTAGTGGCCTCTATTTGCTGAGCCCTCGTGCCCTCTGACCCTCTCGCGCCGAGCGCCGCCTGTCGCCGCCTCTCGAGCTCACTGCTACCGGTCGTCCGGACCACCCCACGCCCTCCGTCCACCTTAGTCCACTTCTGCTACCTGCCGGGAACCTCGCACAGCTGCTCTGCATCCCCTAGCCAATCCAGCTCCATACGTACATCGCCGCCGGCCTTCACGCACACGCCGGTGTTTAGTAGCCGTGGTTAAGACCTATAGCCTAACATATATACACTGTTAAGTGTGCCACTCACTCGTGGGCCTTCTACTAAAACAATTAAACCTATTAAGAGATAATGACATGTGCCCCCTGCTGACTGGTCTAACTTTGACTTAATTTTTCCATTTATTTTTTAGAGCGGGCCCCACATGTAGGTGATACAAACAAAGGTGTGAGAGAAATAATTTTTTTTTATTTTTAAAAGTGGGTCCCATGTGTAAGTGAGACAAGGGCAAAAATGTCCAGCTAGCGCTCAGAAAACGGTCAAAGCACTTTGATCGGACAGAAACTACACGGAAGGGCATTTCTGTAAGGCCACCTAACGGCAGAGGTGCAAATTTGAGCATGCTTCAAAATTAAGGAGAAATCTAAGTAATGGGTTTGAATTAGGGACACAAATGTAAAATACCCTATTTTTTTAATCATCCAAGACAATTTTTCAACAAGTCATAACAAAACATAAGAAACCACTATAAATATTATTCCAATCAAAATAATTATAATATAAAAAATAAGATGGTTTGACCTATTCTCTCTCCACTGAAGACTAGTATTTAATAGCAAGACTTTATGGATGAACTAGTATCAAGAGAAGAAAATTAATGTGTTGCTCAAACTTTAGCCAAAATAAACAAGATATTTAATTTAACACACGGCTGGCCATGTACCATGCCGGGACCTAAATTTTCTCCATGCTTAATCAAGTTTCCATATTTGATACTACATAAAAAAATCATATACAACATAAATGTAATAAATTGTCCAATTTCCTTTGAATATATATTAGGATTATTTAATCATGTTATTTCGAGATAAAATCGAGCGAGCCAATATTAGCTTTGGCTCAAGATCAGCTCGTTTCTCCATTGAGCTACGTAAAGTACTCATACTCAACTCATTTCTATTTAAGTGCATCTCGAGTCGAGTTAAAAGACATGTCGATCTCAAACAGCTCACGAGCCTTGAGCTTTTCTTGTAGGCTCTAGTGAGGAGTGACCTTTGCAAGGGCTAGCCCTTAACCAGCGATTTCGGTGTTTGGGCGAGGAGAACGAGACATACATTGGGCCTTCCGGGCTTACAAACATATTGGGTTGTGTATAATATATAATTATTTACTGATCCTCAAAGAAATATTTATTTAGGTGGAGAATGTGTATAATTGGCAGGATGCGTATTAGGCACATGTAATCGTGTCACGCGGAAATTTGGCTAATAGTTCGTCCCGGACTAGTTTATCCAAACACTTTTCTTTCTTCCTCCAAAGGTGATCTCGCCTTCACCGCCGGCCTTCGGCGGCTCCCCTCCGTCGATGGTTTCGGTCGCCGGTGGTTAGGGGGTCGTCGGATCCACGTGTATGGATCGTTTTTAGGCTCTCGTAGTTTAGGTTTTTAGCCTGTCCATCCTCTTTGCTTCGGCGGCAATGATGGTGGCGCTGAATAAAGTTTTTTTAAATCCTACTCTGACGAGGCGATCGATACTATGGTTGGGGATGGATTTGGAAATCAGTCTGTTCAAGCAAGGATGGTGTGGCGGCAACGGCATCCTGGACATGTGTCCTCGGGCTCCGCTGTTGCGACGGCATTTGCTCCAGCGCCGGTGCGGAGCTTGTGAGGTAGTCTAGGAGCGGAGGCAGACTGTGGTCTGCATCGCCGGTATCTGGAAGATAGTGGATCGTATGTTGGGTTCGTGGTTCATGGATGATAGGTATCGTGTTCTTATCGAACGTCTTAATCATTTGGGGTGTCTGATCTAGAGTTTGATAGCGTGTCTAGGGTGTTTTCCCAGTCGGATTCGTTCAATGGTAATGGTTTCGCTTGGCGAACCACCTTGGATGTCAGCAAAGCTGCATATCAGTGATGGAACTATGTCGAGCTCGAGTATGGAGGTGATCTGTCATCTCTTTCTTTCTTTTGGTGGCTGGTATGGTGGTGCCAAAGGCAGGTGACAGACATTGATGTCAAGCTTAAATGATTCTTCAGTCTTGTTTGTAGTTTTACTTCTTGGATGATGTTCCTTTGTGCAAAGCCTAGTATTATGTTGTCTTTTTAGTTTTGCCAGGTCAGTTTGTACGTGACTTGTATTATAATTCTTATCCTTATGATATACTATCTCTATTCCTAAATATTTGTCTTTTTAGAGATTTCAACAAATAACTACATACAGAGCAAAATGAGTGAATCAACACTCTAAAATATGTCTATATACAATCCGTATATGGTAGTCCATTTAAAATCTCCGAAAAAACAAATACTTAAGAACGGAGGGAGTATAAATGAGACACGTATTACCATAAAAAATTTATGTCACACAGATACTACTAGACCAACACTCCAGATTAAAGCGAACCAGCCTATAGTTGGATCGTTAGATGGACAGCCGTATCTCCAGCCTACCAAGGTTCAAGTCTTGGTGCTTGCATTATTTCTGGATTTATTTTAAAGTTTCCGGCGATTCGCTTTTAGTGGGAGGAGACGTTCCCGTCAATGATGAGGCGCCTACGGTAACTTGTAAATCTCATGATGATATGCCGGCTCAGTCTCTCGAAGGTGCTTATAGGGATATAGTGTGCGTATATGCATTCATAGGGGTAGGTATATGCACGCGGCAATGTACCTTCCAAACTCCATGTGAGTTTTATCTTCAAACAAAAATTATGCGTGTGAGCTAATGATGTGAACTTCACTTGTGAATGCACAATTAGAGAATCAAGTGTCTTTTTGAGCGCAGCAAAAGCAGCGAATACACAACAACTTCTCCCTCGGTCTTGTAGATACATCCGTATCTAAAATTTAATACGAGTAATTTGGGATCAAGGTAGTATCTATTTGGGATCAAGGTATCAACATGTGGAGCCCATCAGGATTTAAGTACTAGATTTGACATTGGTGCTCGCATTATTCCTGAATATATTTCAAACTTTCAACGATGTTTTTTTAGTCGGAGAAGACGTTTTCGTCCACTGCAAGACGTCTGTGGTAACTTCATGACCGTGTGCTCGTGTATATGAGCGACTTTGATTGTATTGTGTTAAAAAAAAGACATGCACACCGAAAACCTAAGCATTACGGCCCAACAATGAATGTGCAAATCAAGGTCATGAAGTACATTTTGTTTGCAATCTAAATGAATCAAATCATGCTTGTATACAACAACAATTCCACCCCCATTTCTCGCAGGATCATCCCTACGAAGCACTAGCACGAGAACTAGAGATGCACGTTCATCTACACCGTGTGCTTGGCAAGGCAAGCAGGTGGAGCAAGGGGCACCACGGGAAGGTCCTCGCAGTTGCAGATCTCGATCACGTTCCCGTCCGGGTCGTGGAAGAAGAGCTGCTCCACCGTCGTCTCGCCGTCCCGCACCCTCGTGGTGACCACCTCCAGGTTCATATGGCGCAGCCTCGCCTTCGTCAGCGCCATGTCCGAGCACTGCCATTTCCAAACCGCGCACCACGGGTCAGAGATTAATCAGCGACGAGGGTGCCCGCAGCTCTCCCCGTGCTTGATCTGCACTGACCTGAAAGGATATGTGGTTGCCCTTCGGGTTGATCGCCGGCGATCTCGGAGGCGCGTCGCAGCCGGCGCTCCGCTGCAGCAGGTGTATGCCCATGCCGTATCTATGCATCCTGCGACGAGCAACATCCCGCATCAGCGAACACACGCTGTTTTTTACACGACGCGGCAAGAAGCATTTGAATTTGCGCGTCCTCACCATGCTCCCCCGAAGTCCAGGGACGCCGGGCGTTGGATCAGCTGGAAGCCGAGCACGCGTCGGTAGAAGTCGACGGAGTCCTCGACGGACGTGCACGAGAAGGCGACGTGGTTCAGGCGGACGAGCGGCAGGGCGGGTTCAGGCTCAGGCTGCTGCTCCTGAGCAGGGAGGTCCATGTAGGAGCTGGGACGATTGTATTTTGGGTGGTGTACTGATGAATAATTTCAGTGCATTCGATTGCGGTCCTGTCCGTATTTATACACACATACTGTACATGCCACATTTTGGGGTATGTACACGCGTACATGAGGAAGTGTGTGTCTTAACGCAAACGCGGATTCAGGATATAAGTGCGGGATCCCGTCCTTCGGGGAGGAGACTTGACCGCCACGAGGGGTCGATCTCAATCTCCTTACTCGGTATCCATCGACCTGTTGCCGTGCTGGGCATCTTACAGGCAGGCACCTTCTCGTGCACGTTTGCGGTTTGCAGACACAAAATCCACGAAATTGACCAAATCAATACTCAGCAACTCGACGCTGCTGGTTTACAGGCAGGCCGGGACGCGGATTCTCGGATCCTCTCCCAGAAACTTCTCTTTATATAAGCATCTACAATCGGGCTCCTCAAACCCCCACTATACGTCCGGGCGGATGGTTCGATCAGTGACCGATCAATGTGACCGCTCCTCAAAGCGATCCTATACATCCAGATTGACGGACACCATATATCCAGCCCATATTTTTTGAGACGGATATGGAAGGTACAGGCGCGCTCGTCATGTCAGATCTGATAGACAAGACTCGCGGGGCTTCCTATCTGCCGCATTCTGTGGCAGAATGTCGACGCTTCGCACAAGTTACTTTCCGACTGGGCCGGCCCAGGCAGGCACAAACGCGATGCGTTGACTAGGATTCAATCTCGCAACCGCCCTCTTGTCAGGTAGCTAGCCACTACGGCTGACTCACATTCATGGTGAAAAGGCAATGTGAATTCTTTAGAACTAGTCACATAGTCACACAGGCAGATCGGGTTAGTTTTCCTTTTTTTAACTTTTCTTGTAAATTTTGATTATATTTTTAAAAAATTGCGAACGTTTTTGACAGAACACACACGAGTTTTCAAGAAATGTTAGCAACTTTTCTAATTTCTAACGAAATTCTAAAAACAGGAACAATTTTGAAGTTGTGGAATTTAACAAAAAGCAGGGACATATTTTAAAATTACTACCAATTTTGATAAACACGGACAAATTTCTAGAAAATGTGATTTTTTTTATCTGTGGACAAAAAATTAAAAACAGGAACATTTTTTGAATTGGTCAACAAATCTTGGAAAAACAGGAACAATTTTTGACAATGCGGAACAAGTTTTGACAAATTGAAAACAATTTTTGAATTTATGATCATTTTTGAATTTGTGAACAAATTTTGAGAATATGAACATTTTTTAATTTTGAATTTTTCTGAAAACGGAAACATTATTTAAGAATCATGAACAAGTTTTGAAGCTGTGAACAATTTTGGAATCTGCAAACAAATTTTAAAATGGATTTTTTTTAATTTGTGAACAAATTTTGAAAAAGCAGATCATTTTTTTGAAAACACGGACATTTTATGCAAGAAGGGACTTTTTTGCATCTGTTAACAAAATTTAAAACTATGAACAAAATTAGGAAAAAGCATTATTTGAAATTTGCAAACATTTTTAATTTGTGAACAAAAGTTTAAAACAAATTTTCGAAATGTGAACATGTTTTGAAAAGAGAACACTTTTTGAAAATGCGAACATTTTTCTAAAATTGTTATTATTTTTTAATTTGTGTACAAATATTAATAACAGGGTAATTCTTTAAACTTCTGAATGTTTTTTGAATTTTACTTTTTTTCTTTTAAATTCTAAAAAAGTAGAAACAAAAAGGCTAGAAGAAAAAGGAATTAGAAAAAAATTGAAAAAAATGAAATAAGTAAAGAGAAAAGGAAAAATGAAAAGCGAAAAACTGAAAGAAAGGAAAAAGGAAAAAAACATAAAAGGCTAAAAAATTAAAAGTAAATTAAAACCGGTTCAGGAACCTTCTAGAAGGTTCCCAGAATGGTCAAGAATCTACTAGAAGGTTCCCAAAACCGGATACTGTAGTGTGTGTGTACGTTAGGAAATTGGGCCGGCCCATCTTGATAGCCAGGCCTCTCGCAATCAACCAAGTGTGGAAACCAGCGACAACTTGACGCAACGAGTGTCCGTTAGGATTTTCCAACACTCACCATAATTTTCATCAAATTCCCTTGACCTTGTGAGACCAACCCTTTCCACTCCTCTCTCTCCCACGTCCGTCCTGGCCCTCCCCTAGTTTCGGTGTCACCATGGCTCCATCACCGCCCCGACCCTTGAGCACCACCCCCACCGCCACAAAAGTCCTCCCTGGCCGTCTCGTCGCCTCATACGCCGCTGTGCTATGTCCGACTATTCTCGGGCTGCACTTTGCCCAATGTGTTCGACAAATTGTCTGAGCAGTTTTTTTTCTTTTGTAGAAAAAACGATGAATTCAAAGGGTCCATCGGATGAGGAGTATCGAAACACGGAGCATCGTAACATGGAGCTTGATGAATTAATTTGAAATGAGTTCTCCGATTCATCAAATTCGGATGAAGATGCCGAGATGATGATGATCATGAGCGTCCAGAGGAAATGGATAAGGAGGTGGAGCACATTCTAAACTTCATGGGTTCTATCAAAGGGAGACGAGATCTAAATTGGGATAGGGTCACTAGGGCATGGCTGCTCTACAAGGAGTGCTTAAAACCCAAACCAACATTCTCTAATATATGATTTCAACGACGCTCTCGTATGCGTAAACCCTTATTCTTGCGTGTGGTGGAGGGAGTGGAGGCACATGATCGCTAACTCATGCTAACTAGAGATTGTTGCCGACAACTCTCATTCTCTCCTAAGCAAAAAATGCAAGGCTGCTCTAAGGATGCTTGCATTAGGTACCGCCGCGGATGCCATTGATGAGATGGCCCGGATGAGGTAGAACACATGCCTAAACACCACTGTGAGATTTTCTTTCCCCATGGTGGAGGTGTTTGGAGCAGAGTATTTGAGATGACCAAATGTGCAAGATATAGAAAGGTTGATGGCTATTGGAGAGACAAGAGGTTTTCCAGAGTATTTTATGTTTGAACTATGCATTTTCTCTTAGAAAAAATGTTATTCACATGTGATATTCATGTGTATGATCGGCATGCATGGATTTGAGGGTTTAAATATGAGGAGTGTGACTATCGGCAGGATATATGAGGGGTCGTCCGACGCTGTCCATGGTCGCGTTCGGGTGTTTAGGGGGCTGGATTTGCCAAGTCCGGCTATAGATGCTCTTAGAGTTTGGACGTGTTTTCTATTTGTGATTGTTTATGCGCAACCAAGGCTCGAGGACGAGCTTGTCTATTACAGTCAAATTATACCCCCCCCCCCCCACACACACAAAGGTAAATTCCTAGCATCTGCATCATTGATGCACACAATCATCTTTACTAAAATGGGATAGATTAGTCCATTCGAGGGACATCTAGTAGGAAATAGAGTAGACTAGGATGCTCGTCGACGTGCTGGATGGCGATGGCCGCGACCTTTTCTCATGCGATAACCAACGGCTGAGGCCTTCCTTTTTGGGGAGCGTTGCTTCTTAAGGTGGCCGACTGTTGTGGCCATCTGTTTCAAGGGGTGAAGCTTTATACGGATGTAGATGTCTCTGGCCGACTATGGGGGTGTGATACGTCTCCAATGTATCTATAAGTTTTTATTGTCCCATGCTATTATATTATCTGTTTTGGATGTTTTATATGCATTAGTATGCTATTTTATATGATTTTTGGGACTAACCTATTAACCTATAGCCCAATGCCAGTTTCTGTTTTTCCTTGTTTTAGAGTTACGCATAAAAGGAATACCAAACGGAGTCCAAACGGAATAAAACTTTCACAATGATTTTTCTTGGACTAGAAGACACCCAGAATACTTGGAGTGCAAGTCAGAAGAGCCACGAGGTGGCTACAAGGGTGGAGGGCGCTCCTAGTGGGGTAGGGTGCACCCCCCGACCTTGTGGGCCCCTCGGTGACCCCCTGACCTAGATCTTCCTCCTATATATTCTCAAATACCCCCAAAACTTTCAAGGGAGCCACGAAACCACTTTTCCACCGCGCAACCTTCTATACCCGTGAGATCCCATC
Source organism: Triticum dicoccoides (assembly GCF_002162155.2). Lineage (NCBI taxonomy): Eukaryota > Viridiplantae > Streptophyta > Magnoliopsida > Poales > Poaceae > Triticum > Triticum dicoccoides. The sequence continues at coordinate 635,865,706 of NC_041382.1, read as the reverse complement.
TAGGGGCCTTTTCCGGCATCCTGAAAGAGGGGGATTCGATCACGGAGGGCTTCTACATCAGCACCATTGCCTCTCCGATGAAGTGTGAGTAGTTTACCACAGACCTACGGGTCCATAGCTAGTAGCTAGATGGCTTATTCTCTCTCTTTGATTCTCACTACCATGTTCTCCTCGATGTTCTTGGAGATCTATTCGATGTAATACTCTTTTGCGGTGTGTTTGCCGAGATCCGATGAATTGTGGATTTATGATCAACTTATCTATGAATATTATTTTATTCTCCTCTGAATTTTTATATGCATGATTTGATATATTTGCAAGTCTCTTCGAACTATTGATTTGGTTTGGCCAACTAGATTGGTTTTTCTTGCAATAGGATAAGTGCTTAGCTTTGGGTTCAATCTTGCGGTGCTCGTTCCTAGTGGCAGAAGGGGAACCGACACGTATTGTATTGTTTCCATCGAGGATAACAAGATAGGGTTTTCATCATATTTCTTGAGTTAATTCCGCTACATCATGTCATCTTACTTAATGTGTTACGCTGTTCTTATGAACTTAATACTCTAGATGCAGGCAGGAGTCGGTCGATGTGTGGAGTAATAGTAGTAGATGCAGAATCGTTTCGGTCTACTTGACATGGGCGTGATGCCTATATTCATGATCATTGCCTTAGATATCATCATAAGTTTGCGCTTTTCTATCAATTTCTCGACAATAATTTGTTCACGCACCATAATAATTTCTATCTTGGGAGAAGCCTCTAGTGAAATCTATGGCCCCCGGGTCTATTTTCCATCATATAAGTTTCCGATTTATAATTTTAGTTTCCGATTTACTTTCTTTGCAATCTTTTACTTTCCGTTCCATAAACCAAAAACACCAAAAATATTACTTTTCCGTTTATCCATCTCTATCAGATCTCACTTTGCGAATAACCGTGAAGGGATTGACAACCCCTTTATCGCATTGGGTGCAAGTTGGTGTTTGTTTTTGCAATTATTCGGTGGCTTGTTGCGTTGTCTCCTACTGGATTGATACCTTGGTTCTCAAACTGAGGGAAATACTTACTCTACTTTGCTACATCACCCTTTCCTCTTCAAGGGAAAAACCAGCTCAAGCTCAAGAGGTAGCAGGAAGAATTTGTGGCGCCGTTGCCGGGGAGATCTACGCCAAGCCAAGACACACCAAGTACCCATCATAAACTCGCACCCCTCGCATTACATTATTCGCCATTTGCCTCTCGTTTTCCTCTCCCCCACTTCTAAAACGATTTTCAAAAAGATTTGCCTTTTCCTCGCCATTCTTTCGTTCGTCTTTTCATTGGCCCTTATGTCTTACTTGGTTTGTTTGCTCGTTTGCTTGGTATAATTGTGTGTTCATTGCAAATCGGAACCAAAGATTATGGATCCTCATCCACTTGCTAATCTTTTTAAGAGATCCAATTATGTTGAACCAATTGCTAGTGAGTTGAGTGCAATAGATTATCTTTATGAAGTTTTGCTTGAAATCCATGAATCGGAAAATTGTCATGAAGTACTTTCTGAAGTGATTCACGATAGATCTTTGAATAAAAAGCATTATTGCAATGATGTTATTATAAATTCTATTAATGTCAATGATATGCAAAACCCTAAGCTTGGGATGCTAATTTTGCTATGACTACTACTTGTTGCAATGATCATGATTGGGGTGATTCTTCTTATGATCTTGAAAATTTATTTAAGCCCCATGATGAATATGAGACTAATAATAATGTTTGCAATAATGTTGAAAGTGGGTTTGGAAGAGTGTCAACTTGAGATCCCACATATTTGGATAATGTTCAATCTTATGAAGTTTTTGATAAAAGTGGGTTCGGAGAGGTCGTGACTTTAGTTAATGATATTCCCACTATTTTGGAAGAGTGTCAACTTTGCATGCATGTGGATCATGTAAAGAAAATTTTATGTGATATCTATATTGTTGAATTTGAATATGATCCCACATGTAAAAATTATTATGAGAGAGGAAAATATGGTTGTAGAAATTTTCATGTCACTAAATTACCTCTTGTTATGTTGAGATTGCTATTGTTTCTTTCTCCTTCCTTGCATACGCTAGTTTTTGCTTGCCTTGATAATTTTTTTGCCTATAAGATGCCTATGAATAGGAAGTATGTTAGACTTAGGTGTGATTTTCACATGTTTTATGATTCCCTCTTTTGTTTCAATTGCTATCTTTCATGTGAGCATCATTAAAATTATCAATGCCTAGCTAAAAGGCTTTAAAGAAAAGCGCTCATTGGGAGACAACCCAATATATTTCCTTCCTTTTTGTAATAAATATTTCATGTAGCCTATGGTTAGGTGTGGTTTTATGTTTTAATTAGTGTTTGTGCCAAGTAAGACTTTTGGGATAGCTTACGGTGATAGTTGATTTGATCCCGCTGAAAAACAGAAACTTTTGCGCCCAGGAGATTAGTTTTAAATTTTAGCAGAAGCGCGATAAAATACTGATTATTTTTGCATAGGATTTATAAACAAATTGTATAGGACTTCCTAATTTCTCAGGATTTTTCAAGTTACAGAAGTATTCGAAATCTCCAGATTGCTATAGACTGTTCTGTTTTTGACAAATTCTGTTTTTCGCGTGTTGTTTGCTTATTTTGATGAATCTATGGTTAGTATCGGGGGGTATGAACCATGTAAAAGTTGGAATGAAGTAGATATTACATCAATATAAATAAAGAATGAGTTCACAACAGTACCAAAAGTGGTCATTTATTTTCTTATACTAACGGAGCTTACGAGATTTTCTGTTGAAGTTTTGTGTTGTGAAGTTTTCAAGTTTTGGGCAAGGATTTGATGGACTATGGAATAAGGAGTGATAAGGGACTAAGCTCGAGGAAGTCCCGGGATGGAATCCTCTCTTTCATCTTTGTCTATCGGTAACTTTACTTGAGGCTATATTTTTATTCACCACATGATATGTGTTTTGCTTGGAGCATCTTGTATGATTTGTGTGATAGCCTGGCTTATTAGGGATGATAGACTACTCATACCAATAAGGAATTCCTTCTTTTCCGGGAGCCCATTCGGACAGAACTCTAAAGTTAAGCATGCTCATCATGGAGTAGTTTTAGGATGGGTGACCGACCGGGAAGTTGCTCCCGGGTGCACACGAGTGAGGACAAAGTGCACAGAAAAGACTAGTATTGATCTGTGGGTCCAGTCTAGATCCTGCCAGGAGTAACGACCACCGGCGGGTGTGTCCGGGGCGTTACAAGTTGGTATCAGAGCCGACCCTCATGGTTACACGGATGTTTGCGGACAGGTGTGCGGTCATGTTGTTCATGACGTTTGTGACCCGTCGTGGCACACGGCATGGCACATGTACTGGATTGGATGCACAGATGTATGTGCCAAGAGGGAACGTTCTTGTGGCCCGACGAGGACGTTGGTTCCTCTGAGTGGGGGTGTATGTGATAGCCTGGCTTATTAGGGATGATAGACTACTCATATCAATAAGGAATTTCTTCTTTTTCGGGAGCCCATTCAGACAGAACTCTAAAGTTAAGCATGCTCAGCTTGGAGTAGTTTCAGGATGGGTGACCGACCGGAAAGTTGCTCCCGGGTGCGCACGAGTGAGGACAAAGTGCACAGAAAAGACTAGTATTGATCTGTGGGGCCAGTCTAGATCCCGCCAGGAGTAACGACCACCGGCGGGTGTGTCTGGGGCGTTAAAATTTGAGTCTTTGCTTTTTAGTTTGCTACAATCATCCTTGTTGTACACACCTTTTGGGAGAGACATGCATGAGTCGTGATTTATTAGAATGCTCTATGTGCTTCACTTATATCTTTTGAGCTAGGCAATTTTGCTCTAGTGCTACACTTATATCTTTTTAGAGCACAGCGGTGGTTTTATTTTATAAAAATTGATAAACTCTCGTACTTCACTTATATTATTTTCAGAGTCTTTAGAACAGCATGGTAATTTGCTTTGGTTATAAAATTTGTCCTAATATAATAGGCATCCAAGAGGGATATGATAAAAACTTTCATATAAAGTGCATTGAATACTATGAGAAGTTTGATTCCTTATGATTGTTTTGAGATATGAAGATGGTGATATTAGAGTCATGCTAGTAAGTAGGTTTGAATTTGAGAAATACTAGTGTTAAGGTTTGTGAGTCCCGTAGCATGCACGTATGGTGAACCTTATGTAACGAAGTTGGAGCATGAGATGTTTTTTGATTGTCTTCCTTATGAGTGGCGGTCGGGGACGAGCGATGGTCTTTTCCTACCAATCTATCCCCCTAGGAGCATGTGCGTAGTACTTTGTTTCGATGACTAATAGATTTTTGCAATAAGTATGTGAGTTATTTATGACTAATGTTGAGTCCATGGATTATGCGCACTTTCACCTTTGCGCCATTGCTAGCCTCTCTAGTACCGCGCAACTTTCCCCAGTACCATAAACCCACCACATATCCTTCCTCAAAACAGCCACCATACCTACCTAGTATGACATTTCCATAGCCATTCTGAGATATATTGCCATGCAACTTTCTACCATTCCATTTATCATGACATGTTCCATCATTGTCATATTGCTTTGCATGATCATGTAGTTGACATCGTATTTGTGGCAAAGCCACCATTCATCATTTTTATACATGTCGCTCTTGATTCATTGTGTTGGGGATCGCAGTAATTTAAAAAAAATCCTACGCATACGCAAGATCTATCTAGGTGATGCATAGCAATGAGAGGGGAAGAGTGTTGTCCACGTACCCTCGTAGACCGTAAGCGGAAGCATTATGACAATGCGGTTGATGTAGTCGCACGTCTTCACGATCCGACCGATCCTAGCACCGAAGGTACGACACCTCCATGATCTGCACATGTTCAACTCGGTGACGTCCCACGAACTCTAGATCCAGCTGAGTGTCGAGGGAGAGTTTTTTCAGCACGATGGCGTGGTGACAGTGATGATGAAGCTACCGGAACAGGGCTTTGCCTAAGCATCGCTATGTGTTTAACACCCAAAGAGTGATCATGTTTTGCTTGTGAGAGAAGTTTAGTCTACAGGTCTGCAACATTCAGATCCGTATGTATTTTGCAAATTTCTATGTCTACAATACTCTGCACGGAGCTACTCTAGCTAATTGCTCCCACCTTCAATATGTATCTAGATCGAGACTTAGAGTCATCTAGATCGGTGTCAAAAGCTTGCATCGACGTAACTCTTTACGACGAACTCTTTCATCACCTCCATTACTGAGAAATATTTACTTAGTCCTCTAAGGATAATTTTGACCGTTGTCTAGTGATTTAATCCTAGATCACTATTGTACTCCCTTGCCAAAATCATGCTAAGGTATACAATAGGTCGGGTACACAGCATAGCATACTTTATAGAACCAATGACTGAGGCATAGGGAATGACTTTTCATTCTCTTTCTATTTTCTTCTGTGGTCGGTTTTTGAGTCTTTACTCAACTTCACACCTTGCAACACAGGCAAGAACTCTTTCTTTGACTGATCCATTTTGAACTCCTTCAAAATTTTGTCATGGTATGTACTCATCGGAAAAACTTATCAAGCGTCTTGATCTATATCTATAGATCTTGATGCTCAATATGTAAGCAGCTTTACCGAGGTCTTTCTTTGAAAAACTCCTTTCAAACACTACTTCATGCTTTCCAGAAAATTCTACATCATTTCTGATCAACAATATGTCATTCACATATACTTATCAGAAAGGCTGTAGTGCTCCCACTCACTTTCTTGTAAATACATGCTTCACCGCAAGTCTATATAAAACTATATGCTTTGATCAACTTATCAAAGTGTATATTACAACTCCGAGATGCTTGCACTAGTCCATAGATGGATCACTGGAGCTTGCACACTTTGTTAGTATCTTTAGGATTGACAAAACCTTCTGGTTGCATCATATACAACTCTTCTTCAATAAATTCATTAAGGAATGTAGTTTTGATATCCATTTGCCAGATTTCATAAAATGCGGAAACTGCTAACATGATCTGGACATACTTTTAAGCATCGATATGAGTGAGAAAATCTCATCGTATTCGACACCTTGAACTTGTCGAAAACCTTTTACGACAATTCGAGTTTTGTAGATAGTAACACTACTATCAGCGTCCATCTTCCTCTTGAAGATCCATTTATTCTGAATGGCTCACCAATCATCGAGCAAGTCAATCAAAGTCCATACTTTGTTCTCATACATGGATCCCATCTCATATTTCATGGCCTCAAGCCATTTCGCGGAATCTGGGCTCATCATCGCTTCCTCATAGTTCGTAGGTTCGTCATGGTCTAGTAACATGACTTCCAGAAAGGATTACCATACCAGTCTGGTGCGTACCATACTCTCGTTGACCTACGAGGTTCGGTAGTAACTTGATCTGAAGTTTCATGATCATGATCATTAGCTTCCTCATTAATTGGTGTAGTAATCACTAGAACTGATTTCTGTGATGAATTACTTTCCAATTCGGGAGAAGGTACAATTACCTCACCAAGTTCTAATATCTTGCCTTCGGATCTGTGATAGAAGGTGTTCCCAATAGTGTCCTTTGGGTATCCTATGAAGACGCATTTCTCTGATTTGGGTTCGAGCTTATCAGGTTGAAACTTTTTCATATAAGCATCATAGCCCCAAACTTTAAGAAACGACAGCTTAGGTTTCTTGCTAAACCACAGTTCATATGGTGTCGTCTCAACGGATTTAGATGGTGCCATATTTAACATGAATGCAACTGTCTCTAATGCATAACCCCAAAACGATAGTGGTAAATCGATAAGAGACATCATAGATCGCACCATATCTAATAAAGTACGGTCACGATGTTCGGACACACCATTACACTGTGGTGTTCCAGGTGGCATGAGTTGCGAAACTATTCCACATTGTTTCAAATGAAGACCAAACTCGTAACTCAAATATTTTTTTCTGTGATCAGATCGTAGAAACTTTATTTTCTTGTTACGATAATTTTCCACTTCACTCTGAAATTCTTTGAACTTTTCAAATGCTTTAGACTTAAGTGTCATCAAGTAGATATACCCATATCTGCTCAAATCATCTGTGAAGGTCAGAAAATAACAATACCCGCCGCGATCCTCAACACTCATCGGACTGCATACATCAGTATGTATTATTTCTAACAAGTCTGTTGGTCGCTCCATTGTTCTATAGAATGGAGTTTTAGTCATCTTGCCCATGAGGCATGGTTCGCAAGCATCAAGTGATTCATAATCAAGTGATTCCAAAAGCCCATCAGCATGGAGTTTCTTTATGCGCTTTACACCAATATGACCTAAATGGCGGTGCCACATATAAGTTGCACTATCATTATTAAATTTGCATCTTTTGGTTTCAATATTATGAATATGTGTATCACTACGATCGAGATTCAATAAACAATTCACCTTGGGTGTATGACCACAGAAGGTTTTATTCATGTAAACAGAATAACAATTATTCTATGACTTAAATGAATAACCGTATTGCAATAAACATGATCCAATCATATTATGCTCAACGCAAACACCAAATAACATTTATTTTAGGTTCAACACTAATCCCAAAGGTAAAGGGAGTGTGTGATGGTGATCTTATCAACCTTGGAATTACTTCCAGCACACATCGTCACCTCGCCCTCAACTAGTCTTTGTTCATTTTGTAACTCCTCTTTCAAGTTGCTAATCATAGCAACTGAACTAGTATCAAATACCCAGGGGCTACTATGAACACTAGTAAAGTACACATCAATAACATGTATATCATATATACTTTTGTTCACTTTGCCATCCTTCTTATCCGCCAAGTATTTGGGGTAGTTCAGCTTCCAGTGACCATTTCCTTTGCAGTAGAAGCACTCAGTTTCAGGCTTAGGTCTAGCTTTGGGCTTCTTCATGGGAGTGGCAACTTTCTTGCCATTCTTCTTGAAGTTACCTTTCTTTTCCTTGCCCTTTTACTTGAAACTAGTGGTCTTGTCAACCATCAACACTTAATGTTTTTCTTGATTTCTACCTTCGCTGATTTCAACATCGCGAAGAGCTCGGGAATCGTTTTACGTCATCCCTTGCATATTATAGTTCATCACTAAGTTCCAGTAACTTGGTGATAGTAACTAGAGAACTTTGCCAATCACTATTTTATCTGGAAGATTAACTCCCACTTGATTCAAGCAATTGTAGTACCTAGACAATCTGAGCACATGCTCACTGGTTGAGCTATTCTCCTCCATCTTGTAGGCAAAGTACTGTCAGAGGTCTCATACCTCTCGACACGGGCATGAGTCTGAAATACTAATTTCAACTCTTGGAACATCTTATATGCTCTGAGGCATTCAAAACGTTTTTGAAGTCCCGGTTCTAAGCCATAAAGCATGGCGCACTAAACTATCAAGTAGTCATCATACCGAGCTTGCCAAACGTTCATAACGTGTGCCTCTACTCCTGCAATAGATCCGTCACCTAGCGGTGCATCAAGGACATAATTCTTCTATGTAGCAATGAGGATAATCCTCAGATCACGGAGCTAGTCCGCATCATTGCTACTAACATCTTTCAACATAGTTTTCTCTAGGAACATATCATAAATAAAACAGGGAAGCTATACGCGAGCAATTGATCTACAACATAGATATGCAAATACTATCAGGACTAAGTTCATGATAAATTTAAGTTCAATTAATCATATTACTTAAGAACTCCCACTTATATAGACATCCCTCTAATCATCTAAGTGATCACGTGATCCATATCAACTAAACCATGTCCGATCATCACGTGAGATGGAGTAGTTTTCAATGGTGAACATCACTATGTTGATCATATCTATCATATGATTCACGCTCGACCTTTCGGTCTCAGTGTTCCGAGGCCATATCTGCATATGCTAGGCTCGTCAAGTTTAACCCGAGTATTCTGCGTGTGCAAAACTGGCTTGCACCCGTTGTATGTGAACATAGAGCTTATCACACCCAATCATCACGTGGTGTCTCGGCACGATGAACTGTAGCAACGGTGCATACTCAGGGAGAACACTTGTACCTTAAAATTTAGTGAGAGATCATCTTATAATGCTACCGCCGAACTAAGAAAAATAAGATGCATAAAGGATAAACATCACATGCAATCAATATAAGTGATATGATATGGCCATCATCATCTTGTGCCTTTGATCTCCATCTCCAAAGCACCGTCATGATCACCATCTTCACCGGCTTGGCACCTTGATCTCCATCGAAGTAACGTTGTCGTCTCGCCAACTATTGCTTCTACGACTATCGCTACCGCTTAGTGATAAAGTAAAGCAATTACCTGGCGATTGCATTTCATACAATAAAGCGACAACCATATGGCTCCTGCCAGTTGCCGATAACTCTGTCACAAAACATGATCATATCATACAATAAAATTTAGCATCATGTCTTGACCATATCACATCACAACATGCCCTGCAAAAACAAGTTAGACGCCCTCTACTTTGTTGTTGCAAGTTTTACGTGGCTGCTACGGGCTGAGCAAGAACCTTTCTTACCTACGCATCAAAAACCACAACACGGTATAGTGATTGCTTTTTTATCTTCAGAAAGAACCCTGTTCATTGAATCCGATTCAACTAAAGTTGGAGAAACTGACACCCACTAGCCACCTATGTGCGAAGCACGTCGGTAGAACCAGTCTCGTGTAAGCGTATGCGTAATGTTGGTCTGAGCCGCTTCATCCAACAATACCGCTGAATCAAGAATGAACTAGTGATGGCAAGCAATATGTATATACCCACACCCACAACTCCTTTGTGTTCTACTCGTGCATATAACATCTACGCATAGACCTGGCTCAGATGCCACTGTTGGGGAACGCAGTAATTTCAAAAAAAATATCCTACGCACACGCAAGATCTATCTAGGTGATGCATAGCAACGAGAGGGGAAGAGTGTTGTCCACATACCCTCATAGACCGTAAGCAGAAGCGTTATGACAACGCGGTTGATGTAGTCGAACGTCTTCACGATCCGACCGATCCTAGCACCGAAGGTACGACACCTTCACGATTTGCACACGTTCAGCTCGGTGACATCCCACAAACTCTAGATCCAGCTGAGTGTCGAGGGAGAGTTTCATCAGCACGACGACGTGATGACGGTGATGATGAAGCTACCAGAACAGGGCTTCACCTAAGCACCGCTACGATATGACCGAGGTAGATTATGGTGGAGGGGGGCACTGCACACGGCTAAGACAATGATAAACTTGTGTGTCTATGGGGTGCCCCCTTCCCCCGTATATAGAGGAGTGGAGGAGGGGGAGGGCCGTCCCTCTATGGCGCGCCCTAGGAGAGTCCTACTCCCACCAAGAGTAGAATTCCCCCCTTCCAAGTAGGAGTAGGAGAGGAAGGAAGGAGGAGAGAGGGAGGAAGGAAAGGGGGGCCGGCCCCCCTTCCCAATTAGGATTGGGCTTGGGGGGTCGCCCCCTCCTAGGACGCCTCCTCCTCTTTCCCACTAAGGCCCAATAAGTCCCATACACTCCCCGGGGGGTTCCGGTAACCTCCCGGTACTCCGGTAAATGCCCGAACTCACCCTGAACCATTCCGATGTCCAAACATAGTCATCCAATATATCGATATTTATGTCTCGACCATTTCGAGACTCCACGTCATGTCCATGATCATATCCGGGACTCCGAACTACCTTTGGTACATCAAAACACATAAACTCATAATACTGATCGTCACTGAACGTTAAGTGTGTGGACCCTATGGGTTCGAGAACTATGTAGACATGACCGAGACTCATCTCCGGTCAATAACCAATAGCGGAACCTGTATGCACATATTGGTTCCTACATATTCTACGAAGATCTTTATTGGTCAAACCGCATAACAACATACGTTGTTCCCTTTGTCATCGGTATGTTACTTGCCCAAGGTTCGATCGTCGGTATCATTATACCTAGTTCAATCTCTGTCGGTGTCAAAACCGGCGGATCTCGGGTAGGGGGTCCCGAACTGTGCGTCTAGGCCGGATGGTAACAGGAGGCAGGGGACACGAAGTTTTACCCAGGTTCGGGCCCTCTTGATGGAGGTAAAACCCTACGTCCTGCTTGATTAATATTGATGATATGGGTGTTACAAGAGTAGATCTACCATGAGATCAGAGAGGCTAAACCCTAGAAGCTAGCCTACGGTATGATTGTATGTTGTGATTGTTGTCGTACGGACTAAAACCCTTCGGTTTATATAGACACCGGAGAGGGTTAGGGTTACACAAGGTCGGTTGCAAAGGAGGAGATATCCATATACATATTGCTTAGCTTGCCTTCCATGCCAAGTAGAGTCCCATCCGGACACGATACGAAGTCTTCAATCTTGTATCTTCATAGTCTAACAGTCCGGCCAACGGAGATAGTCCGGCTATTCAGAGACCCCCTAATCTAGGACTCCCTCAGTAGCCCCCAAACTAGGCTTCAATGACGAAGAGTCCGGCGTGCAATATTATCTTCGACATTGCAAGGCAGGTTCCTCTCCAAATTCTGTGTACCTGTCGAAATAATGTCCAGTTCCTTGTGACGGTTTGTACTCCTTGGCTTCTATGCCCAATAATGGCCACTTTCCATGTGTCGAGCGAATGTGAATAGCCAGGGTGTTTTCACATGTACCCCCTAGCTATGTAAATGAGTCGCCTATTTAAAAAGACGAGGATTCAGATCCAAATCACATCATCCTCCCTTGCCGAGTCTTCATTGGAGCGCACCCGACAGAGATCCATTCCACCGTGGCCAGTCGATGCAGCTCCTCCTCTCGAACCCCTAGCTCCAAGCCTGGAGATTGGGAGAGATGTTCCATCCCGCACAACAAATTGGTGATGCTTCAGTCCAAGTGATTTCTTCCCCCAGCGTACCTGGTCCTGGTTCGAGCCGGGCTTGCCACCTACAATGGCGGAGAGCAAGCGGAGAGCCGTCCCAATCCCTCCAAGGGAGAGCGGGTATGCCTTGTCCCTTATCTGGTAAGAGGGCTCGGATTCCCAATTCATCCGTTTCTCCGGGGGCTTCTGGAGTTCTATGGCCTCCAGCTGCACAACCTTACGCCTGCCTCCCTGCTGCATATCGTGGGATTCGTAGCCCTTTGCGAAGTATTTTTGGGCTATGAGGCTCATTTCGCTCTGTGGAAGAAGTTGTTCTGCCTTGTGCCCCATTCTAAGAAGGGATCAATATATCAAGTGGGCGGAGCCGAAGTGTGGCATATTGCCGGGACCGGATACCTGTCCGGGACCCCGAAGAAGACGTCCGAAGATTGGCCTTCAGAATGGTTTTATATATAAGATGTCCCCCTTACGGACCCTATTCGGATCGGCCTTCCTGAGTTCGACAACGCCCCTTTGAAGAAGCGCCGGAGCTGGCGTCCACGGAGCTCCCTGGAGGAAGATGACAAGAACATTCTTTATCTGATGAGCCAGATAAGTTCTTTGGCTCGATCCGGATTGACCATGATCGAGGTCATGGCTATATGCATTATGCGGGGGGTGCAGCTACTCCAGTATAGAGGCCACCCCATGTGGGATTTCAACGGGGAGGATGACGCCACCCGCCACGGCCGCAAAGGGCCGGGATCGGCTGCTGATCTAATAAAGATCTTGTCCACTTTGTACAAGGGAGAAGAGGAGGAATTCCTCCGTGTCAACCCGTAGGGCGGATTCTCTTTGTACAATCCTCCAAGCTGGGTAAGTGGAGACTTTTTCTCGCCCATCCGTTTCGTATTCCCGTAGTTTAAGTATTCATTCTAGCGATTTCATCGCAGGAGCTGCGCCAGGCAGTAAAGGAGATAAACAACCCTCCTCCACAGCCCGAGGACCCTGGACGGTCCCTTGACCTGGCCTCCCAGGAGGATCCGTACATATCCGTGGAGCTGATTGACGGGGTATTTTAGCAAGGGAGTAATGACAATACCTTGGTGGCCATTACGACCGATTACCCTGGGCTAGTTCCAGCCTCACAGGTGACTGAGACCGAAGTCCCAGCACTTAAAAAGGGATCCATCCTTGTGCTCTTTTTTATTGCCGTATAACAGCCGTGTTTTGCAGGGGAGGTCCTCGGGGCAGAAGGCCGAGCCTGTGGCAACTAGCCAACAAGGGGCCGCTAGGCCAGGCAGGCCGAAAAGATCCGCAGTCCGGATTGAGGCACCGGCGCAGCGGTACGCGCCGTCTTTATTGCAAGACATTATTTATAGAGGCATATTAACGCCCATGCCTTCTTTTCAGGAAAAATAGCACTCGCCGGACTATACCCGGAGAGGCTACCAATAGCGCCTCCACGAGCTAGGCTCCAAGGCCGGACTCAGAGGTGAGAACGAGTACAAGGCGTGCGTCGGGTGCTCCTCCGACAGAGGATACGGATAGACTGTCCGCCACCCATTCCGAGGTGGAAAGTGCCATGAACCACAGGCGTCGCCGGACTGTTATTCGTGACGCTTGTTTCTCCCAAGAGGCATTGGATGCCTTCAACTCGGGAGACGCGCACCTCCGTGCCGCTCAAAATGGTCTAGCCAGAGCCACGGAGCAGTATGTAAAAGGCATACGGGTGAGAAAATTTGATGATTATATATATCAGTAGCCCCTGAGACTTGAAACAGTTAGGATAACTGATTTAAGGATCATTTGTTATGTAGGTTCTTACATAAAAGAATACTCAACTGTCCCAGGAGCTGGAAGAATGCAAAGCCCAACTTCAGGTCGCACTAGCTGCGGCAGGGGAGCCCAAAGAGACCCCCTCTAGTAACATATCCATCAAATGATAAATACCATATTAGAGTGCGACTTTATATGCAGATCTGAGGATAAAATTGCAGATGACGCTGGAGTGAATCCGAAGAAGCAACAACTCATACACCAGCTGAAGGCCGGTGAGAGCGTGCTTACCAGGGTGAGGCAGGAGAAGAATGATCTCCAAGATGCCAACACCAAGATGGGCGTGGAACTAAAAGATGTTCGTGCCCAACTGTCAGACTCTGTTAAGGAGAATCGGCAGCTTCGACGTGGCATATTTAGTAAGTGCTTGAACGAACTTTGAAAAAGAGTTCGGCGAGGAAGCTGGCTCATAGAGTTATGTCTGTAGGTATGCTAACAGGTCGTCCTGACGAGGAGATGCCAGGTTCAACGGGTGATATTCTTCCCGAGCTCGCACAGTTGCACGAACGAGTTTGGCAGGTGATGCAAGGCGTTGCCCAGGCCTTGTGGCTGTCCGTCTCCATACCCGAAGGCCTTGAAGAGCTTGCAGAAAAGTTGAAGGGAGCACGGCGGCACTTCCGATTGTGGAAGATATCGGCCTGCCGTCAGGGCGCCAGGGAAGCTTGGGCAATGGTGAAGACACGGTACACGAAGGCTCACCCGAACCACATGGACGAAGTCGGACCTGTGGGGCCTGATGGCAAGGAGATCCCTGTGAATTTAGTGTATGTCCAAGTAGAATTGGCCGCAAAGTATTACAAACAGGACTGTAGACTAGACAGCCTATTGGATGGCATTGAAGAGGAATTCAACCAGTCAAATTGACTATGTAATTTGAAAGTGACATATATGATGCCTTCTAGCCGGATTGTAGATCGTTTGTCGTGGCGGACCTTTTCGCTTCAACCTTGGGACCCGACAGTCCGGAGTGTATCCGAATACCCTCTCAGTTATATAAGAACTGGGACATGCGTGGAGACCAGGCGTAGGGGTCATCAGTGCTTTATCAGACAAGTGCCCAACTAGTTATGTTATATTACATGGGTAGTAAGAAACATCTTCCAAAGAGAATAGTTCCGTTAAGGGTTCCTTTCCCTGGGTAGGCATGCCCTAAAGTGCATGTCCGGACTGCGACGAGAAGCGCAGTGAAAACGTCTGGGGGCAGATATGGATAATAAATAAAAGTCATATTTTGTTCACCGACCGAATATTCTCTTAAGAACGCTAGCTTTCGGCTTCACCCAGTCTGAGGTACACGTCCGGCTGACCCGGCGGTAACAATCGCAGAGGTGCTCCCCTTATGCCCTAGCTGAATTAACGGGAACGTAGAGCATAAATACAAGAGCCATGCAACCTAGCTTGGCCAAAACTTAAGTCATATCGATGCATATAATGGTGAAAAAAGGTACATGCGGAAGTATGACACATGTGTTGGGCGTGAGGCCCAGGTAAATAATTTAAGCTTCTGTGAGAGAAGCCCCCAGGTATGAAGAGTGCGGATAGCGCATCTGTGATGTATGAGTGAGGCACAAGGTGACTCTTGAAGGCCTAGGGAAATAAAAAGAAAGAAAGGGAAACAAGACAGATGATGCATATGCAGAAAATGGACGAAGGGAGGGGACTAACATAAAGTCCGGAGCTAGACATAGATTCTTTGGAGCCTGGCTGCGTTCCATGGGTTCGGCTCGAGTCGACTAGTCGATGCATCCCGCAATCGGTACGCTCCACCGGTCAGAACTTGGTCGATAATGAAGGGACCTTCCCATTTGGGCTCGAGCTTGTTCTTTTTCTTATCCGGCAGCCGTAGAACTAGTTCGCCAACGTTATAAGGTTTGGCTCATACTTCTCTGCTTTGGTATCTGCGAGCCTGTTGCTGGTAAAATGCGGAACGGGCTTTGGCTACGTCGCGCTCTTCCTCCAAGGTGTCCAGACTGTCCTGCCGATCGAGCTCGGCTTCTCTTTCTTTGTACATGCGCACTCGAGGTGAGTCATGAATTATGTCACAGGGCAGGACTGCCTCTGCACCGTACACCATAAAAAATGGTGTGTATCCGGTACTACGATTCGGCGTGGTCCGCAGCCCCTAGAGTACGGAGTCGAGCCCCTCTACCCAGTGCGTGTCAGACTCCGTTAAGGAGCGCACTAATCTGGGTTTAATGCCGCTCATTATAAGACCATTTGCTCGTTTGACTTGACCATTGGTTTATGGGTGATAGACTGAAGCATAATCGAGCTTGATGCCCATTTTGCTGCACCAGAGTTTTACCTCGTCGGCCGTGAAGTTCGTGCCGTTATCAGTGATGATGCTGTGGGGGACGCCGTAGCGGTGTACAACCCCGGATATGAAATCTATCACCGGTCCGGATTCGGCTGTTTTAACCGGTTTGGCCTCTATCCATTTGGTGAATTTACCCACCATGACCAATATGTATTTTTTTTCTTGTGGGTTCCCCCTTTAAGGGGTCCAACCATGTCAAGCCCCCAGACCACGAAGGGCAATGTAATGGGGATTGTTCGGAGGGCGGTGGGTGGCATGTGGCTTTGATTTGCAAAGAGCTGGCAATTGGCGCAACGTTGGACCAAGTCCTGTGCGTCTGCCTGGGCCGTTGGCCAATAGAATCCTGTACGGAAGGCCTTGCTTACAAGAGCCCGAGCTGCGGCATGATGACTGCCGAGTCCAGCATGAATTTCTGCCAAAAGGTTCCGTCCTTCCTCTTTGGAGATGCACTGTTGAAGGACTCCGGTAGCGGTTTTTTGTACAATTCTCCCTCGTGGACCCTGTAGGCCTTGGATCGCCGCACTATGCAGCGTGCCTCATTTTGGTCCTCCGGAAGTTCCTGTCTAGTTAAGTAGGCCAGGAATGGTTCTGTCCACGGGGCAACAATGGCCATTATTTCGTGGGCTGATTGTGTTATTTCGGTGGCGGAGCCTCCGATTGTGTTAGAGGGTTCAGTTTCGGGTATTTTGGCTGGGTCCGGACTGTTGTTACCGGTGTCTCCTTCCCATGACACGGATGGCTTGAAGAGCCGTTCCAGAAATATGTTGGGAGGTACCGCGTCGCGTTTTGCGCCGATGCGGGCGAGGATATCCGCCGCCTGATTGTTTTCCCGAGCCACATGGTGAAATTTGAGCCCCTCGAATCAAGCTGACATTTTTAGGACGGCATTGGGATAAGTTGCCATTTTTGGATCCTTGGCGTCGAAGTCTCCATTTATTTGGGATATCGCGAGGTTCGAATCCCCGCGCACCTCTAGGCGTTGAATGCCCATGGATACTGCCATCCGGAGACCATGTAGAAGGGCCTCATATTCAGCCGCGTTGTTGGAGTTCGTATACATAACGGTATCTCCTGTTGGGGACGTCAAAACGACGCCAGCCCCCAGACTAGCCAACATTTTGGAGCCATCGAAATGCATGATCCAGTTTGAATATGTGCCGTATTCTTTAGGGGGTTTGGCTTCCGTCCATTCAGCGACGAAGTCAGCCAAAACTTGCGACTTAATAGCTCGTCGTTGCTTGTAAGTTATGTCGAACAGGAGGAGCTCAATGGCCCATTTGGCAATCCGGCCCGTCGCATCGCGGTTGTTTATAATATCGTTAAGTGGTACTTCTGAGGCTACCGTTATCGAACACTCTTTAAAGTAGTGTCGTAGCTTCCGGGATGCCATAAATACCGCATACGCTATCTTTTGATAATGCAGGTACTGTGATTTGCACGGAGTAAGGACAGTGGACACATAGTAAACCGGCTTTTGAAGGGGGAATTTGTGTACGTCCGCTTCTTGCTCGACGACGAGCACTGCACTTACTACTTGATGAGTTGCCGCAATGTATAATAGCATTGGTTCGCCAATGTTTGGCGCGGCCAGGGCTGGGTTTGTTGCCAATATGGATTTTATTTCGTTGAGTCCGGCCGAGGCGGCATCCGTCCATTCGAAGTGTTTGGTGCGCCGGAGAAGGCGATAAAGGGGTAATGCCTTTTCTCCCAAGCGGGAGATAAAGCGACTTAGAGCCGCCACACATCCAGTCAATTTTTGTATTTGTTTGAGGTCTGTTGGGGTAGCCAACTGTGACAATGCTTAGATTTTGGCCGGATTAGCTTCAATACCTCTACTGGAGACGATGAATCCCAGGAGCTGTCCAGCTGGTACACCGAAAACGCATTTTTCCGGATTGAGCTTGATGTCATATGTTCGGAGGTTGTCGAATGTGAGCCTCAAGTCGTCTACTAGAGTTTCCACATGCTTGGTTTTAACGACCACGTCGTCCACATATGCCTCCACTATTTTGCCGATCTGGTTTGCCAGACATGTCTGAATCATGCGCTGATATGTTGCACCGGCGTTTTTGAGCCCGAAGGGCATTGTGTTGAAGCAGAATGGGCCGTATGGTGTGATGAATTCCATTGCGGCTTGGTCTGGCTCTGACATTTTGATTTGATGGTAGCCGGAGTATGCGTCGAGGAAACACAATGAATCGTGTCCTGCGGTAGCATCGATGATTTGATGGATGCGGGGGAGGGGGAAGGGATCCTTTGGGCAGGCCTTGTTAAGGTCCTTAAAATCGACGCACAAGCGCCAGGATTTGTCCTTCTTTGGTACCATCACCAGGTTTGCTAGCCAGTCCGGATGTTTTATGTCTCTGATGAATCCAGCTTCCAATAACTTGGCTAGTGCCTCTCCCATGGCTTGTCTTTTAGGCTCGGAGAAACGTCGAAGAGCGTGCTTGACTGGCTTGAATCCTTTTAGGATATTTAGGCTGTGTTCGGCCAGCCTGCGTGGGATTCCTGGCATGTCTGAGGGGTGCCAGGAAAAAATGTCCCAATTCTTGTGTAGGAACTCTCACAGTGCGGCGTCGACATCAGGGTTTAATTGTGCCCCAATGGAAGCTGTTTTTGTAGGGTCCGTTGGTTGGACTTGGAATTTGATTATTTCGTCCGCCGGATTAAAGGAGGTGGACTTGGATCTTTTATCGAGTATCACGTCGTCCCTGTTCACCGTGGAGCGCAGCGCAGTTAGTTCTTCGGCCGCGAGGGCTTCGGATAGTGCCTCAAGGGCTAGTGCAGCTGTCTTATTTTCGGCGCGGAGTGCTATGTCTGGATCACTAACAAGAGTGATGATTCCATTGGGCCCGGGCATTTTGAGCTTCATGTACCCGTAATGGGTATGGCTTGGAAGATTGTAAACGCCTCCCGCCCTAGCAGAGCGTGGTAGCCGCTGCTGAATGGGGCCACTTGGAATGTAATTTCTTCGGACCTGTAATTATCCAGCGTGCCGAATACCACATCTAGTGTGATTTTTCCAGCGCAGTGTGCTTCCCGACTTGGGATGATTCCTCTAAAGGTTGTGCTGCTTTGCTCAATGCGGCTCTAGTCTATTTCCATCTTTTGAAGAGTTTCCTCATAGATGAGGTTTAATCCGCTGCCGCCGTCCATTAGTACCTTGGTGAGTTGAAAGTCGTCCACGATTGGACTAAGGACCAGTGCGGCTGGTACTCGGGCTGTTCGGAATTTAGGTTCGTCACTGGCATTGAAGGTAATAGCCGTGTCACTCCACGGGTTTATTTCTGCTATGTGGCAGATTTCGGCCATGCTGCGGAGTGTTCACTTGCGTCTATTATTTGACGCGAAGGTCTCAAAGACCGTTAACACCGTATTGTTGTCCACGGGATGGTGCTCTGTGGTATTTGGGAGGAGCAGATCCTCACCACTTTTGGCCACCTGCCGGAGTATCCAGCATACTCTAAGGCTATGCGTTGGTATTGTATCCGCTGTACTATGAATTTTGCAGGGTCCGTTGAGCCATCCCTCCAGTACAGTTCCTTGCCCCGTAGAGGGCTTTTGCTTTTTGGTAGTTAACCCAGGTGTATTGTGATAATGCACCCTTTTATTTCGGACTGGGTTTGTATTCAGGGCCGGATTATCCCAAAATTTGATTTTGGTTTTCCAGGCGCTTTCCATCGCATAGTACTTTCGGACTATGGACACCAAGTCGGCAAAGCGTGTAACTTCGCGACGTCTTATGGCGTTGAGGATTCCCTTGTCCGTGCAATTATTGCAGAAGAATGAAATTGCGGCTTCCTCGCGGCAGTCCTTTATCCTGTTCATGACCAGGAAGAATCTGGCCTAGTAATGGTGTACTGTTTCTTCGGGCTCTTGCCTAATTTGGGATAGATTGCGTATGTTTGGGTGGGTGGGTGGAATTGAATCCGAATTCTCACCCAATCTGAGGCTCAGGGGCCGAGGAGTTTCCAAACTCGAAAGTTTGGACTCTTGGATGTTTTCCGATAAATCTAGCCCGCTGCCTGATTCTAGGTTCAGGCTTTGAGTGACATCCTCCCCTCCGCGGGTATCCAGCTTGGAGGGATCGGGAATCCGGACATAGCTAGTCCTTAAGATAGGTGAAGGGTTGCCGCATTGTTCTTCCACCACTGCAACATGATGGGTGACCTGGGGACAGTTAATTTCTCTCAGATCGGGTTTAGGCCCAATCTGATCGTAGTCTGTAGCGACTCCCAGGGCAGCGATGCGATCCAAGAGCTCGTTCAGGGAAGAGAGCTCCATTGGATCTAACTGCTCGGCGAGTTCCGAGTTGACGTGAAGATTGCTTTCGATGACCCGAGAAGTCATCGTCGGCGTAGCGGCCGAACAGGCGGTCATAAGAAAACCACCTAGCCGGAGAGTTTGGTCGATAGCCAGAGCTCCCTCGGCGATAGTGCGGTCTTTAAAGACGGGATGAGACATCCTTCCTGGCGGCGACGGCACAACGGAACTCTCAATGAAAGCACCAATGTCGGTGTCAAAACCGGCGGATCTCGGGTAGGGGGTCCCGAACTGTGCGTCTAGGCCGGATGGTAACAGGAGGCAGGGGACACGAAGTTTTACCCAGGTTCGGGCCCTCTTGATGGAGGTAAAACCCTACGTCCTGCTTGATTAATATTGATGATATGGGTGTTACAAGAGTAGATCTACCACGAGTTCAGAGAGGCTAAACCCTAGAAGCTAGCCTACGGTATGATTGTATGTTGTGATTGTTGTCCTATGGACTAAAACCCTTCGGTTTATATAGACACCGGAGAGGGTTAGGGTTACACAAGGTCGGTACAAAGGAGGAGATATCCATATACGTATTGCTTATCTTGCCTTCCACGCCAAGTAGAGTCCCATCCGGACACGAGACGAAGTCTTCAATCTTGTATCTTCATAGTCTAACAGTCCGGCCAACGGAGATAGTCCGACTATCCGGAGACCCCCTAATCCAGGACTCCCTCAATCTCATTTCCGGCAAGTCTCTTTACTCGTTCCATAATGCTACATCCCATAACTAACTCATTAGTTACATTGCTTGCAAGGCTTATAGTGATGTACATTACCGAGAGGGCCCAAAGATACCTCTCCGACAATCGGAGTGACAAATCCTAATCTCGATCTATGCCAACTCAACAAAACACCATCGGAGACTGATGACCCACAAGTATAGGGGATCTATCATAGTCCTTTCGATAAGTAAGAGTGTCGAACCCAACGAGGAGCAGAAGGAAATGATAAGCGGTTTCCAGCAAGGTATTCTCTGCAAGTACTGAAATAAGTGGTAACAGATAGTTTTGTGATAGGATAATTTGTAATGAGCAAGAAGTAACAAAAGCAAATAAAGTGCAGCAAGGTGGCCCAATCCTTTTTGTAGCAAAGGACAAGCCTGGACAAACTCTTATATAGAGAAAAGCGTTCCGGAGGACACATGGGAATATCGTCAAGCTAGTTTTCATCACGTTCATATGATTCGCGTTCGGTACTTTGATAATTTGGTATGTGGGTGGACCGGGCTTGGGTACTGTCCTTACTTGGACAAGCATCCCACTTATGATTAACCTCTATTGCAAGCATCTGCAACTACAATAAAAGTATTAAGGTAAACCTAACCATAGCATGAAACATATGGATCCAAATCAGCCCCTTACGAAGCAACACATAAACTAGGGTTTAAGCTTCTGTCACTCTAGCAACCCATCATCTACTTATTACTTCCCAATGCCTTCCTCTAGGCCCAAATAATGGTGAAGTGCTATGTAGTCGACGTTCACATAACACCACTAGAGGAGAGACAACATACATCTCATCAAAATATCGAACGAATACCAAATTCACATGACTACTAATAGCAAGACTTCTCCCATGTCCTCAGGAACAAACGTACCGACTCACAAAGCATATTCATGTTCATAATCAGAGGGGTATTAATATGCATATACGATCTGAACATATGATCTTCCACCAAATAAACCAACTAGCATCAACTACAAGGAGTAATTAACACTACTAGCAACCTACTAGTACCAATTCCGGACTTGGAGACAAGAATTGGATACAAGAGATGAACTAGGGTTTTGAGAGGAGATGGTGCTAGTGAAGATGTTGATGGAGATTTCCCTCTCCCGATGAGAGGAGCGTTGGTGATGACGATGGTGATGATTTCCCCCTCCTGAAGGGAAGTTTCCCCGGTAGAACAGCTCTACCGGAGCCCTAGATTGGATCCGCCAAGGTCCGCCTCGTGGCGGCGGAGTTTCGTCCGAGGAGATGGCTTATGATTCTTTCCTCATCGAAAGATTCCATATAGCAGAAGATGGCCATCGAAGGGCCACCAGGGGACCCACGAGGTAGGGGCACGCCTAGGGGGGTAGGGCGCACCCCCACCCTCGTGGGCAGGGTGTGCCCCCCTGGTGAACTTCTTGCGCTCAGTATTTTTTATATATTCTGAAAACATCTTCCGTGAAGTTTTAAGACTATTGGAGCTGTGTAGAATAGGTGTCTAATATTTGCTCCTTTTTCAGCCCAGAACCCAGCTGCCGGCATTCTCCCTCTTTATGTAAACCTTGTAAAATAAGAGAGAATAGGCATAAGTATTGTGACAAAATGTGTAATAACAGCCCATAATGCAATAAATATTAATATAAAAGCATGATGCAAAATGGACGTATCAACTCCCCCAAGCTTAGACCTCGCTTGTCCTCAAGCGAAAGCCGAAATCGAAAAGTATGTCCACATGTTTAGAGATAGAGGTGTCGATAAAAGTAAAATATGGACATGAGGGCATCATGATCATTCTTAGAACAGCAACTTACATAATTCTTGTCATATGATTTCTTATGCTAGAGTAATAATTCAATCACAATTTCAAGTATGAATCGTAAACTTCATTGAAAACTAACAAACTATAATCTCAGTCATTGGAGCAATTGCAATTTATCATAACATAGGAAAGGGTCAATATATAAGAGCTTTTCAACAAGTCCACATACTCAACTATCATATAGTCTTTCACAATTGCTGACACTCACGCAATACTTATGGGTATGGAGTTTTAATCGGACACGGAGAAAGATAGGGGCTTATAGTTTTGCCTCCCAACGTTTTACCTCAAGGGTAATGCCAACAATAATAGTTCATGAAAACTCACATCCAATTAGCCATATATACAAGGATCTTTCCAACATACTGTGCTTGCCAAAGGATAAAATATAAAAAGGAAGGGTGAAGATCACCATGACTCTTATGCAAGGTAGGAGATAAAAGTAAAAGATAGGCCCTTCGCAGAGGGAAGCAGAGGTTGTCATGCACTTTTATGGTTGGATGCATAAAATGTTAATGCGAAAGAACGTCACTTTATATTGCCACTTGTGATATGAACCTTTATTATGTAGTCTGTCGCTTTTATTTCTTTCATATCACACGATCGTATAAAGCTTATTTTCTCCCACACTAATAAGTCATACATATTTAGGGAGAAATTTTTATTGCTTGCATCGATGACAACTTACTTGGAGGATCTTACTCAATCCATAGGTAGGTATGGTGGACTCTCATAGCAAAACGGATTTAAGGGTATTTGGAAGCACAAGTAGTATCTCTACTTGGTGCGATGAATTTGGCTAGCATGAGGGGGAACGGCAAGCTCAACCATGTTGGATGATCCATGACAATATAATTTATCCCGGATGTAAGAAAACATAACCCATTACGTTGTCTTCCTTGTCCAACGTCAACTCTTTAGCATGTCATATTTTAATGAGTGCTCACAATCATAAAATATGTCCAAGATAGTATATTTATATGTGAAGACCTCTCTTTCTTTATTACTTCCTATTAATTGCAACGATGACCAAAACTATGTTTGTCAACTCTCAACAACTTTTATTCATCATACTTTTTCTGTGTGAGCTCATTACTCTGCATAAGATCCATATCATCTCTTTGTTTCCTTTTTTATTTATTTCTCTTTTATTTTATTCATTTAGGATCATGGCAAAATAATCAAGCCCTTGACTCAACACTAATCTTTATTATATATAGCTCACGGACTCGATTACATAGAGGGATCATAAAGCAAAACTCAAAACTGGATCATGCCATAAACTTTATTCTACTAGATCAAGATATTACCAAAAGGATCAAACTAAGAAAAATGGTAAAGATAAAAGTGATGGTGATACGATAACGGGGCACTCCCCCAAGCTTGGAAGCTACCAAGGGGAGTGCCCATACCCATGTGATTATGTCTCTCTTTTCGGGGATGGTGATGTGATATTCTTGGCGATGATGCCCCTCAGGATACGATTCTCCTCCTCGAGCTTATTGACTTGCTGCTTGAGGTCCTTTATTTCCTTTCGAAGTTCCTGTAACAGCCAAATCTCCCTGCACCCAAGGGTGCTGCATAGCTGCGGGAGAACCAGTGACACTATTTTTCATATTCTCATAAGAAAGAAATCTAACATTGGAAGGGATAACCGAGTTTGGAATAGCCGAGCTCTGCAGTTCCCCCATTGTGAATCCAGCTCAGAAGCGGGAAGTGACTTCTTGATCCTCCTCCATGGCATCTATCCTCTTCAAATCAGCCTCTATCTCTTCCTCCGTTGCTGGCCCAAAGTGGTCAACATTGTTGTTTGTCATTGATCTTGGTGCCAGATGAGACACCCAGCTCTCCCCGACTAACTCTTGCGAAGACATCTTGCTCTAATCTGGAGCAGCAACAACTCGAAACACAAATAGAGGATAATTGCGTGATACGGGAGTCAAAACCCCCGGGAGATTATATAATGAATTTTTACCGACCAAAATACGTGTCGTGTAAGAAAACGGAGTCCGGAAAGCGCACGAGGTGCCCACGAGGTAGGGGGCGCGCCCAGTAGGGTAGGGCGCGCCCTCCACCCTCGTGGAGGCCTCGTGTCCTTCCCGGACTACTTCTTATTTTTCTATTTTTCTAAATATTCCAAAACGGAGAAATATTGCCTTAAAACTATTTTGGAGTCAGTTTACTTACCATACCACATACCTATTCCTTTTCGGAGTCTGAAACGTTCCGGAAAGTGTCCCTTATGTATTCCTCCAGGGTTACGGTTTCAATAACATTGGTTTCAACATTTATGGGGTTACTTGAGATATAATGTTTGATTCTTTGACCGTTCACCACCTTCGGATTTGTGCCTTCGAAGTTGTTGATTTTTACGGCACCGGAACGATAGACCTCCTCGATAACGTAAGGACCTTCCCATTTAGAGAGAAGTTTTCCTGCAAAAAATCTTAAACGAGAGTTGTATAGCAATACATAATCACCTACATTAAACTCATGCTTTTGTATCCTTTTATCATGCCATCTTTTAACTTTTCTTTAAACAACTTGGCATTCTCGTAGGCTTGGGTTCTCCATTCATCGAGTGAGCTAATATCAAATAACCTCTTCTCACCGGCAAGTTTAAAATCATAATTGAGCTCTTTAGTAGCCCAATATGCCTTGTGTTCTAGTTCGAGAGGTAAGTGACATGCTTTTCCATAAACCATTTTATACGGAGACATACCCATAGGATTTTTATATGCAGTTCTATAGGCCCATAATGCATCATCAAGTTTCTTGGACCAATTCTTTCTAGACGTATTGACAGTCTTTTGCAAAATTAATTTGAGCTCTCTATTACTCAATTCTACTTGACCACTAGACCGAGGGTGATAAGGGGATGCAATTCTATGATTAACATCATACTTAGCAAGCATTTTACGGAAAGCACCATGAATAAAATGTGAACCACCATCAGTCATTAAATATCTAGGGACCCCAAATCTTGGAAAAAATAACTTCTTTAAGCATTTTAATAGAAGTGTTATGATCAGCACTACTAGTTGGAATAGCTTCTACCCACTTAGTAACGTAATCAACAGCAACTAAAATATGTGTATATCCATTAGAGGCAGGAAAAGGTCCCATATAGTCAAAGCCCCAAACATCAAATGGTTCAATAACGAGTGGATAGTTCATAGGCATTTCTTGATGTCTACTAATATTACCAATTCTTTGACATTCATCACAAGATAAGACTAAGGATGGCAATGGGTCGGGTTTGGATCGGGTTGAACAATCGCAAATCCATATCCATGTCCATGAAGACAGTCTTTGCCCGCCCATGAAAAAATCCATGGGTGAAAAATTGTGTCCATGTCCAAATCCGATGGATATCCATACCCATTGGATATCCATTGGGTCCTCTCGAGACATATAAATAAGACATAACACAATATTAACATAAACTCTTCCATTCTTCACCTCGTGGTAGGCTAGGCTTCAGTTATGGTAAATCAACATCCACTAACAACCTAAGATCATTTAGTATTTTTCTAACAGATGAGAATGACGAGTCATTTAAGAAGGAGGTAAAAATAAGGGAAGGGGTGTTGGAGTATGTTACAGAGGGGATTGAATGTCAACTAAAAAAAGTTACGATGGGGATTGTTTATTTCTTATGCATGTTTTAGATTAAAAAAGTGTAAAATTGCTGTGGGACATACGACCGTGGGGCAGGGATAGCAGATTTTCCCCCATTAAGTCATACTATCGGGTCGGGTTTGGGTATATCCATGGGTACAAGATTATATCCATGCCCTATCCACGAACAACCGGGTCGGGTTTGGGCGCCGCCCATGGACACAAAAGCATATCCAAACCCTATCCATTCGGGTCGGATATCCATGGATATCCATGTCCATGGATAAAATTGCCATCCTTAGATAAGACAAACTTACGGGCATCTTTGAAGAGAGTAGGCCAATAAAAACGAGATTGCAATACCTTATGTGCAGTTCTATCTCCAGCATGGTGTCCTCCATAAGTTTTGGAGTGACACTTGCGTAGGATCTGTTCCTGTTCATGCTCAGGTACACAATGTTTAATAACACCATCTACTCCTTTATAAAGATGTGGGTCATCCCAAAAGTAATGCCTCAAATCATAGAAGAACTTTTTCTTTTGCTGGTATGTGAAACTAGGTGGTATGAATTTGGCAACAATGTAATTAGCATAGTCGGCATACCATGGAGAAGTATGAGAAGCATTTATGACATTTAATTGCTCATCAGGAAAGCTATCATCAATAGGTAGTGGGTCATCAATCACATTTTCTAACCTAGACAAGTTGTCTGCAACGGGGTTCTCAGCTCCCTTTCTATCAACAATATGTAAATCAAATTCTTGTAGCAAGAGAACCCGTCTAATAATTCTAGGTTTAGCATCTTTCTTTTCCATAAGATATTTAATAGCAGCATGATCAGTGTGAATAGCTACTTTAGAATCAACAATATAAGGTCTAAACTTATCACAAGCAAATACAACTGCTAAGAATTCTTTTTCAGTAGTAGCATAATTTCTTTGAGCATTGTATAGGGTTTTACTAGCATATTGAATAACCTATAATTTCTTATCAACTCTTTTCCCTAGAAGAACACCTACAGCATAATCACTAGCATCACACATAATTTCAAAGGGTAAATTCCAATCAAGTGGCTGAACAATAGGTGCAGAGATCAATGCTTTCTTAAGTATTTCAAATGCTTCTACACAATCATCATCAAAGACAAATGGTATATCTTTTTGTAATAAATTAGTCAGAGGCCGAGAAATTTTTGAGAAGTCATTAATGAACCTCCTATAAAATCCGGTGTGACCAAGGAAACTTCTTATACCTTTGATGTCCTTGGGGCATGGCATCTTTTCAATAGCATCAACTTTGGCTTTATCAACTTCAATACCTCTTTCAGAAACTTTATGCCCCAAGACAATACCTTCATTAACCATAAAGTGGCACTTTTCCCAATTCAAGACAAGATTAGTTTCTTCACATCTCTGCAAAACTCGATCAAGGTTGCTCAAGCAATCATCAAAAGAAGATCCATAGACGGAGAAATCATCCATGAAAACCTCACAAATCTTTTCACAAAAGTCAGAGAATATAGCCATCATGCATCTTTGAAAGGTAGCAGGTGCATTACATAAACCAAAAGGCATGCGTCTATAAGCAAAAGTACCAAAAGGGCAAGTAAAAGTAGTCTTTGATTGATCCTTGGCTGACACAGGTATTTGGGAGAAACCAGAATAACCATCTAGAAAGCAAAAATGTGTATGTTTGGATAATCTTCCTAGCATTTGATCGATAAAAGGTAAGGGGTAATAATCCTTTTTAGTTACCTTATTTAATTTGCAGAAATCAATTACCATCCTATTACCTGTAATAATTCTTTGAGGAATCAATTCATCTTTATCATTAGGAACGACAGTAATACCTCCCTTCTTAGAGACACAATGGATAGGACTTACCCACTGACTATCAGCAACGGGATAGATTATACCTGCCTCAAGGAGCTTTAGTATTTCCTTTCTCACCACTTCTTTCATTTTAGGATTCAGCCATCGTTGATGATCACGAACTGGTTTAGCATCTTCTTCCAAATTTATTTTATGTTGACATAGAGTGGGACTAATTCCCATAAGATCATCAAGAGTATACCCAATAGCAGCACAGTGCTTCTTCAGATGTAGCGACCCGACCCGAATGGATCAAGTCTCTGTGCTTAAGTGTCATCCCTAGATCGGTATGCTGACACACACAGTACTCGAGGATTTATAACAGAGGTAAATCACATGTAAAAGTAACGTAAATACTATTACCTCAATCCAAAAAGCAGAAGTAACAACAAGGTTGTGGATTCCCATCAACACCAATGGCAAAGTTGAGTGTAGAAATCGTAACCCTAACGTATCACTTACTCGTCGTAAGATTCCTGCAACATGAGATGTACCAAACTATCAAGGTGGTTGTTAAACATTGAGAGTGTAGACACCCTCTCAATCCCAATTAAGCATCATCATTAAAACCCAACAAAATTATTTAAAGTCACATGATGAGATTCACATGATAATTCAAGTAATAGATACTCAAGACGTCTATAACCGGGGACACGGCTAACCATGATTAGTTTGTACACTCTGCAGAGGTTTGTGCACTTTTCCCCACAAGACTCGATCTCCTCCGTTGGGATTCTCGCACTACATGGTGTTGGAGAAACGGATGACCGAGACATAGTTTTTCAAAAGCGCTAGCACCTTACGATCGGGTAGACCGTTACACCTACTTTCCCCTACATCTGCTAGTCTACCACTGTAAGAGTTCGCACGACTTAATCAACTATGCTAGAGCCCATAGTAGCTTGTGGTTGCACATGGAAGTTTCTAATATGAATAATCTCATGATCCCTTTAAGCCTGGGTGGCAGTCCATAAAGAAAAACAGGCAATCGCTGGAATACCCAGGTGCCTCAATCCACCCAGATGTGTATTTAAGTTGCCACCTTAAGTTTAACCATTAATTAAACAATCTCACATCTGTCATGGATACTCTCGAACCCAATCCACGTCTACAAGCCTAGCATGGCAATATAAGCATAACGTAATAGTAACTCCCAAGGTTTGAATGTAGGGCAATAGGTTCCTACCTCATCAACTACTTCTCAATACCCACATGTTATCAATCCTACTTATGCAATGTTTGAGGGTGAAATTAATGCATAAAAACTGGGTATGCAAGGGATATGATCAAAGTGTGAACTTGCCTGCAATGTTGATGAAGATGATTCGCACTCAAAACTCTTGATAGTTCTACTCGTCACACTCCGTTCAATCTATCGTGAGCAAGCAATAGTAACCACACATAAGCAATCACTAAGAAGATCGGGAAGAACAAAGAAGACAGTTCGGAAAACATAAAAACCAAGAAAATAACTCTTGCAACATAAAACAATTTTTAACAGTACCAAAATTATGTGAATTTGGCCTTATCAGAAAGTTTAGGTCAAGAGCTTCGATTTGCAAAAAAAATCAACTAAATCGGAGTTACGAAACTCAAGTTATGAACAAAAGAAGTTTGAATATGAATTTGAACAAATTTCGAATTTTGAAAATTTTAAAAGTTGATGTGACAGGTTAACTGGATAGGTGAAAACAAGACGAAACTATAGGCGTTGGTTTCATCTAATTTGGATGAACGAGTAAAAATTTATGGTTATTTAAAAAATCAGGGCCAAACTGTTTTCCGAAAGAAAAATAGCTATGGTTAAGGTCTAACATATAAATACGTAGACTAATTGATAATCTAGTTATTCTATCATATTAGTCTAAAATAATAAACTACGGAAGTATAAAAAAAAGAAAGATACTTTTATAAGGCAGAGAAAAAAATGACTTTGGAGAAAGGGAGACAATTTCCAAAAGTCGCGTCGAAGAAGAGAAAAATATTTTTGTCTAGTCAAATCAAAATATTGATTTAACCCGAACCGAATGATTTTTGAAGGATCTAGGTCTATATTTATAGCTGTAAAAGAGGTTTAAGGGTCAAAAGTTAGACAATGTGGAATTAAACGTAGACGGAAATATACGAAACAGAGAAGAAAATGGCTAACGCCTCGCACGGGCCTAAAGGCATTTGGCCGGCCGCGCGCACGCTGCGGTTGCAGCTTTTTTTTAAACAAAATTCGGCCTAAGAAAAAAAAGGCTGGCTGGGCCTGGCCCATGTAGGAAAAAAAAGAAAGGACGCCTGCTGGTATTATGATGCGCACGTGTGCAACATTTAGGGACGGGCCGCATGTACAGTTTTTTAAATAGAAATAGAAGGATAAGCTGAATAAAGAAAAATAAAGTAAAAATTTTATATAGGCATATTATATATCAAAATTTTCAGAAAAAGATTTTCTACAAGATGAACATTTTTGTAGCACCAAATAAAATCTACAAATATTCAAATAAAGCAAACAGTGCTACTGATGCAATAAAACCTCATAAAAATCATTTTAAAAATACCAAAATTAATTCAAATTTATTTCTCTCCAATTTTCTGATGAAGGGAATCATGTTACCCTATTTTCCATATATTTTATTTTTGGAGAAAAATAATTTGAATAAAACTCAAATAACTCCAAATTGAAAATAAATTCAAAAGAATTTTGAATTTAATTCTTTGAAACTCCCAACTCATAGTTCATATGTTTTGAAGAAGTCATTTTATCTTCGCTCGTGAAAATCATTGAGTTGCATAAAGTTCCTGGGTTGGAAATATTTTCGAAATGAAATTCAAATATTTTCAACACCCCTTGTCATTTAAATAAATGGAAGAAGTCATGTCATCTTCTCTCCAGGGTTTGTGGTGAAAAGGATTTGAATTCACAGAGATCACGAATGCAAAATGAAAGTTTGGGAAAGTCCTTTTATTCCCTCTCATTTAACTTTCAAAAAGGTTTCGAATTTCACTCAATTTCACTCAATCAATCAAACAGTCAATCAAATCTATTTATTTATTATAACATTCCAAAATTTAGAATTTTGGGATGTTACAAACCTACCACCCTTAAAATGAATCTCGTCCTTGAGATTCAGAGAGGCTAGCAAGAAAGAGGTTAGGGTTTGGGGGTCTTCTCAAATTCCATCGATCGTCACAGGGGGTTTGGGGTGGTACCACCCTTAGAAACATGGTTACGGTTTAATCAAAACTCATGTACTTCATCCATATTGTTGACAGTGTTGGTCTTCTCAGATCTTCAGGATAATTCATTATCTGGGCTCCTCCGGTAGTGGCATAACCTTTACCACAATTATTATGTCCTTTCATCTGGGTAAGGTTCTTCTATGACTGGATCTTCTTTAGCTGATGGGTCTGGCGCCAATACTAAACAACTATCGATATCTCATGGTGGTCATCAATTTATGGTTTCTCTTGCAGGAAATGGGTCTGGGGTGATCCTCACCGTATAACCTACGGTTGGCAAAAGCTGCCTTGTACAAGGGAAAATAGTTATACCATTCTAAGGTTTAAACAAGGCTTAATATCGTCGTCGCTCTACTATAGGTAAGTCACTCAGATTTACCATCCCATATAGCGAGGCGAATAATAAGAGTAAGTCGGTATGGTGACCAATCCATCCCGCACCCAAATCATTACCCTGTATACGGTTTAGCGAATCTCGCATTCTAACACTCGGTCATCCTCACAAGCATTGCAGAATTTCTCTTGTCGACGAACTAGGTTCGGATAAATCCATTGATTCTGCAAGCCCAACGAACATCTATCATTCCTTCACAACTCTCAGGTTTTGCATTACTCCTATAAGATCGTCTGTTGATACAATCGTAACTTCTTCGAGGGTTTTTCCTTCAGCAATAATGTGTTTGCTTCTTGGAATGTCCTGGGGCCTGTGGGTTATGGCCCATGTACTATCCCAAAATTCTAAATTTCGGAATGTTATAATAAATAGATAGATTTGTTTGATTGTTAGATTGATTGTGTGTAATTGAGTGAAATTGAAAACTTTTTGAAAGTTAAACGAGAGGGAATAAACGGACTTTCCCAAACTTTCATTTTTCATTCGTGATCTCCGTGAATTCAAATTCTTTTCACCACAAAACCCTGGAGATAAGATGACATGACTTCTTCCATTTATTTAAATGACAAGGGGTGTTGAAAATATTTGAATTTCATTTGTAAAATATTTCCAATCCAGAAACTTTATGCAACTCAATGATTTTCAAGAGCGAAGATAAAATGACTTCTTCAAAACATATGAAATGTGAGTTGGGAGTTTCAAAAGAATTAAATTCAAAGTTCTTTGAATTTATTTCCAATTTGGAGTTATTTGAGTTTTATTCAAATTATTTTTCTCCAAAATAAACATATATGGAAAATAGGGTAAAATGATTCCCTATAATAGAAAATTGGAGAGAAATAAATTTGAAATCATTTTGGTATTTTCAAAAATGAATTTTACTGGATTTTAGTAGGGCAGTAGCACTCTTTGCTTTATTGGAATTTGTGTGAATTTTATTTAATGCTAGGAACATGTTCAAGTCGTAGAAAATCCTTTTCTAAAAATTTTGATATATTATATGCCTATATAATATTTTACTTTATTTTCTTTTTCTTTCTTTTCTCTCTGTTATAAAAAAATAAAAAAATAATATGCTTTATATAAAAAAAGCTCTCTCCACCGCTGAACTGGGCCGGCCCAACAGGCCGCGGCCCAGCCCAGCCGCGCTCGCCACCGACCCCGGGCAGGAATCCGGCTCCCGCACGGGAGCGCCGCCGCCGGAGTCCGGCCGGACACCGCGTCCGCCTCCCTTGCCTCCTCCCCACGCCTCCCCGCCTATATAAGGCGAGGCCGGGCCTCTCTCTCTCCTCTTGAGCCGCGCCGCCGCCCTCGCGCCAGCGC
>NC_041382.1:635809987-635831879 GCF_002162155.2 Triticum dicoccoides | reverse complement strand
CGCCGCCGCCGTTGCCGCTCCGCCACCGCCCCTGCACCGCACCCCGCCGCCGCCTCCAACCGCCGCCGGCGCCCCCAGCGCACCCGTCGCCCTGCGCCGCCTCTCCCCGTGCGCCTCGCCATCTCCTCCGACAACCGGAGCTACCTGCTGGAGCCCCACGCTGACTCGCCGGAGCTCGCCGGTCCGATCCGCTCCGCGAACCGGTATAAACCGACCATGGTCTTTTTTTAGGTTCGGTTTTTTTAAACCCTAGACTAGAACTGTTTTTTAGGTTTTATTAAACAGCAAACGTCCACTCTTTAGAACTAGTTAGCGAACGTTCGTTATTTAGTTTTTCCTTTTTCTGTCTATTTTTCACTAGGGACCTATATGTGATGATTTTAATTACAATTTAGCCCTTGTTCTTCAAACGATCATTACTTTTTACTCGTTAGTCCAAATCCAACGAAACCAACGCTCACGTCTTCGTTATGATCCCCTCTATCCAGTAATCCAACTCAAACAGGTTTTTGAAAATTTTAAAATTTGAATTAGATCAGATTTGAATTCAAACTTCGTTTGATCATAACTTGAGTTTCGTAGCTCCCTTTGAGTTGATTCTTTTTGCAAATCGAAGCTCTTGACCTAAACTTTTTGATAAGGCCAAATTCAATATAATTTTGGTACTGTTAGAAATTGTTTTATGTTGCAAGAGTTATTTGCTTGGTTTTGATGTTTTCCGAATCGTCTTCTTCGATCTTTCTGATCTTTTGAGTGATTGCTTATGTGTGGTTACTATTGCTTGCTTACGATAGATTGACCGGAGTGTGACGAGTAGACCTATCAAGAGTTATGAGTGCGAATCATCTTCATCAACATTGCAGGCAAGTTCACACTTTGATCATATCCCCTTTCATACCCAGTGTTTATGCATTAGTTTCACCCTCAAACATTGCATGAGTAGGATTGATAACATGTGGGTATTGGGAAGTAGTTGATGAGGTAGGAACCTATTGCCCTGCATTCAAACCTTGGGAGTTACTATTACGTTTTGCTTATAGTGCCATGCTATGCTCGTAGACGTGGATTGGGTTTTGAGAGTATTCATGACAGATGTGAGATTGTTAATTAATGGTTTACTTAAGGTGGCAACTTAAACACACATCTGGGTGGATTGAGGTACCTGGGTATTCCAGGATTGCCTGCCTAGGCACCTGGGTAAACCAGGATTGCCTGTTTTTTTATGGACCGCCACCTAGGCTCAAAGGGATCATGAGATTTTTCATACTAGAAACTTCCGTATGCAGCCACAAGCTATTATGGGCTCTAGCATACTTGATTAAGTCATGCAAACTCTTACAGGGTAGACTAGCAGATGTAGGGGAAAGTAGGTGTAACCGTCTATCCATCGTAAGGTGCTAGCGCTTCTGAAAGACAATGTCTCGGTCATCCGTTTCTCAAACACCATGTAGTGTGAGAAATCCAACGGAGGCGATCGAGTCTTGTGGGGAAAAGTGCGCAAACATCTGCAGAGTGTATAAACTAATCATGGTTAGCCGTGTCCCCGATTATGGATGTTTTGAGTATCTAGTACCTGGATTATCATGTGAATCTCAACATGTTACTCTAAAATTTATTTTTGTTGGGTTTTGTTAATGATTACTTTTAATTGGGATTGAGAATGCTGTCAACCATTCTCAATGTTTAACAACCACCATGATAGTTAAATAAAATTTATTCCTTTGTAGTAGGGAAAAATTGGCTTTTCGCAAAACTAAACCATAGAGCCTTTCCACCAGCCAAATATGCATGTAGTGATAGCCTTTATTCATCATTCACTATGGTGTGAATTTGCCAGTATATTCAATGTACTGACCCTTTGTGGCTGCAACGTCTCATGTTGCAGGACTTCTTACGACGAGTAAGTGATACTTTAGGGTTACGATTTCTACACTCAACTTTGCCGTTGGTGTTGATGGGAATCCACAACCTTGTTACTTCCGCTATTTGGATTGAGGTAATAGTATTTATGTTACTTTTACATGTGATTTACCTCTGTTATAAATCCTCGAGTACTGTGTGTGTCAGCATACCGATCCAGGGATGGCACTTAAGCACAGAGACTTGATCCATTCGGGTCGGGTCGCTACAAGATGGTATTAGAGCACATGTTGACTGTAGGACGTGACCCTAGAAACTGGCAAGCCCATAGCAAAGATTTTTCTCTACAACTTTCCCTTTCAAAAAGATCTTTTACCTCTCTTCTCTTCTGGGCTTATTCAAAAATTTCCTCTTAGTGAGACTATACCCCTTTCCCTTTTTGACCACTCGAAGATTCGACTGATGAGGCCACTCCAAAAGTACAAGATATTGGACAACTAAGACCATTCAGAATGAAGAGGGTTTTACCATACATTATGATAATGGAAACTACAACTGTTGAAGACTCCGAAGAATAGGAGAATTTGGAGGCTATGAAGAATTTCTAGATTTGTATGACCTAGGAAGGCTACCCTTATGGAACTTGACAGATTATGAAGGTTGTCAATACCCGAGATCAAGGTGTATCGGAGAAAGACCGAAACATAGAGCATGAGAACTCAAAGTTTTGTCAAGAAAACCCTAAGGCAGGAGATATCAACTATGGAGAGATAGCGCATGGAAATGACAAGAGCAGAAACACGGTTATCCGTGATGTTATCGCCCGCTTATGCTATTGTCACCGTGCTGAGTTAAAGCATGCATATGCATGGAAGGATTGGATGGTACAAGGCTGATAAAACACCTATCAGCAAGACGAAGTTTTAACTTTAGCTGGTGTATCGCCAGGATCTGGAGTGGTACATCAAGAAGTTTAAGGTGGAGCTCCATGAAGCCGTATTAGACAAGGAAGCATTTCGTGAAGAACTCAGGAACCAAAAGCTGAAAGTAGCCAAGCTGGAGGAGCTACAACCTCAAGATACCGGAGATTCGTTAAGAACTGAAGGACAGCAGGATCATGGTTCAGGTCGAGTTTGATGAAACCCAGAAGTTTGGAATGCAACTCCAGAATATTAAAGGACGTCACGAGAGACTTCGCGTCAACAGAGTTGATCTGGCAAAAGAACTTGAGAAAGACAAGCATGATCGGAAGAAGCCATTGGAGGCATGAACAAGGCTTGAAGAGTTTGGAGAGTTGAAGATTTATTAATCTTTAGAAGACCAAACCCCTGTTATATACCTACGTTAGATGTGATGTTTGTGAGCTGTCATTTGTTTGATGTTTTTCCCGACGGCCACAAATAAAATCTGTCTTTTCAAAACTTTTGTTTGTATTGTGTGTATCCCTCTCCCTCTCTCTTATCTTACCCCAAACCCACATGGACCCAATAGAGGATGAATGGAGATGAGATTGTATTTTTTGGAGCGATGAGTCAGTTGGAGACAGACCGATGGATTCAGAACATGGAGGATCACATGGAGAATAACCCTATAGTCGGAAAGGATATGACCCAGCATGCTCTTCAATGCTTTGAAAGAGGTGCTGCTACTTGGTGGAGGATGTACCAAACCATCAATGGATGGCAAGGAGTAACCCCTTGGAAAGAATTTAAGTTGACGCTGCTAAAGTCTCGATTCGTGTCCCAGAAATTGAAGCCTTCTGGAAAGTATATGAAGAAACCTTGTGCATGCAAGATTTGTGGAGAAATAGGACACACCCATAAAGAACACAAGGATGAATGCCCAAATTGTGAAGGAAGTCAC
Organism: Triticum dicoccoides; assembly: GCF_002162155.2. Lineage (NCBI taxonomy): Eukaryota > Viridiplantae > Streptophyta > Magnoliopsida > Poales > Poaceae > Triticum > Triticum dicoccoides. Next base: position 635,828,156 of record NC_041382.1, on the reverse strand, counting down.
CCAGTTGAAGAATGCCCAACTAGGCAGATTACTTGTTTCTTGTGTGAAGGGACTACCCACTATCCTGCTCAGTGTCACATTTACCCCATGGTACGAAGAACCGCACAGGAGAAGAAAGAAGTAAAGAAAGGAGCCCTTATGGAAATTTTAGAAGAAACCGTGATGAAGGAAGAGATGGAGGACACACCTAAAGAAGACCCGAGTAAACCCTGCACTAAGACTTGCTATTCGTGTGGAGAAGAAGGACACATCTCCCAAAATTGTTTGAATGGGGATCTAGTAGAATTCCCGACAGAGGAAGTAGAGTATGACCGATAGGAAATAGAAGCCCTAATTGGAATGGAAAAGTCCAGAAAGAGAAGCAGAGTGGATTCCAGGAAGGACCTGAGTCATATCACCTATCACAGGTGCAAGGAGTCAGGGCACTACCTCAACAGTTGCCCCAAAAGGAAACCTCGATACTTGTCAGAAGTAATATGTTTTAGTTGTAATGGAGCAGGGCACTTTGCCAGAGAATTCCCCAAGGAGAAGGAAACTTGTGCTAGATAGTTGAGTTTGCAACAAAAGAAATGGAGTAGTAGAAGTGAGAACATTTTCTTTTATATTGAGGTGTTGAGTTGAGACATGTAATGGAGAAGCGAGAGATTGTAATCATTTGAGAATGAATAAAGTAGCATCGTTGGTACTGATATGGATTTTATGAGTTGTTACCCTATGAAGAAGAATGTTGACCATTTTTGAGGATATGAGAAATATGGTCTATGGAAGATTTGTGCATTTTAAGGGTGGTAGTACCCTGTAAGAACCCTTGACCCATGGGAAAGATAAGGATACTCCACTGAGTGGATTTCGGACAAAATGAATACGAGTTTTGTCTCGATATGTGTGATGCCCCAAGAGTATGTGGGATGAAGTTCGAGACTGTCAGTTGTTTGGACCAAATGTGATCAAGGAGTTAGAAGAGAATGTTAAGTTGATTCGAGATAGACTGAAGGTAGCTCAGTCCAGGCAGAAGAGTTATGCAGAATAAAAAACGCAAGGAGGTAGTCTATGAAATTGGAGACAGAGAATGTCTTCGTGTGACCCCTCTGCGAGGAGTTAAACGATTTGTAGTTAAGGGAAAATTAGCCCCGAGATTTGTAGGACATACCGAGTTTTGGAGCGTATGGAAGAAGTGGCCAACAAGTTGGAGTCACCCGAAGGACTGTCAGGAGTTCAAGATGTGTTTCACGTTTCCCAGTTGAAGAAGTGCCATGCAGAGATGGCCAATATTCCCCTGTAAGGACGCTTGACCCTGGAAAGAATAATGATGTTCCACGAAGTGGAGTATGGATTTCATAAGTATAAGTTTTTATTTAGGTATGTGGAATATCCCACGAGGATGAAGAGATGAATTAGTATTGGATATAAAGGAGGTATGATGTTGGAAATATGGATCAATGGAAATTCCATGATGAGTCTGAGTAATCATGTCCTAGTTTGGTGCCAATAGAAGGAAGTAAGATAGTACAATTGGATGGATTTAAGAATACTAGGAAGTTGGAAGTTGGGATAATGATCAGTTGCCTGATGATAAGTTCAAGGACTACAAGTGATGAGATGGGCCATAACCCACAGGCCCCAGGACCTGCCAAGAAGCAAGCACATTCTTGCTGAAGGAAAAACCCTGGAGGAAGATACGACATTTATCGGCAGACAATTTATAGGAGTAACGCAAAAACCAGAGAGTTGTGAAGGAACGACAGAGGTTTGTTTGGCTTGCAGAATCAATGGATTCATCCGAACTTGGTTCGTCGACAAGAGAAATTCTGCAATGCTTGTGAGGATGACCGAGTGTTAGAATGCGAGATTCACTAAACCATGTACAAGGTAATGATTTGGGTGCGGGATGGATTGATCACCATACCGACTTACTCTTATTATTTGCCTTGCTATATGGGATGGTAAATCTGAGTGACATACCTATAGTAGAGCGCCGACGATCAAAACCTTGTTTAAGCCTTAGAATGGTACAGGAATTTTTCCCTTGTACAAGGCAGCTTTTGCCAACCATAGGTTATACGGTGAGGATCAACCCAGACCCATTTCCTGCAGGAGAAACCATAAATGGTTGACCACCATGAGATATCGATAGTTGTTTAGTATTGGCACCAGACCCGTCAGCTAAGAAGACCCAGTCTCGGAAGAACCTTACCTAGATGAAAGACAGAAGAATTGAGGAAAAGGTTATGCCACTACCGGAAGAGCTCAGAGAAGGAATTTTCTCGAGGATCTGAGAAGACCGACACTGTCAAGAATAAGGATGGAGTATATGAGTTTTGATGGAACAATAACCATGCTTCTAAGGGGGGTAGCACCCCAGACCCCTGTGATGATCGATGGATTTTGAGAAGACCCCAAACCTAACCTAATTCTTGCTAGCCTCTCCGAATCTCGAGGACAAGATTCATTTTAAGGGTGGTAGGTTTGTAACATCCCAAAATTCTAAATTTTAGAATGTTATAATAAATGGATAGATTTGTTTGATTGTTTGATTGATTGTGTGTAATTGAGTGAAATTCAAAACTTTTTGAAAGTTAAACGAGAGGGAATAAAAGGACTTTCCCAAACTTTCATTTTTCATTCGTGATCTCCGTGAATTCAAATTCTTTTCACCACAAAACCCTGGAGAGAAGATGACATGACTTCTTCCATTTATTTAAATGACAAGGGGTGTTGAAAATATTTGAATTTCATTTGGAAAATATTTCCAATCCAGAAACTTTATGCAACTCAATGATTTTCAAGAGCGAAGATAAAATGACTTCTTCAAAACATATGAAATGTGAGTTGGGAGTTTCAAAAGAATTAAATTCAAAGTTCTTTGAATTTATTTCCAATTTGGAGTTATTTGAGTTTTATTCAAATTATTTTTCTCCAAAATAAACATATATGGAAAATAGGGTAACATGATTCCCTACAATAGAAAATTGGAGAGAAATAAATTTGAAATCATTTTGGTATTTTTAAAATGAATTTTACTGGATTTTAGTAGGGCAGTAGCACTCTTTGCTTTATTAGAATTTGTGTGAATTTTATTTACTGCTAGGAAAATGTTCAAGTCGTAGAAAATCTTTTTCTGAAAATTTTGATATATTATATGCCTATATAATATTTTACTTTATTTTCTTTTTCTTTCTTTTCTCTCTGTTATAAAAAAAATAAAAAAATAATATGCTTTATAAAAAAAGCTCTCTCTAACGCCGAACTGGGCCGGCCCAACAGGCCGCGGCCCAGCCCAGCCGCGCTCGCCACCGACCCCGGGCAGGAATCCGGCTCCCGCACGGGAGCGCCGCCGCCGGAGTCCGGCCGGACACCGCGTCCGCCTCCCTTGCCTCCTCCCCACGCCTCCCCGCCTATATAAGGCGAGGCCGGGCCTCTCTCTCTCCTCTTGAGCCGCGCCGCCGCCCTCGCGCCAGTGTCACCGCCGCTGCATCTCGCCGCCGCCGTTGCCGCTCCGCCGCCGCCCCTGCACCGCACCCCGCCGCCGCCTCCGACCGTCGCCGGCGCCCCTAGCGCACCCGTCGCCCCGCGCTGCCTCTCCCCATGCGCCTCGCCGTCTCCTCCGACAACCGGAGCCGCCCGCCGGAGCCCGGCGCTGACTCGCCGGAGCTCGCTGGTCCGATCCGCTCCGCGAACCCGTATAAACCGACCATAGTCTTTTTTTAGGTTCATTTTTTAAAACCCTAGACTAGAACTGTTTTTTTAGGTTTATTAAACAGGGAACGTCCACTGTTTAGAACTAGTTAGCGAACGTTCGTTATTTGGTTTTTTCCTTTTTCTGTTTATTTTTCACCAGGGACCTATATGCGATGATTTTAATTACAGTTTAGCCCCTGTTCTTCAAACGATCATTACTGAAACCAACGCTCACGTCTTCATTATGATCCCCTCTATCTAGTAATCCAACTCAAACAGGTTTTTGAAAAGTTTAAAATTTGAATTAGATCAGATTTGAATTCAAACTTCATTTGATCATAACTTGAGTTTCGTAGCTCCGTTTGAGTTGATTCTTTTTGCAAATCGAAGCTCTTGACCTAAACTTTCTGATAACGCCAAATTCATATAATTTTGTTACTGTTAGAAATTGTTTTATGTTGCAAGAGTTATTTGCTTGGTTTTGATGTTTTCCGAATCGTCTTCTTCGGTCTTTCTGATCTTTTGAGTGATTGCTTATGTGTGGTTACTATTGCTTGCTTACGATAGATTGACCGGAGTGTGACGAGTAGACCTATCAAGAGTTATGAGTGTGAATCATCTTCATCAACATTGCAGGCAAGTTCACACTTTGATCATATCCCCTTTCATACCCAGTTTTTATGCATTAGTTTCACCCTCAAACATTGCATGAGTAGGATTGATAACATGTGGGTATTGGGAAGTAGTTGATGAGGTAGGAACCTATTGCCCTGCATTCAAACCTTGGGAGTTACTATTACGTTATGCTTATAGTGCCATGCTATGCTCGTAGACGTGGATTGGGTTTTGAGAGTATTCATGACAGATGTGAGATTGTTAATTAATGGTTTACTTAAGGTGGCAACTTAAACACACATCTGGGTGGATTGAGGTACCTGGGTATTCCAGGATTGCCTGTCTAGGCACCTGGGTAGACCAGGATTGCCTGTTTTTTTATGGACCGCCACCCAGGCTCAAAGGGATCATGAGATTTTTCATACTAGAAACTTCCGTGTGCAGCCACTAGCTATTATGGGCTCTAGCATAGTTGATTAACTCGCGCGAACTCTTACAGGGTAGACTAGCAGATGCAGGGGAAAGTAGGTGTAACGGTCTATCCATCGCAAGGTGCTAGCGCTTCTGAAAAACTATGTCTCGGTCATCCGTTTCTCAAACACCATGTAGTGCGAGAAATCCAACAGAGGCGATCGAGTCTTGTGGGGAAAAGTGCGCAAACCTCTGCAGAGTGTATAAACTAATCATGGTTAGCCGTGTCCCCGGTTATGGACGTTTTGAGTATCTAGTACCTGAATTATCATGTGAATCTCAACATGTTACTCTAAAATTTAATTTTGTTGGATTTTGTTAATGATTACTTTTAATTGGGATTGAGAATGCTGTCAACCATTCTCAATGTTTAACAACCACCATGATAGTTAAATAAAATTTATTCCTTTGTAGTAGGGAAAATTGGCTTTTCGCAAAACTAAACCGTAGAGCCTTTCCACCAGCCAAATATGCATGTAGTGATAGCCTTTATTCATCATTCTCTATGGTGTGAATTTGCGAGTACATTCAATGTACTGACCCTTTGTGGCTGCAACGTCTCATGTTGCAGGGCTTCTTACGACGAGTAAGTGATATGTTAGGGTTACGATTTCTACACTCAACTTTGCCGTTGGTGTTGATGGGAATCCACAACCTTGTTACTTCCGCTATTTGGATTGAGGTAATAGTATTTATGTTACTTTTACATGTGATTTACCTCTGTTATAAATCCTCGAGTACTGTGTGTGTCAGCATACCGATCCAGGGATGGCACTTAAGCACAGAGAGTTGATCCATTCGGGTCGGGTCGCTATAGCCCATCTCATCACTTGTAGTCCTTGAACTTATCATCGGGTAACTGATCATTATTCCAACTTCCAACTTCCTAGTATTCTTAAATCCATCCAATTGTACTGCCTTCCTTCCTTCTATTGGCACCAAACTAGGACATGATTTCTCAGACTCATCATGGAGTTTCCATTGATCCATATTTCCGACATCATACCTCCTTTATATCCAATAGTAATTTATCTCTTCATCCTCGTGGGATATCCCTCATACCGAGATAAAAACTTATACTTATGAATTTCATATTCCACTTCATTGAACATCATTACCCATTCTAGGGTCAAGCGTCCTGATACGTCTCCGTCGTATCTACTTTTCCAAACACTTTTGCCCTTATTTTGGACTCTAACTTGTATGATTTGAATGGAACTAACCCGGACTGACGCTGTTTTCAGCAGAATTGCCATGGTGTTGTTTTATGTGCAGAAAACAAATATTCTCGGAATGACCTGAAACTCCACGGAACATCTTAGAAAAAATAATAAAAAATCCTCGCCAAAGATGAAGACCAGGGGGCCCACACCCTATCCACGAGGGTGGGGGGCTCCCCCCCTCTAGGGCGCGCCCCTACCTCGTGGGCCCCCTAGATGCCCTCCGACGCCAACTCCAACTCTATATATTTGCTTTCGGAGAGAAAAATATCAAAGAGAAGAAATCATCGCGTTTTACGATACGGAGCCGCCGCCAAGCCCTAAAACCTCTCGGGAGGGCTGATCTGGAGTCCGTTCGGGGCTCCGGAGAGGGGGATTCGTCGCCGTTGTCATCATCAACCATCCTCCATCACCAATTTCATGATGCTCACCGCCGTGCGTGAGTAATTCCATCATAGGCTTGCTGGACGGTGATGGGTTGGATGAGATTTATCATGTAATCGAGTTAGTTTTGTTAGGGTTTGATCCCTAATATCCATTATGTTCTGAGATTGATGTTGCTATGACTTTGCTATGCTTAATGCTTGTCACTAGGGGCCGAGTGCCATGATTTCAGATCTGAACCTATTATGTTTTCATGAATATATGTGAGTTCTTGATCCTATCTTGCAAGTCTATAGTCACCTACTATGTGTTATGATCTGGCAACCCCGAAGTAACAATAATCGGGACCACTCCCGGTGATGACCATAGTTTGAGGAGTTCATGTATTCACTATGTGCTAATGCTTTGTTCCGATTCTCTATTAAAAGGAGGCCTTAATATCCCTTAGTTTCCAATAGGACCCCGCTGCCTCGGGAGGGTAGGACAAAAGATGTCATGCAAGTTCTTTTCCATAAGCACGTATGACTATATACGTAATACATGCCTACATTACATTGATGAATTGGAGCTAGTTCTGTGTCACCCTATGTTATGACTGTTACATGATGAACCGCATCCGGCATAATTATCCATCACTGATCCGGTGCCTACGAGTTTTCCATATACTGGTTTACGCTTATTTACTTTCCCGCTGCTACTGTTACAATCACTACAAAATACCAAAAACATTACTTTTGTTGTCTTTACTTTTGTTGCCGCTACCACCACTATCATATTACTTTGCTACTAAACACTTTGCTGCAGATACTAAGTTTCCAGGTGTGGTTGAATTGACAACTCAGCTGCTAATACTTGAGAATATTCTTTGGCTCCCCTTGTGTCGAATCAATAAATTTGGGTTGAATACTCTACCCTCGAAAGCTGTTGCGATCCCCTATACTTGTGGGTTATCAAGACTAATTTCTGGCGCCGTTGCCAGGGAGCATAGCTCTATTCTTTGAGTTACTTGGGATTTATATCTGCTGGACACTATGAAGAACTTGAAAGATGCTAAGACAACAATTTATCCCTCAACTACGAGGGGAGGTAAGGAACTGCCAGCTAGCACTGCACTTGATTCACCTTCTGTTATGAGTAGGCTAGCGACACCTAAACCTGCTTCTGCTATTCGTTCCGATATGTCGCATGTTATTGATGATGCCACTTCTGCTATGCATGATACTTATGATGAAACTGCTTCTATGCCTGATACTACTGTGCCCCTTAGTGAATTTCTTGATGAACAAATTTCTAGGGCTAGAGTAAAAGAAACTATTGAATCTGAATACGATGATAAAAGTGATGATGAAAATATGCCTGTTATTCCTGAGGGCTATCTTTTTGATATGGAATCTTCTGCCGCTATTTTAGCTTGCAGGGATAGATATGAGCTTAAGAGGTTATTAGTTAAATGGAACAAAGAATCACTTAGAGATAAAATGAAACCCGACCCTGCTTTTGCTACTTCACCTATATGTGTTCCTGATAAGGATTATGAATTCTCTATTGATCCTAATATAATTACTTTGGTTGAATCTGATCCGTTTTATGGCTATGAATCTGAAACTGTTGTGGCACATCTTACTAAGTTAAATGATATAGCCGCCCTATTTACTAATGATGAGAGATCGCGTTACTTTTATATACTCAAAATATTTCCGTTCTCATTAAAGGGTGATGCTAAGATATGGTTTAATTCTCTTGATCCTGGTTGTGTGCGTAGTCCCCAGGATATGATTTATTACTTCTCTGCTAATATTTCCCTGCTCATAAGAAACAAGCTGCTTTAAGGGAAATATACAACTTTGTGCAAATTTGAGAAGAGAGTCTCCCACAAGCTTGGGGGAGGCTTGTCAAGTTACTTAATGCTTTTCCTGATCATTCTCTTAACAAACCTGAAATACTTGATATCTTTTATAATGGACTAACTGATGCTTCCAGAGATTACCTGGATAGTTGTGCTGGTTCTCTTTTCAGGGAAAGAACACCGGATGAAGCTGAAATTCTATTGAATAATATGTTGACAAATGAAAATAATTGGGCACCTCCTGAGCCAGCTCCTGCTCCAATTACTGAGTCTATTCCTAAACCAACTCCGAAGAAGAGAGGTGTTCTATTCCTCAGTCCCGAAGATATGCAAGAGGCAAAGAAATCTATGAAAGAAAAAGGTATTAAAGCTGAAGACGTTAAGAATTTACCTCCTATTGAAGAAATACATGGTCTTAATTCACCACCTGTTGAAGAAACTTATGATCTCAATTCTTTATTTATTGAAGAACCTCCTGACCCCGATATCCCGACACAGGTAGTAAAGGTAAATTCTCTCTATAGATATGATAAAGCTGAAGTTCCTCCTACTAAAATTGCTAGTCAGTGCTTGGATGAGTTTGATAACTTTATGTTTAAGCAAGACGACTTCAATGCTTATTTTGGTAGACAATTAAAAGAAAATGCTTATATGATTAGACGCTTGGGTGATTATATGGCTAATATTAAAGGTGAACTTAAACTTGTTAGCAAACATGCTTCTATGGTTACCACTCAAGTAGAACAAGTACTTAAGGCTCAAAAAGAAGTGCTTGATGAAATGAATAGTAAGAAAAATGATTATGCTGTTAGAGTGGCTACTAGAACTGGTAGAATGACTCATGAACCTTTGTATCCTGAAGGACACCCTAAGAGAATCGAGCAAGATTCTTAGAGAAATAATATTGATGTTCCTAGTTCTTCTAAAAAGAAGAAAAAGAAAAATGATAGAACTGTGCAAACTTCTAGTGAACCTATTGCTGAACCACCTGATAATCCAAATGATATATCTATGTCTAATGCTGAAGCACAATCTGGTAATGAACATGAACCTAATGAAAATATTAATGATGATGTTCATGATGATGTTCATGATGATGCTCAACCTAGTAATGATAATGATGTAGAAATTGAACCTGTTGTTGATATTGATAACCCACAATCAAAGAATCAACGTTATGATAAAAGAGACTATGTTGCTAGGAAACATGGTAAAGAAAGGGAGCCTTGGGTTCAGAAACCCATGCCTTTTCCTCCAAAACCATCCAAGAAAAAGGATGATGAGGATTTTGAGCGCTTTGCTGAAATGATTAGGCCTATCTTTTTGCGTATGCGATTAACTGATGTGCTCAAAACAAATCCTTATGCTAAATATATGAAGGATACTATTACTAATAAAAGAAAGATACCGGAAGCTGAAATTTCCACCATGCTTGCTAATTATACTTTTAAGGGTGGAATACCAAAGAAACTTGGAGATCCCGGAGTACCTACTATACCTTGCTCCATTAAAAGAAATTATATTAAAACTGCTTTATGTGATCTTGGAGCCGGTGTTAGTGTTATGCCTCTCTCTTTATATCGTAGACTTGACTTGAATAAGCTGACACCTACCGAAATATCTTTGAAAATGGCTGATAAATCAACTGCTATACCTGTCGGTATTTGTGAGGATGTGCCTATTGTGGTTGCAAACGTTACTATTTTAACGGACTTTGTTATTCTTGATATTCCCGAGGATGATAGTATGTCAATTATTCTTGGAAGACCTTTTCTTAATACAGCAGGGGCGGTTATTGATTGCAACAAAGGCAATGTCACTTTTCATGTTAATGGTAATGAGCATACGGTACACTTTCCGAGGAAACAACCTCAAGTTCATAGTATCAACTCCATTGGAAAAATTCCATCGATTATAATTGGAGGTTTTGAATTTCCTCTTCCTACTGTCAAAAAGAAATATGATATACTTATTATAGGGGATGTGCATATCCCCGTTGAGGTAACTTAGTGTTATTCAAAATTTCTCCGGTTTCATGATTATCGGAATGAGTTTGTTAACAAGACTTGATCAACCTTGTTAGTGGATTCTTTTTGATGAGCATGAGATGGATGAAACTAGAAGCACAACCTTCTGTACCCTCTCTATATTTTCTGTTAATTAGTAGAAATAAAGTAAAAATAGCATTTTTCTGTCTGTTTCCTGACTTATCCGTGCAATATAAAAATATCCCGAAAATAAAAGTCCTCAGAATGACATGCCAATTTAATATGATTTTTTCGGGAATATTTGAGGATTTACTGTGCAAAAATTACTGCGGGAGGAGCTGCCACCTGGCCACGAGGGTGGTGGGCGCGCCCCTGCCTCATGGGCCCAAGGTGGCCCTCCTCCACTTATCCCAGCACCCATCTTCTTCCTCTGTCTCACACAAACCCGAAAATCAACTCAAGCACGAGTTCCAACCACTTTTGCTGTGATTTTCGATCTCCTTGCTCAAAGCAACTCTCGCAAAACTGCTTGGGGAGATTGTTCCTTGGTATGGGACTCCTCCATTGGTCCAATTAGTTTTTGTTCTAGTGCTTTATTCTTTGCAAATTTATGCTGCATAGGTGACCATGTTCTTGAGCTTGCATGTCAAATTTATATGGTTCCAAGTAGTTCTAATGCTTGATATAGGCTCTAGGCACTTGTAGGAGTAGTTGCTATCAGTTTTATTGAAGTTGGTTCACTTTTGTTTGAAGTTACTAAAAATTTCAGAATTTTTCAGAGAAAAACATTATGCTTAGGAAGATGTTCCAAGGTGGTTCCTCTAAGAAACAAGGACCCAGGATTGCTATGCGCGATGCTGACGAGGATCCACCAAGAGACGCTCCGGTACGGCCTTGCGAATGGCCGTCGGAAAATTTTATGGACCGTGCGGGAATTAAAGAAGAATTCAAAGCATATTTGCGCAATGCCGGTCTTGAGGATTTTGAGGCTAACAAATGCCCCCAGTATCATGATCTCACAAGTTCATTTGTGAGGAGGTTTGAGTATTCATCTTCGCGTAATTCTCCTTCAGTCATGTTTGATCTTTATGACAAATCTTATACCATGGACCTAGAGGATTTCACTCTTGCATGCAAACTTCCATCATGGGGCAGTATTACGGATCCCCCTAAATCTGAATTTAGAAACTTTCTTACTAGTATAACTGTAGGGGAATCTAGAGATATAATGCAGGCTACCATAGGGAGCATTCACTTTCCTGATATACATTATTTTGCTCTCTTCAGCGGTAGATGCATAAATACTAAGGATGAAGCATGTCACATGTGTGTGCCTGACCTGAGCATTCTTAGGAGTGCTGTGTCAGGAGACCAATCTTATCATATTGGAGCCATTGTAGCTCGTAGGTTGTGTCATAATAGACATAAATGGAGATTTCTTTGGAGGAATTTATGCAACCCGCTTAGCTAATTTCTTGAGATAGATATTCGTGAGGGTGATATGGAGTTGCCTCCTGCCTTTTTAGACTATAACTCTATGGCTTCACACCAGTTTGTCGAGAGGCCTGAATCACCTCTCTTATATCATTTAATTTTTAACAAACATCACGTTGTCCGTATTACTCTCCCTGCTCCCGCCTTCTTTGATGCTTAGGCAAAACGAAGATACACTATCACCAGAGAGGAGGCAGATGAGTACGAGAGGAGAGTGGAGGCAGCTCGACTCCGCGCTGCAGCTTAGCAGGCGATAACCGCTACACAACAGTATGATCCCAACTATTCTTTGTCACAATACGACCCCAGCTACACCTACGGGTACCCGCCAGGCTATCCCTGGCAATAGACCAACTTAGGCCAAAAGCCTAAGCTTGGGGGAGTACGTATTTCTCACCGACATTACATTTATGCTCACACACACTCATTACTAGATGTCGGTGCTCATACTCTTTCACTGTAATATCCATGCTAGTTTATTTTCTTTTTCCTGCTTTCTTCTTGTGTGTTTGTTAAACCTTAAGAAAAACCAAAAAAAATTAGTAGTAGTTTATTTTTCTGCTGTAGTAGTAGTAATAAAAAAAGAAAACCCAAAAATATTTCCCGTTCTTCTTTTGCTTGTTGGGAGCTTTCCCGTGTAAATAGTTTTATTTCTTTTCTTTTCTTTGGGGGTCAGTAGGAGAAGACTAGAATTAAATTGTTGAAGTGGCTCTTATATGCATTATTGTTGATTTAACCCAGAGCCCATATTGCCTTGTCTTCTCCTGTTTATTGAATGCTCGCAGATTCCAGCTTAGTCCAATGCACGTACACTCTTATTATTATTCACACCGTTCGGTCGGGCAAGTGAAAGGCAATTATGATGATATATGATGGGCTGACTGAGATGAGAAAAGCTGGTATGAACTCGACCTCTTTTGTTTTTGTAAATATGATGATCCCCTCGTTCTTGATTCAGCTTATTATGAATAAACATGTTTGCAATGACAATTAGAGATCGTAGTTGCTTGTGCCATGATTGATTAGCTATGAGTTATAATGGTTTACCTTGTGTGCCAACATGCTATTGAGATGATTATGATGTGGTATGATGGGGTGGTATCCTCCTTTGAATGATTTAAGTGACTTGACTTGGCACATGTTCATGCATGTAGTTGAAACAAATCAACATAGCCTTCACGATATTTATGTTCATGGTGGATTATATCCTACTCATGCTTGCATCCAATGTTTATTAATTTTAATGCATGTACATGGCTATTGTCGCTCTCTAGTTGGTCGCTTCCCAGTCTTTTGCTAGCCTTCACTTGTACTAAGCGGGAATGCTGCTTGTGCATCCAATCCCTTAAACCCCAAAGTTATTCCAGATGAGTCCACCATACCTTCCTATATGAGGTATCTACCTGCCGTTCCAAGTAAATTTGTATGTGCCAAACTCTAAACCTTCAAATAAACATTCTGTTTTGTATGCTCGAATAGCTCATGTATCAACCAAGGCTGTCCTTATATTCCGTGTTAGGCGGGTTATTCTCAAGAGGAGTGGACTCCGCTCCTCACTCATGAGAAAATGGCTGGTCACCGGGATGCCCAGTCCCATGCTTTATGCAAACCAAATCAAAATTAATTGCAAACAAAACCCCCCCTGGGACCTGATGTATGTTGGAGACACTCGTTGTTTCGAGCAAGTCATGGATTGATGCTTGTTGGTGGAGGGGGAGTATAAACTTTACCATTCTGTTTGGGAACCGCCTATAATGTGTTTAGCATGGAAGATATCGGCATCTCTTTGTTGTTACATTGACAATGAAAGTATACCGCTCAAAATGCAATTTATCTCTATTTCAAAACCGAGCCCTGGCACCTCTACAAATCCCTGCTTCCCTCTGTGAAGGGCCTATTCATTTACTTTTATGTTGAGTCATCACCCTCTTATTAAAAAGCACTAGCTGGAGATCACAACTGTCATTTGCATTCATCACTATTAATCTATGTTGGGTGTGACTATGATTGGATCTCTTTTACCATGAATTACAATGTCTAGTTAGTCCTTGATCTTTAAAGGTGCTCTGCATTTATGTTTTGCGGTCTCAGAAAGGGCTAGCGAGATACCATCTTGTTATATCATATTATGATTGTTTTGAGAAAGTGTTGTCATCCGAGATTTATTATTATGACTTGCTAGTTTATTATGCTATTGATATGAGTAATTATGAGACCTGAGAATTATTGCAAATGTGGTTAGTTATGATCTATGCCGAAAACTTGAATGCTGGCTTGACATAGTTACAACAACAAGAGCAAACAGAGTTTGTAAAAGTTTTTCTTTCTTTCAGTTTGTCAACTGAATTGCTTGAGGACAAGCAAGGGTTTAAGCTTGGGGGAGTTGATACGTCTCCGTTGTATCTACTTTTCCAAACACTTTTGCCCTTGTTTTGGACTCTAACTTGTATGATTTGAATGGAACTAACCCGGACTGACGCTGTTTTCAGCAGAATTGCCATGGTGTTGTTTTATGTGCAGAAACAAATATTCTCGGAATGACCAGAAACTCCACGGAACATCTTAGAAAAAATAATAAAAAATCCTCGCCAAAGATGAAGACCAGGGGGCCCACACCCTGTCCATGAGGGTGGGGGCGCGCCCCCTACCTCGTGGGCCCCCTGGATGCCCTCTGATGCCAACTCCAACTCTATATATTTGCTTTCGGAGAGAAAAAAATCAAAGAGAAGAAATCATCATGTTTTACAATATGGAGCCGCCGCCAAGCCCTAAAACCTCTCGGGAGGGCTGATCTGGAGTCTGTTCGGGGCTCCGGAGAGGGGGATTCGTCGCCGTTGTCATCATCAACCATCCTCCATCACCAATTTCATGATGCTCACCGCCGTGCGTGAGTAATTCCATCGTAGGCTTGCTGGACGGTGATGGGTTGGATGAGATCTATCATGTAATTGAGTTAGTTTTGTTAGGGTTTGATCCCTAGTATCCATTATGTTCTGATATTGATGTTGCTATAACTTTGCTATGCTTAATGCTTGTCACTAGGGCCCGAGTGCCATGATTTCAGATCTGAACCTATTATGTTTTCATGAATATATGTGAGTTCTTGATCCTATCTTGCAAGTCTATAGTCACCTACTATGTGTTATGATCCGGCAACCCCGAAGTGACAATAATCGGGACCACTCCCGGTGATGACCATAGTTTGAGGAGTTCATGTATTCACTATGTGCTAATGCTTTGTTCCGGTTCTCTATTAAAAGGAGGCCTTAATATCCCTTAGTTTCCAATAGGACCCCGCTCCCACGGGAGGGTAGGACAAAAGATGTCATGCAAGTTCTTCTCCATAAGCACGTATGACTATATACAGAATACATGCCTACATTACATTGATGAATTGGAGCTAGTTCTGTGTCACCCTATGTGTGACGCCCCCGATTCAGTCGTACACTAATCATACACGCAAACGTGTACGATCAAAATCAGGGACTCACGGGAAGATATCACAACACAACTCTACAAATAAAATAAGTCATACAAGCATCATATTACAAGCCAGGGGCCTCGAGGGCTCGAATACAAGAGCTCGATCATAGACGAGTCAGCGGAAGCAACAATATCTGAGTACAGACATAAGTTAAACAAGTTTGCCTTAAGAAGGCTAGCACAAACTGGGATACAGATCGAAAGAGGCGCAGGCCTCCTGCCTGGGATCCTCCTAAACTACTCCTGGTCGTCGTCAGCGGGCTGCACGTAGTAGTAGGCACCTCCCGAGTAGTAGTTGTCGTCGTCGACGGTGGTGTCTGGCTCCTGGGCTCCAATGTCTGGTCGCAGCAATCGGGTATAGAAAGGGGGAAACGAGGGAGCAAAGCAACCGTGAGTACTCATCCAAAGTACTCGCAAGCAAGGAGCTACACTACATATGTATGCATTGGTATCAAATGGAATAAGGGTATCATATGAGGACTGAACTGCAGAATGCCGGAATAAGAGGGGGATAGCTAGTCTTGTCGAAGACTACGCTTCTGGCAGCCTCCGTCTTGCAGCATGTAGAAGAGAGTAGACTGAAGTCCTCCAAGTAGCATCGCATAGCATAATCCTAACCGATGATCCTCCCCTCATCGCCCTGTGAGAGAGCGATCACCGGTTGTATCTGGCACTTGGAAGGGTGTGTTTTATTAAGTATCTGGTTCTAGTTGTCATAACGTCAAGGTACAACTCCAAGTCGTCCTATTACCGAAGATCACGGCTATTCGAATAGATTAACTTCCCTGCAGGGGTGCACCACATAACCCAACACGCTCGATCCCATTTGGCCGGACACACTTTTCTGGGTCATGCGAGGCCTCGGAAGATCAACACATCGCAGCCCTACCTAGGCACAACAGAGAGGTCAGCACGCCAGTCTAAATCCTATGGCGCAGGGGTCTGGGTGCATCGCCCTTTGCACACCTACACATTGCGAATGCGGCCGGAAGCAGAACTAGCCCCCTTAATACAAGAGCAGGCCTACGGTCCAATCCGGCGCGCGCCGCTCAGTCGCTGACGTCACGAAGGCTTCGGCTGATACCACGACGTCGAGTGCCCATAACTGTCCCCGCGTAGATGGTTAGTGCGTATAGGCCAGTAGCCAGACTCAGATCAAATACCAAGATCTCGTTAAACGTGTTATCTTGAAATAACCGCGAACGCCGGCCAGGGCCAGGCCCACCTCTCTCCTAGGTGGCCTCAACCTGCCCTGTCGCTTCACCACAAAGATTCACACAGAGGGCTGTCGGGAAAGTATGTCCTTCCAGCCCCCAATTCGTGAATCAACCGCGGGTACTCCTCGAGCCAACCCGACTTTACTCATCACATGTATCATGTATATAGTATTAGTATATACCCGTGATCACCTCCCGAGTGATCACAGCCTGATAGTATAGCATGGCAGACGGACAAGAAGGTATGGCCACTGATGGTAAACTAGCATCCTATACTAAGCATTAGGATTGTAGGTAAAGGTAACAATAATAGTAGCAAGGACAGGCTATGCATCAGGATAGGATTAACAGAAAGCAGTAACATGCTACACTACTCTAATGCAAGCAGTATAGAGGAGAGTAGACGATATCTGGTGATCAAGGGGGGGCTTGCCTGGTTGTTCTGGCAAGAGAGAGGGGTCGTCAACACCGTAGTCGTACTGGGTAGCAGCGGCGTCGGTCTCAGTGTCTAGCGAGAGAAGAGGGGGAAGAAACAATAAATATTAAGCAAACAGATGCATAGCGATGCATTACATGACAAGTATCGGTGCTAGGGTTGCCTTAACGCGGTATGTGGTGATACCGGTGAAGGGGGGAAACATCCGGGAAAGTATCCCCAGTGTTTCGCGTTTTCGGGCAGAGGAGTCGGAGGGGGAAAGTTGCGAGTTCGATAGGTTAGGGATGCGTGGCGGACGAACGGGCTGCGTATCCAGGTTCGTCTCGTCGTTCTGAGCAACTTTCATGTTGAAAATAATTTAATCTGAGTTACGGATTAAAAGATATGATTTTCTAAAGATTTTATTAACTTCTGGAATTTAATTAATTATTTAAATTTAATTCAAAAATAGATTTATGACATCAGCATGATGTCATGCTGACGTCAGCAGTCAACAGGGGTTGACTGGTCAACCTGACCAGTGGGCCCCACTGGTCAGTGACACATTTGAATTAAACATTTTAATTAACCTAATTAGTATTAATTAGGGGTGGTGGGCCCCACTGTCATACTCTGTTAACTAATTAACTAAAATAGTTAGTTTAATTAACACATTAGTTAGGTTAATTAATTAATTAGGTTAATCTAATCAAGATTAAGTAAGTTAATTAATTAATTAATTAATATCTTATTTATTTATTTACTTGATTCTTTTTTTAATTCGTCTCACAGGGGCGGGCCCCACGTGTCTGTGGCCCAGAGGGGCCATAGCGGGTGCGGGCAACGTTTTCGGGCGCGGCCCGATTAGGCACACGCCTAGGGGGGCCATGGCGGATGAGGCCGTC
Source organism: Triticum dicoccoides (assembly GCF_002162155.2). NCBI lineage: Eukaryota > Viridiplantae > Streptophyta > Magnoliopsida > Poales > Poaceae > Triticum > Triticum dicoccoides. Next base: position 635,810,440 of record NC_041382.1, on the reverse strand, counting down.
GAGGTCGGGCGGTCGCCGACAGAAGGGCAGCGGCGGGCGAGGGCGGTGGCTGCGGCAGAGCCGCGCAGCTGTGGGCGCGCGCGTGTGAGGAAGGCCGAGGCGAACGAGGTAGCTGCGGCGCCGGCGAGGCGGGGCCACGCGCAGGGTGGCCGATGGCTGCAGCGACGGCAGTGCGGGCGTGAGGTGCGCAAGGGAAGGGGCGAGCCGTAGGCGAGCGCGGAGCAGGGGGACGCGGGAGAGAGGCGGGCGCGCAGACACGCGCGGGCGGCGAGCGCGTGCGCGCAGGGGCCAAGCATGGCCAGGGCACGACCCGGTCGCGTCAAGCGCTGCTCAGGGGAGGGAGTGGCTGCAGGCAGCGGGCGGGGCTCGGCGGTGAGCGCGCGTGCGTGCGCGCGGACGACGCCGACGATGGAGGGGAAAGAGTGGAGGTTGGGGCCTCACTGCGAGGCGTAG
>NC_041382.1:635809362-635809706 GCF_002162155.2 Triticum dicoccoides | reverse complement strand
GCGGCGAGCGCGTGCGCGCAGGGGCCAAGCATGGCCACGGCACGACCCGGTCGCGTCGAGCGCTGGTCAGGGGAGGGAGTGGCTGCAGGCAGCGGGCGGGGCTCGGCGGTGAGCGCGCGTGCGTGCGCGCGGACGGCGCCGACGATGGAGGGGAAAGAGAGGAGGTCGGGGCCTCACTGTGAGGCGCAGGGACGTGGCAGCGGGGGTTGAGGCGGAGTCGGGGACGACGGCGCCGGCGAGGAGGAAGGCGACGGTGGCGTCGGGGGTCGAGGCGGCGAGGTCCAGGCGGCGGCGCGGGCTCCGGGCGACGACGGGCGGCATCGGGCGGGCGCAAGGCGAGCGGC
>NC_041382.1:635801879-635809351 GCF_002162155.2 Triticum dicoccoides | reverse complement strand
GGTGCAGAGGCGAGGGGAGGAATCATGGGGGGAGTGGGGTGTGCGGTTAGGGTTCCTGGGGGTGGGGGCATGTGTAGGCCAGGGGTGGGCCGGCCTGGGCCAGTTGGGTTGGCCGGCTGGGCCGATTGGCCCATGTGGGGAGGGGGGTTGTTCTCCTTTTGTTTGTTTTGTTTTGTTTTTTTACTGTTTTACGTTTAGTTTTCTTTATTTTTGTTTTATATAAAATAAAATCATCACTAGCACCTAACTTAATACTTTTAAATATACTACTGCCACATTAATTCTCAACCCAAATTAAAATACTTTAATAATTTATAAAATTCAAAAGGTATTTATTTTAATATCTAAACCTATGTTTTAATTATTTTGAACACTTAAACATTTTATTAAATTTAGGTTTCTCCACCACTATTATCCATGATTTATTTAACACCTTTACAACATTTTAGTTTTGACTATTGAAAACTTTTATTGGTTCCCTCATTTTAAATTTTGAATTTGAATCGATTCTGAACTAATGCGAGATTAGCAACAATAACCGAGGTGACATGGCATTGTTAACGTGGGATTACTGTAGCTTAATTATCCGGGCGTCACAATTCTCCTCCACTACAAGAAATCTCGTCCCGAGGTTTAAGAGGGAAGTAAAGGGGGGAAGGTTCGGGTTACGAAATTCTAGGGAGTGTTCTTGGTCTTGGTTGTCCTTCTCGAATAGGTTGATCCATTACATTGATGTCTTCATTTCGCTGTTTCAGGTCATCATGATGAAGTTGTCGTCCTTTCTTTGGGAAGTCCATCGTACTTATAAATAGGTAAGGGGCAACTTTACAACCATTGAGTCTTATAAGGGAAAATCATTTGGGGGGTGGGTATCCCAAGAATGATCATTAGAGTATCTCTCGAGTTGAACAAATGAAAACACATCGAGAGCAAAGTAAGAAGGTACCATAAGAAGTTTGAAGCAGATAGACAATCGTTCGATGCCTGAAACAGGGCGTGAAAGGGGTTCAAGGCAACGAAAATAAGTATTGTGTTTAATACCAGAATTGATGATCACGGGGAAGGTGGCTCGTGAATTCCACACGAAGCCAAGCATGAGGAATAACTTTAGAAACAGGGTTGCACAGGAGAGTCGGGTTTCGATTCTGTGGAACTATGGGTTATGGGCCCACCATGTGGGTTAAAAGCGGGAAGGTGGTGACGTCTTGCACGATCATGAAAGCAAGGCATGTCAGAGGATAGTCTGTTGGTTATGTCGGCAATAACATCGGTACCAAGGGCGAGGGACGAAGAGAACCATTTTCCTGCTCGTTGAACGAGGCGGACCAGTAGGCAAAGTTCTCGTCCATCGGTGGTTACCAGAATGTCATCAACAAAAGTAATAGGGTCTTTCTGACAGAGTGGTACAACGAGGTGACTGCTTATATAATATAGATTACAAGAAGGTTTATACAGAACAATGGAAAGGAAAATGTGTCTAAACACACATTTCAAGGGTATATCCTTCCCAAGGACAAGCAAAGCAAGATATCCATGAAAGGATATAATGTAGAAAACTCTTTAGGTAAGGTGAGAGAAATTTCATGACATTACCCATACAATGGTGTTTGGATAATTGAGCGAGAAACATTTAGCATTGGGCTTCAAATGTTCTTTGTGGAAAATTGGAGTACCACAGACATGCTTCGAGATAGCGTTGGCGTGGTATTCAAGCAAAGGTCAGACTTAGGATGCACAAAGGATTCATCAGGAACAACTTATAGAATAAGTCTTATGATTTCCTCAGGGAAGAATCGCTAAGCTTGCTAAAAAGGGAACTGTAACAATAGGTCCTCTGGCCAGGGGTGATAGGCACGACCTCACCTTACCGGTATATAAGGACCAATGTTATAACTCTTGGAAATAAGTCCCAACCATCATATCCGACCGAGATTCAGATCTGATTGGTGTCAGGATAACTCAGACTCAGGATGCCTGAGAAGAAAGGTGCAACACAAATTGCCGAGATGACATTGTAAGATTCTCGGGAATTGAACTATGGAAGCAAGTTCTGAAACAAGAGTTCATCATTAAATCAAGGAGATAATGAGGAGGTAGCTGATGAACTCAGCGACAATTCAATGAGTTTTCCAAAAGATGGGTTTCCACAATTATGTGAACAAGGAGATAACATTAGTCAAATCAAATGACTTAATGATGTATGCTGGAGAGAACCATACACAATTAAACATTGGTTGAAAGGTGCACCCGAAATATGGGTTGGGTTGCACGACCAACGTCGGAATGGCGATTGGGCAACCAACACACCAAATTGGAATCATTGTCCAATAACTCTGAAGCAATAGGGTTGCTAGAGATATTAAATTTGCACAACGGAGTTCACTCAACACGGGGACCAAGTAAAGAATGGTGATGGCGAGAAGCATCACTGTATCACGAATTCTTAAGAGGTGGTGAAATTCTCACAACATTGATGACATAATAGATGGTAATGTTCCAAGGTAAAGAAAACCAATTGCTGGATAGCAAGGAACTGAAGGTATAACACCAAACACGAACAAGCTTGTGTTGGTGGGAAGGCAATAAAGTGGTCGATGATAATAAAATTCATCGAGGGCAAGGATGGTATTTCTCATCATGAATTCAATTGATATCTTGGAAGGGGTCAAAATGTTGATGATGATCACGACACATTTGTCGAGGGGTTTCAAGAAGTTGTAACCGATCGACGATGACATCAAGTCAACGGAATGATGAAGCGAGAAGTTATTGAGACCATAGGTACGACACAAACTTGAAATCAAGCTTGTCATTCAAGGACAATTGTTATGACGAGGAAGATCGACGTAAGATTAGCTCACCTCGAAATTTTTGCTCTAGAAAGGACCAGATAGCACAGTTAAAATTGGCATGACAAGGATATAGCCAAGCAGGCTAGGAATGACGTGATCGAGTTCAAACTCGTAAGTCATGAAGGTTACCAAGATTTGCTTAATCGCGGTGCGGACTTCAGTCAGTCATCGGTGTCTTTGAGTGTTTAATAACTCAGAGCCCGTGAAAAATTGGAATCAGTGAGAATGTAGCACTTGATGAAGAACTCAAAAGAAGTATGCAGTTCCATGATAATCTCGAGATACCAGGGGGTAATACTCGATGACAGATCATATTAGAGGTTGGACTAGGGTAATGCTCTGCAGAAGATAAGTGCTCAAATTTGCACGAGAAATGGAATCGAGAAGAAACATGGTCGGAACCATGTCCACAGATACAAGATGAACTTATAACAAGGGGATAATTATTTTAAGAGAAGCTTCCATGATAAGGTATACGTCATTTCCATGGGCATGAACACATGGTTCAAGGTCGACTCCCACTTCTCCAATGCATAACCTTTCATTCACTTCTCATTTTCGAAGAAGTTGCAGTGTTGAAATTTTATCTGGCGAAGCACCAGAAGAGTATGACTCGTGAAAACTTTCGGGTTCACATGGTTTTAGAGAAGGTATAGGTTCAACCCATCGGGGCATCTTAGAAACATGTACCACAAGCTTCAAGAGTAAATATCACTAGCTTGAAAGTAAAGCATGGTTGACAAAGCAGAGGATACAATTTACCAAAGGCATTTCATACCCGCGGAAAGGCTCACAAGGTTATTGAATATGAAGGACATTGTTGGATATTAAATTCAACAAAGGATCTGAAAGTCCATAACGGAGCTGATGTGAGCACCAACACACAGTCAGAGGAAGAAAACAATGCAAGGGCATTGGCTTATAGAAACAACTGACTAATCCAAAGCTCAAACGCAAAGGAATTATGATTTCCAAATCAATGGATCAGAAGCAAACGCTCTGATTAAGGATGGATAAGTTGAGTAAGCATAGGGGTACAATCTACGACAATTGGATTGGTCAAGATCCAGCTCATGTTTAAAATGACGCCTGAGCCGGAAGGATGAATTCAAAGATCTGGTTGAGGATTGCGAGCATTTGCAACATATTGAATCAACGGACTCAATTGATGATGACAAAGGATGCCAATAAGATTACCACACTTATGGGATTAATCATAATGAAAGCAAGCAAGAAATTCCAAAGCAATAGGTTGCTGAGGATCAGAAGATCGAATGGTATTTCGAAGACTTCTATGAAACATATGAACAACCGGGGATGAGTGGATACTCGGTAAGTGTGAGAATGTATCCGTAGGGGTATTTCTGCGGCAAGGAACTACAAGACAGTGTTACAAGGGATTCTTAAAAGTCGGAGAGCAATTCGATGCATCTTGTAACAACAAGAGAAACTCAGAGTAATGGTATGAACAACAAGTGTATGTCGTTATCCATATGGATATATCGGTAGTAGGGAATTGAAAATGCAGAGGGCACAAGGGTCTCGGGAATGGTCGAAGAGTATCTTCATAATCTTCTAGTGCAGTAGACGATCATCTGGAATGAGGGGCTCTCTGGGAGAAAGTATTATCGAGAACCTAAAGTTAGATTTAGTAAAACCATTTAAACCCGAATAGGAGAGAGATCAGAGTCCTAGAGTATAGACGAGGAATAAAAGATCTTAATACCACCCAATGGCGACGTGGGCCCGTAAGCCACACAGCCATGTTAGTAAAACAGTTTTCACTGACTAGACTCAACTTCGGCCAAGGAGTTTGGAAGGGGGATTCCTACAGGCAGTCGGCTCTGATACCAACTTGTGATGCCCCCGATTCAGTTGTACACTAATCATACACGCAAACGTGTACGATCAAAATCAGGGACTCACGGGAAGATATCACAACACAACTCTACAAATAAAATAAGTCATACAAGCATCATATTACAAGCCAGGGGCCTTGAGGGCTCGAATACAAGAGCTCGATCATAGACGAGTCAGCAGAAGCAACAATATCTGAGTACAGACATAAGTTAAACAAGTTTGCCTTAAGAAGGCTAGCACAAACTGGGATACAGATCGAAAGAGGCGCAGGCCTCCTGCCTGGGATCCTCCTAAACTACTCCTGGTCGTCGTCAGCGGGCTGCACGTAGTAGTAGGCACCTCCCGAGTAGTAGTAGTCATCGTCGACGGTGGTGTCTGGCTCCTGGGCTCCAATTTCTGGTCGCAGCAATCAGGTATAGAAAGGGGGAAAAGAGGGAGCAAAGCAACCGTGAGTACTCATCCAAAGTACTCGCAAGCAAGGAGCTACACTACATATGTATGCATTGGTATCAAATGGAATAAGGGTATCATATGAGGACTGAACTGCAGAATGCCGGAATAAGAGGGGGATAGCTAGTCTTGTCGAAGACTACGCTTCTGGCAGCCTCCGTCTTGCAGCATGTAGAAGAGAGTAGACTAAAGTCCTCCAAGTAGCATCGCATAGCATAATCCTAACCAATGATCCTCCCCTCGTCGCCCTGTGAGAGAGCGATCACCGGTTGTATCTGGCACTTGGAAGGGTGTATTTTATTAGTCGCTGACGTCACGAAGGCTTCGGCTGATACCACGACGTCAAGTGCCAATAACTGTCCCCGCGTAGATGGTTAGTGCGTATAGGCCAGTAGCCAGACTCAGATTAAATACCAAGATCTCATTAGATGTGTTATCTTGAAATAACCGCGAACGCCGACCAGGGCCAGGCCCACCTCTCTCCTAGGTGGCCTCAACCTACCCTGTCGCTTCACCACAAAGATTCACACAGAGGGCTGTCGGGAAAGTATGTCCTTCCAGCCCCCAATTCGCGAATCAACCGTGGGTACTCCTCGAGCCAACCCGACTTTACTCATCACATGTATCATGTATAAAGTATTAGTATATACCCGTGATCACCTCCCGAGTGATCACGGCCCGATAGTATAGCATGGCAGACGGACAAGAAGCTATGGCCACTGATGGTAAACTAGCATCCTATACTAAGCATTAGGATTGTAGGTAAAGGTAACAACAGTAGTAGCAAGGACAGGCTATGCATCAGGATAGGATTAACGGAAAGCAGTAACATGCTATACTACTCTAATGCAAGTAGTATAGAGGAGAGTAGGCGATATCTGGTGATCAAGGGGGGGCTTGCCTGGTTGTACTGGCAAGAGAGAGGGTCGTCAACACCGTAGTCGTACTGGGTAGCAGCGGCGTCGGTCTCAGTGTCTAGCGAGAGAAGAGGGGGAAGAAACAATAAATATTAAGCAAACAGATGCATAGCGATGGATGACATGACAAGTATCGGTGCTAGGGTTGCCTTAACGCGGTATGAGGTGATACCGGTGAAGGAGGGAAACATCCGGGAAAGTATCCCCGGTGTTTCGCGTTTTCGGGCAGAGGAGCCGGAGGGGGAAAGTTGCAAGTTCGATAGGTTAGGGATGCGTGGCGGACGAACGGGCTGCGCATCCGGGTTCGTCTCGTCGTTCTGAGCAACTTTCATGTTGAAAATAATTTAATCCGAGTTACGGATTAAAAGATATGATTTTCTAAAGATTTTTTTAACTTCTGCAATTTAATTAATTATTTAAATTTAATTCGAAAATAGATTTATGACATCAGCATGATGTCATGCTGACGTCAGCAGTCAGCAGGGGTTGACTGGTCAACCTGACCAGTGGGCCCCACTAGTCAGTGACACATTTGAATTAAACATTTTAATTAACCTAATTAGTATTAATTAGGGGGGTGGGCCCCACTATCATACTCTGTTAACTAATTAACTAAAATAGTTAGTTCAATTAACAGATTAGTTAGGTTAATTAATTAATTAGGTTAATCTAATCAAGATTAAGTAAGTTAATTAATTAATTAATTAATATCTTATTTATTTATTTACTTAATTCTTTTTTTAATTCGTCTCACAGGGGCGGGCCCCACATGTTTGTGGCCCAGAGGGGCCATAGCGGGTGCGGGCGACATTTTCGGGCGCGGCCTGATTGGGCACACGCCTAGGGGGGCCGTGGCGGACGAGGCCGTCGAGGTCGGGCGGTCGCCGACGGAAGGGCAGCGGCGGGCAAGGGCGGTGGCTGCGGTAGAGCCGCGCAGCTGCGGGCGCGCGCGTGTGAGGAAGGCCAGGGCAAACGAGGCGCAGGGTGGCCGATGGCTGCAGTGATGGCGGTGCGAGCATGAGGTGCACAAGGGGAGGGGCGAGCCACAGGCGAGCGCGGAGCAGGGGGACGCATGAGCGAGTCGGGCGCGCAGACACGCGCGGGTGGCGAGCGCGTGCGCGCAGGGGCCAAGCATGGCCAGGGCACGACTCGGTCGCGTCGAGCGCTGGTCAGGGGAGGGAGTGGCTGCAGGCAGCGGGCGGAGCTCGGCGGTGAGCGCGCGTGCATGCGCGCGGACGGCGCCGAGATGGAGGGGAAAGAGTGGAGGTCGGGGCCTCACTGCGAGGCGTAGGGACGTGGCAGCGGGGGTTGAGGCGGAGTCGGGGATGACGGCGCCGGCGAGGAGGAAGGCGACGGTGGCGTCGGGGGTCGAGGCGGCGAGGTCCAGGCGGCA
>NC_041382.1:635630706-635801500 GCF_002162155.2 Triticum dicoccoides | reverse complement strand
GCGCAAGGCGAGCGGCGGCGAGCACAGGGGCGCTGCCCCGATCTGGATCAGGGGCGGGTGCAGAGGCGAGGGGAGGAATCGTGGGGGGAGTGGGGTGTGCGGTTAGGGTTCCTGGGGGTGGGGGCATGTGTAGGCCAGGGGTGGGCCGGCCTGGGCCAGTTGGGTTGGCCGGCTGGGCCGGTTGGCCCATGTGGGGAGGGGGGTTGTTCTCCTTTTGTTTGTTTTGTTTTGTTTTTTTACTGTTTTACTTTTACTTTTCTTTATTTTAGTTTTATATAAAATAAAATCATCACTAGCACCTAAGTTAATACTTTTAAATATACTACTGCCACATTAATTCTCAATCCACTATTATCCATGATTTATTTAACACCTTTACAACATTTTAGTTTTGACTATTGAAAACTTTTATTGTTTCCCTCATTTTAAATTTCGAATTTGGATCGGTTCCGAACTAATGCGAGATTAGCAACAATAACCGAGGTGACGTGGCATCGTTAACGTGGGATTACTGTAGCTTAATTATCCGGGCGTCACACTATGTTATGACTGTTACATGATGAACCGCATCCAGCATAATTATCCATCACTGATCCGATGCTTACAAGTTTTCCATATACTGGTTTACGCTTATTTACTTTCCCGCTGCTACTGTTACAATCACTACAAAATACTGAAAACATTACTTTTGCTGTCTTTACTTTTGTTGCCGCTACCACCACTATCATATTACTTTGCTACTAAACACTTTGCTACAGATACTAAGTTTCCAGGTGTGGTTGAATTGACAACTCAGCTGCTAATACTTGAGAATATACTTTGGCTCCCCTTGTGTCGAATCAATAAATTTGGGTTGAATACTCTACCCTCGAAAGCTGTTGCGATCCCCTATACTTGTGGGTTATCACGTCCTTACAGGGGAATATTGGCCATCTCTGCATGGCACTTCTTCAACTGGGAAACGTGAAACACATCATGAACTCCTGACAGTCCTTCGGGTGACTCCAACTTTTTGGCCACTTCTCCCATACGCTCCAAAACTCGGTATGGTCCTACAAATCCCGGGGCTAACTTTCCCCTTAACTCCAAATCGTTTAACTCCTCGCAGAAGGGACACATGAAGACATGCTCTCTCTCCAATTTCATAGACTACCTCCTTGCATTTTTGAGTCTGCATAACTCTTCTGCCTGGACTGAGCTACCTCCAGTCTATCTCGAATCAACTTAACATTCTCTTCTGACTCCTTGATCACATTTGGTCCAAACAACTGACGGTCTCCAACTTCATCCCACACACTCTTGGGGTATCACACATATTGTTGGGGATATTACTACTGGGCGTAAACCGGCCAGGACAGGCCGGGTTAACTTCATCAGTAGTTGAGTATGATAAAAGCCCATGAGGGCAGATGAGGGCTAAAGGCCCATAATCGGTTTAAGGCCTATAGCTATAAACCGGCGTCGGTATGTAACTTGTGTTATAAGTTAGGAATAGTGGAGACCGAACCGGACGCATCTATGAGCCGGTATCGGGACTCTGTAAACCGACGGGCGTCACCCATGTATATAAGGGGACGACCCGGCGGCGGTTCAACGAGAGACAACGACTCGAGACATAGGCGAAGCTTATTCGCTCCCTAGTCATCGAAACACCCATCAAATCCATCACAACTAGAAGTAGGCTTTTACGTTCATTGAAGGGGCCGAACTAGTATAAACTTTCTTGCATCCTTGTGTCCGCTTTAACCCCTTCAAGCTAACCCGTAGCGATGGCTCCACGACTAAGTCCTTTCTCTAGGACATCTGCCGTGACAAAACCACGACAGTTGGCGCCCACCGTGGGGCTATCGCACGATGGTTTCCGGTTCTTGGAGGGCCGCTTTGAAGGACTCAAGGTCTATGCTGTAGGCCGGATGACTAAGAGTCGTCGCGGCAGGCTCTACATCGACGATGCAGGCTGGGTCCCCGAGGCCGGCTCAGTTGAGTACGGGTACCAGGTCCCCTTTGGTAGCATTCACATTTTCATTGGGAAGATCGGTGAACCGGGCCCTGAGCCGGACATCTGCACCGACCTCGTCGAGACGGCTCAGCGTGCGCAATCCGCCCGGGTTAAACCGGCCATGAAGCGTGCCTTCGTGGGAGTCATCCATGGAGGAGGTCATGAGGACGGATCGGGATTTCACGGGGCGACTGTCATTTGTTCCGATGACGAATCTTCGATCGAAGAAACTGAATCTCTTTATCAGCTACAAGATGGCCGGATTGGGAGCTGTTCCGATGGCGACAGTATTCCGGACCCCTCTGATCTGCCCAACCGGGTTGGAGTATTCATGGCCGGAACACAAGCAGCGCTTCATTCTTCGACAGCTGTGGCAACGATTTCCAGTTCAGCAACAGCAACGGCCGCCGGGGCAGGAGGCCCTGTGCACCCGCCGGCTCAGGTTCTATCAGAGCTATTTGATGCATTGGCTGTGCTTATGGCGGAAGTTAATCCGCCAGATCAGGATGTTCACAATACGGAGATTGCAAAGATAAAGGAACAGATCACCCAGGCCAAGGCAGATCTGGCGGCTGAGGACACCAGGATGGTCGCAAAGCGGGCTGCTTTAGACGCACAGGCCTACAGGCTTATGTTAGACCAGAGCGCATCACATGAAATCATGAGGAGGAAGCACCGGTCCCGCTTACCTCCGGTTTTCGAGGCCAGAGACCTTTTCAACACTCCAGGGCCAAGAGCTGGCAATCCGCTGGAGGGGAACTGGGCAGAAGCCCCTGGGACCGGTGCACTGGTTCAGCCTCGTCAGATCGACCCGCCTCGTCAAAACACCGTTGTACCTCAGGCTGCTTTAACACCCCCGGGCCACTACTCCAGCCCAATGGACAATCTTGTTGCCGCTGCTGCACGGCTGGAGGCCATTCCAATTGAAGGTGACTCGCCACAGGTATTAGAGACACGGCGGGTCAAGGAACTTCTGAGGACCGCTTTGGCCCAACAGGAAGCATACTCGTACAGCCGCGACCGGATCCACTCGACCCCTCGTCCAAGCCGGAGCTATAGCAGACATATGGATGAACCGGCAGTGTCGAGTAATGAACGACGTGGGGCACCCCGGGATAACATGTCAGGACCCCGACTCAATGCCACATCGATCTAGCATGTAACACCTCATATCACTTTGCGGCCTCACGCACGGTATTCCCACGGGTGTCGCCTTACCTTTGCCCGGGACCGTTTGCGCCTTTTGGCACACGTATATGACAGTGTCGCTAGCATCCATATGATAGGGAGCCCGGGCTGACATGGCTAGTCGTAAACCCGAAGTGGCACAGACTTACAGGGACAGGCATCCATGACCCAGCATCGAACGTGTCGGTCATCAGCGAGTGAATCCAGGCTGTAGCACTGGGCTAGCAGGACTCCGGTGAACCGGGCTGTAGCGGGCTAACAGGACTCCGGTATTCATCGCGTGACATTTCCCCGAAGGGACAGACACAGGAACGAAGAAGGACACATGCCGGCCAGCCTAAGTGTTCCGGAGCAGTAGCAAGCTACCAAGGCTCAATGGAAACACTAGGAGACATTTCCCGGTAAGAGAGGCTACTAAAGATAAACAACTAGATGGTCAGATCCCACACATACCAAGCATTTCAATAACACACACACAATATGCTCGATATGTGCAAATACAACATGGCATCACAACATGACTCTACGACTCAAGTATTTAATCAATAGGCTCCGAGGAGCGAGATATTACAAACATGGGTCTCATGACCCAACACTCAGAGCATACAAGTCAAAGCACAAGCGGAAGCTATCATGTCTGGGTACAGACATCTATAAATGAAAAAGGCTGAGAAGCCTGACTATCTACCAGATCCTGCCGAGGGCACAAGATCGTAGCTGAGGTAACAAGCTAAACGTCGAAGTCCACGCGGAACTACTAGTGAGACTGAAGTCTCTCTGCACAAAACATAAAATAGGCAAACGTGAGTACAAATGTACCCAGCAAGACTTACATCAGAACTAACTACATATGCATCATTATCAACAAGGGAATGGTGGGGTTTAACTGCAGCAAGCCAGCTTTGACTCGGTGGCTATCCTGAACTACGACTGCAAGTAACTCTTTTGAGGTGGCGCACACGAGTCCACATATTCACCATATCAATACACCACTATGGATCCGCTCCCGTCTCCCTACGAGAACGCCATCCATAGCACTCACGCTTATCTTGCGTATTTTAGGGTATCCACTTTCACTTGTCTATGAACTGATATAAGCAACCCAGAAGTCCTTTTCCGCGGACACGGCTATTCGAATAGATGATGTTAACCCTGCAGGGGTGTACTCCTTCATACATGTTTCCACCACTTAGCGTCTACACACGACATGTGCTCGGCAGACTTCAAGCGAAAGCCGACGTGGGTGTAGACCACGACCTACCTAAACACTCAAGTCTCTAGTCCAGGTTTATCGCCTATTCGGGTTCCATCCATGAGGAGATCCGGCCGGAGTTTCGCTCACAGCCCCAAACGATGTGAACAGGGTTCCGTGACACCAAACGGGCGCCCGGTATACCCGGCCACGTGCCTACCGCATCACAGCCCACCCCTACGGTCAGCGCTGTCCACGGCCTCCAGCATACTACAAACACCAGAAACTACTTACAACTCCTGGACAGAGGACAAGGGTGAATAAGAAGTCGAGCGGGGTCATATTTCAGGGCCCAATGTATGGTAGTAGCTGAATCATGGATCACAAACACAGAACTCAGTTCCTGAGGACGGCTGCAATGAGACAACCCACCATGTACTCCTACATGGCCTCTCACCGCTACCTTTACCAAATCGTGTTCACACACTTAGCTCACACACAGTAGGACATGTTCACACACCTCTGATTCATCCCCGATGAATCAGACCTGACTCAACTCTAAGCAGTAGCAGGTATGACAAACAAACATGAATGAGTAGGCACAACAGGGCTCAAACAACTCCTACTCATGCTAGTGGGTTTCATCTATTTACTGTGGCAATGACAGGTCATGCAAAGGATAAAGGGTTCAGCTACCGCAGCAAGTATCAAATATGTCGTTGTTGTCCTAATGCAGTAAAAGAGAGCAGGAGCGAGAGAGTGGGATTTTATCGGAATGAACAAGGGGGTTTTGCTTGCCTGGCACTTCTGAAGATAGCATTGAGTCTTCATCAGTGTCAACGATCGCATCATCGGTATCACGTCTATCGAGAGGGGACAAATACCGGCAACACAGAAGGAAACACAATCAATGCAATGCACAATATGATGCATGATCATGACATGGCAAAATGAATGTGTTTTGGGCTAATGCAACTAGCAACAGATTAAATGAAGTTGGTTTGAATACAAGATTCAAATTCAAACTCCATATGTGGTTATTTAAATGTCATTCACTTCATTTGTCCTAAACAGTAGTGATAAGTTGTTCTAACATGCATGAAAATGGTACAGATGGATAGATTGGATTTTTCTGATAATTTTTCATATATAATTTATTTAATTTGGAGTTACGGTTGAATTTCTATGAATTTTAGAAGTTTATACAAATTTCTGGAATTTCCTGAATATTTTCAAATCCAGAAAATACTTATTGCGTCAGCCTGATGTCATGATGACGTCAGCAGGTCAACGTGGCACAGTCCGGTCAACCCCTGACCGGTGGTCCCGAGTGTCAGCATCTAACTAAACTAACCTAGCTTAGTTAAACTAACCTAACCTAATTAGCCGGGCGGGGCCCGTAGGTCAGTGAGAGAGAGGGGGTCAAACCCGGGTCAAACTCACCGGAGTTGACCCGAGGCTCGTCGCCGGCGAGGCCAGGGACGGCGGAGAGCGTCGGGATTCGCCCTCCGATGACCAAAAGAGCGGCGGAGGGGCTCTACGGAATGCCCAGACCCGCGCGCATCTAACAGGGCCAACGGAAGAAGCTAGGGTGGCCGGAGGCGACGGCAATCATGACGGTGGCGGCGGCCGGAGTTCGGGTGGTGGCGGGTTTGGCGCTACGAGCGGTGGTTTGGCGCGCTGAGGGCACTGGGGAGAAGCTCTTGCTCCTACGCATCCAAAGGAACGGACGGGAGGCCGCGAGGTGGCCGGAGTTGAGCACGGCGTCGACCTCGGCGGCGGCCGGAGCTCGGGCGAGCTCGGGGTCGGGGTTAGGGAGCACGGCAGGAGGAGCTGGGGCGTGCTACGGACTCCTGAGATCGCGGTGAGCACGTCAGTGGGCTCGGATACGAGCTGGGGTGGCTGTGGCCACGGCCACGCCATGGCCGGCAGCGAGAAACTCTCGGCCGCGGTGGAGGAAGAGGCTAGGGAATGAGTGCGAGCTTGAGGGAAGGGGGAAGAGGAAGAGGGGCTCACAGGGGTTGCATCAGTGGCCTCGGGGAGCTCGGGGAGGCGTCGGAGGCGTCGAATCGACAGCGGTGAGCTTCGGTGGCCGGCGACGGAACGGCGATGGTGGCGGTGTTGCAGGGCTTCCGGAGGGCCGTGGGTCGGTGGGGAGGAAGGAGGGGGTCGAGGCGGAGCCTTTGAGCGCATCGGCGAGGCTAGGGGTGGCCGGTGGCCACGAGGGAGCTCGTCGGCGGCGGCGAGCTTGTTCGGTGAGGTGGGAAAACGGCGAGAGAGGGAGCAGGGGAGGAGTGAGAGAGGTCGGGCGGATCGGGACGTCACCGGGCATTCATCCACGCGGCCAGGGGAAGCAGGAGGTGGCCAGGGAAGCAGGAGGTGGCCGGGGCGCGTGGCCGCGCGCGCCGGGCGCGTGCCCGTCCTCCTGGCAGAGGAGGAAGGCGACAGGGGAGGGAGGCGGCGGTGGGCTGGGCCAGCGGGAGGAGCTGGCCAGCTGGGCCGGCTACAGGTAAGTGGCCCAGGTAGGCTTCTGTTCTTTTTATTTTTTTCTTCTGTTTTGTTTTATTTAATTTATTTTGCCACTGTTTTGAATTTAAAATAATTCAAACAATGCCAAAAACTCCTCTGAATATTTTATATTGCTAAATGGACTTTTCCAAAAGCTTATAAAATATATCAGGGGTATTTGAAATTATATTCTAATTATATGAATATAATTCAAATTCAAATAGCTAATGAATTAAATCCAAAGTCCCAAAAATAATTCCTTAAAAATGTTCAATATTTTGGTTGGGACCAGAACCCTTACCAAAAATTATCAAACATTTAAGAAGAGCATTTTGGAGCAATGAATGAGATTTCTAGGGTTTTTGCCCCTCTTTTATTTAGGGTTTTGAGGCTTCTAAATTCCTCAATTCAGGTTTCAAAAATTTAAACATGATGCACACATGAGCTAGCCTAGAGCACTACCAGCAGCTAGGGATGTGACACAACAACCCGACGGGTGGTGCTGATGACGCTCAGGAAGTGGTGAACCGGGCCCGAGCGCGTAGGGAGGCCGAGTTAGCCGCACAGCATCAGGCTCGGCAGCTCACGCCGGTTCGTCCAACCATTTCGATCGAACCTGGTGTTACTTCTAGTTCTTTGGGGGTGCCTTGCCTCGTCCCCGCTTTACGCAACGTGCACTTGCCCAAGGATTTCAAAGGCCCACGCAAGGTACCAAATTATACGGCGGATCAACCACCAGAGACATGGGTAGGGAGCTATGAGATGGCCATGGAGATGCTTGATGTGGATGACATGGCGTGTGCGAAATACTTCACCATGATGCTTGAAGGAACGGCCCGTACTTGGTTAAAAAGCTTGCCCGCTAATTCTATCAGTTCATGGGCCCAATTACGAGCCCGGTTTATCAACAATTTCAAGGATACCTGTAAACAGCCTATGTCGATAGTGGACTTAGTTGCATGAATCCAGGAGGAAGGAGAGTCAACGACTCATTGGGTGCGCCGGGTTTCACAAGTGTTGCACTCCTCGGACCGCATCAACGCTGACACTGCAGCATTAACCCTAGAAGGCAACTGCCGGTTTGGGCCCCTGAAGTTGAAATTGGGATGGATGAAGCGTCATTGCACCGACATGGGGACCCTCATGGCCTCTTTGGTAAAATATGCTGATTCTGATAGTACCAAGGATCCCGAATCTGATGATGAAAAGACAGGGAAGGGGAAGAAGAACAGCAGCTCCAAAGGTCAGCAGCATCACTGGGTAGGCAATGGCGGAGGAGGCAAGCGTAAAGCGGATGGCAACATGGATTTTGTGGCTAATACCAACGTACAGGACAATGGCCAGCGGCGCAAGGGTAGGCCAAAAATCGTAGTGGAGCACCCAACCCCAACCCAAACCGCCTGAACTATCTGCTAAGCCAGCCCTGTCCAAGACATGGGACGGAGGAGGAGCCAGCAAACCACCTTTGGAAGGATTGCTTTATTATGCAGGAGTTCAAGAATTCTAATAATTTCCGGTATGATCACAGATCTGGCGGTGGCTCAGGGTCCGGGCCGGGTTACGGTGGAGGAAGTTCTGGTTCAGGATTTAATGGTAATCCGGGCAGACATAATGGTCAAAATAGTCAGAACAACCAGGGTGGTTACAACCAACAGCAGCAACAGTCAGGTTACCAAAGCAACCCAAAGCAGTTGAGTAATGGGCAGTACCATGTCTTCACCACTAGCCTGGACAAGCGAGACCGGAAGGTTCAGCGGCGGGCAGTCAACTCTGTTCAACCGGCCACACCCCGTTATCTATGTTGGTCTGAACAACCAATCATATGGAGCAGAGAGGATCGCCCACTCCAGGTCGATAATCCGGGTCAGTTGGCTCTGGTGGTGGCGCCTCAGGTGGGAGGTTATAAGTTCACCAAGGTGCTCATGGATGGAGGGAGCAGTATTAACATCCTATACTATGAGACCTTCCATCGTATGGGACTTACAGATAAGAATCTTAAACCGTCCAATACAGTATTCCACGGTGTAGTGCCTGGCAGATCAGCATATCCCGTTGGTAAGATAGCTCTTGAAGTGGCCTTTGGGGATGACCATGATTCCAGGTCAGAGACATTAACGTTTGAAGTGGTGAAAATCCAAAGTCCATATCATGCCCTGTTTGGGCGTCCGGCATACGCCAAGTTTATGGCTCGGCCCTGTTATGTGTATTTGCAGCTCAAGATGCCGGGTCACAAGGGGACAATAACAGTTCACGGAAGCCGCAAAATCGCTTTGGAATGCGAGGAAGGAGATGCAGCTTATGCAGAGTCGGTTTGTGCCACCGAGGAGTTGAAGTACTATAAAGACAATGTTGATCCGGCGGACATGACTCCGTTGAAGAAGCCAACTACGGAGCATGATCCGGCCCTGAAGTTCAAATCGGCAGCAGAAACTAAGCTTGTTGACTTCGTACCTGGCGATTCGTCCAAGCAGTTCAACATTAGTGCCAACTTGGATCCGAAATAGGAAAGCGCGCTCATCGAGTTCATCCGTGAGAATCGGGACATTTTTGCATGGAAGCCCTCTGACATGCCAGGTGTACCGAGGCAACTCGCTGAGCACACACTTAATGTGGATCCTAAATACAAACCGGTGAAACAGTTCCTCCACCGGTTTAACGAAGAAAGACGCAAGGCGATTGGAGAAGAGGTAGCCAGGCTCTTAGCAACTGGTTTTATTGTTGAAGTTTTTCACCCTGAGTGGCTTGCCAATCCGGTGTTAGTCCTTAAGAAAAACGGCACCTAGCGTATGTGTGTGGCTTACACAGATCTTAATAAGGCTTGTCCAGCAGATCCTTTTACCCTCCCCCGTATTGATCAAATCATTGATGCTACGGCGAGTTGTGAGCATTTAAGCTTTTTGGATGCATATTCTGGCTATCATCAGATCAAAATGGCAGTTAAGGACCAGGAGAAGACAGCATTCATAACTCCCTTTGGAGCCTTCTGCTATGTGTCTATGCCCTTTGGGCTCAAAAGTGCCCAGGCAACTTATCAATGGTGTGTACAAAATTGTCTTCACAAGCAGATTGGCCGTAATGTACATGCTTACGTGGATGATATCATGGTTAAATCCAGGGAGAAGGAGACTCTGGTTGATGATTTGAAGGAAACCTTTGATAACCTAAGGACGTACAAGATGATGCTTAATCCGGACAAGTGTGTCTTTGCTGTACCGGCGGGCAAGTTATTGGGTTTTCTGCTGTCCAACAGGGGAATTGAGGCTAATCCGGAGAAGATCATAGCCATCACCTCCCTGGCTAAACCGAAGTGTATCAATGATGTTCAACGCCTGGCAGGCCGGATTGCCGCGTTAAGCCGGTTTATCAGCCGCCTTGGTGAGAAGGCGATCCCTTTGTATCAGATGTTGAAGAAGACGGATCAGTTCGTCTGGAGTTCTGCTGCTGATGAAGCGTTTGAGGACTTAAAGCGGCAATTGGCCAATCCGCCTGTGCTCACCGCTCCCATTGACAAGGAGCCGTTACTGCTATATGTTGCTGCTAATGCTCGTGCGGTCAGCGTGGCTATTGTGGTGGAACGAAAGGAGGCAGGTAAGGAGCATCCGGTTCAATGTCCGGTCTATTATATCAGCGAGGTACTCATTGAGTCCAAGCAAAGGTATCCGCACTGGCAGAAGCTGGTGTACGGAGTTTTTATGGCAAGCCGGAAGCTTAAGCAATACTTCCAAGGGCATCCCATTACGGTGGTCAGTTCTGCTCCTTTGGGAGATATCATCCAGAACCGGGAAGCAACTGGCCTGATTGCAAAGTGGGCTATAGAGCTGGGGCCGTACGGTTTGAAATATGTGCCTCGGACAGCGATTAAGTATCAAGCACTTGTTGATTTCATCAATGATTGGACGGAAATGCAAGCACCTGAAGAAAAGCCGGATCACACCTATTGGACCATCCATTTTGATGGATCCAGGTAGTTGGAAGGCTCGGGGGCTGGAGTCGTATTAACTTCCCCACGAGGTGATAAGTTTTGTTATGTTCTCCATTTAATGTTCCCTTGTACTAACAATGCAGCTGAGTATGAAGCCTTGCTCCATGGTCTTCGGATGGCTAAGGAGATGAATCTAAGTCGAGTTAAGTGCTTCGGTGATTCGGACCTTGTGGCTCAGCAAGTGTCTGGCACTTGGGACTCCAAGGACCCACTCATGGCAGCATATCATCGTGAGGTAGATATTGTTGCAGGTTATTTCAGAGGCTATCAAGTGGACCATGTGGACCGGCGTAAAAATGAAGCGGCGGACGCTTTAAGCCGGCTGGGCTCTCAGCACAAACCTGTCCCACCCAATGTTTTTCTGGATGTGCTGCACAACCCGTCGGTGAAGATCCCTGGTGAAGAGGATTTGGCCATTCCTGATCCGGAGGCTCAATTGGTGGCAGTTCTTCATGTTATTCCGGATTGGACGCTTCCTTACCTGGCGTACAAGAACCGGGGCGAGTTGCCAGAAGATGAGATTCTGGCCCGACAGATAATCCGGCGATCCAAGTCCATGGCTGTCATCAATGGTGAGTTGCATCATTGCAGTGTATCAGGAGCTTTTCAACGTTGCATGTCTCCTGAAGAAGGCCGTGAAATTTTGTGTGAGATCCACGAAGGAGATTGTGGTCACCACGCCGGTTCAAAGTCTCTGGTGGCTAAAGCGTTTCGCCATGGTTTCTATTGGTTAACTGCTCATGCTGATGCGAAGGATCTGGTCAGATGATGTGATGGTTGCCAAAGGTTTTCAAGACGTGCTCATGTATCGGCTCAAGAATTGAGGATGATTCCAATTACTTGGCCGTTTGCGACTTGGGGGATGGATATGGTTGGGCTCAAAAGGTCCAAAGATAAGAAGACCCACCTCCTGGTGGCGGTGGACAAGTTTACGAAGTGGGTGGAGGCAGAACCTGTTAGCAAGTGTGATGCGGCCACAACGGTTCAGTTCATCAAAAAGGTGATTTTTTGGTTTGGCTTTCCGCACAGTATTATCACAGATAATGGTACCAATTTGTCCAAAGGTGCTATGAAGGAGTTCTGCGAACGGGAGCACATCCGGCTCGACGTTTCATCAGTAGCACATCCACAGTCCAATGGTCAAGCAGAAAGAGCTAATCAAGAGATCTTGAGAGGCATCAAGCCCCGGCTCATGGTTCCTTTGCAGAGAACGTCGGGTTGTTGGGTAGAAGAATTACCATCTGTGTTATGGAGCATCAATACAACACCCAATAGATCAACAGGATACACACCGTTCTTCATGGTTTATGGAGCGGAGGCAGTTCTCCCCAGCGATATCCGTCATGACTCACCTCGTGTCACGGCTTATGTTGAAGCGGACAACGAGACAACACGGCAAGATGCTTTGGACCGGTTGGATGAAGAGCGTGACATCGCAGCCACCCGGTCGGCGATTTACCAGTAGGATCTTCGTTGTTATCATAGTCGCCGAGTCAGAACCAGAGCCTTCCAGGAAGGAGATTTGGTGCTTCGGCTCATCCAAGATTAGACTGATATGCATAAGCTATCCCCACCTTGGGAGGGACCTTTCGTGGTCAGCAAGAATCTGCACAACGGGTCGTACTATCTGATCGATATTCGAGAGCATAAGGACTCACGTACATCAGAGGAGGAGACTAACAGGCCGTGGAATATAACTCATCTTCGGCCTTACTATACCTGAGCCATTGGCTATACTTATGTACATACAATGTATATATTATGATTAAGTATAATAAACCGGAACCTCAGCTAAAGCGGGGTATCTGTTCTTTTACATCATGTGAGGTTACATGGAGTTGCTCTAAAGCGGCCTCCGGTTTACCCCTTGAGTTCGCTTTGCTAAAAGCATCGTGTTATATCACTTGGAGGATTGGTCGTGTCCGAACCAATACCATGCCTCTTGATAGGCGAAAGCCACCAGATCACTTGGGGACTTGGTCATGTCTGAACCAGTCATGCCTCTTGATCGGCCTAAGGCCACAGAATCACTTGGGGGCTTGGTCGAACCCGAACCATGACCACGCCATTTGGTCGGCATAAAATGCCACAAGAATCACTTGGGGACCTGGCTAACTAGAACCATAGTTACACCTAACGGGAGTTTGGTCGTGTTTGGCCATGGTTACGCCATTTGATCAGATTAAATAAGTCTTTTTTGGCAAACGTTTTTTTCGTTGTTTTTGCTTCATACCTTTCTTTGAAGGGGGTTTTTTGCTTTTTATTGTGTTTCTTAAACTGACAATTTTTTTTTCAATTGACGGAACACAGTTCACGTCAATCTGGAGGCTATTTGACCGGTTTAATCCGCGTTGTTAACATCCTCTTATGGAGTAACACGGTATTTATCATAACCCGGCACGGTTTACATGGTAAACCAGCGTCATATATATATACAGGAGCTGTTATCTCCTCCAACAGTATGGGTTTGCAAAACTCCGCTTCAAGATTGGCCAAGCCAACTTCACGCTCAATGACAGCAGGTATTATGTATCTCAAAATTTGGTCATACTTAAAATTTTGTTTTGATTTCATATATGCAGACATCATATTCCGCCTGACGGTACAACCGCGGTGGCACTTGACGAATTTTTCATTTCAGAAAGAGTTTTGGAAAGTTCATTGCCACAGGAAGAACAAATTATGCACGAAGGCATATCAACATCAAAGGTATCAGCTAGCCTATTACAAGGCAACATGGTGCCCATAATAATATAATTTTTTTTCGTGAAGAAGAGGCAGTTTTAAACCGGCATCCGGTTCAAGCTTGGTCACCAGCCTGGCCTGATGGTTGTGGGTCGTCCTGCGCCGCTTCAGCCTCCGTATCCCTACCCAGTGGCTGGAAATCCACGGTTGTCCAGTCGATTCCCATTAATGCTTGAAAAACAGCTTCATCATGGATCAACAAGGACGAGTCAATATCGGGAGCGTAAGTATGCTTACGGATTGGAGGAATCAGATTTTCCGATTCATGGATTGGCGCAGCTATTCGCTTGTTCTGACTGTCATATTGCGCTTGATAACGAGACAAGTCTGCTTCCTCAGCCAACTGACAAGCTAGTGGACACACCTCCCGGTTTATCGCTCGCAGATCCACCTCACCGAATTCTGATCCGTCTTCCTTCAAGCTGGGATAGCCCTGAGCCGCTTCAACATGATCAAAATCTGGCACCCAGGCTTTTGCCCAGATTAAAGCATTGATTGCACCGATTCGAGCAGCAGATTTCTTTAGCTCTTCAATCCGAACAGGAAGCACCGACAGTTTCATCAGCGTATCTTGAATCAAAGTAGGCGCCGGTTTGTTATGAGAGGCGGTACAGATGATCCGCTGGGCACCAGTATACAATTGTTCAACCAATGTATAGGCGGCTTTTAGCTTCTTCCGTACATCTGACCCCAAGTGACCAATGCGTGTCCCTGAAATACCATAAAGGGTTAATAAGCCAGCGACTTAGTCAGAAGGAAGAGCCAATTCAGTAGGAAAACTGGCTTACTAAAGATAGCAGCAGTCATGGCATGCACGTGCCGCTTTATGCTGGTCAGTTCATCTGCCACTGGTTTTAGTGCAACCTCAGCATCCTCTGCTCGTTTGATCAAAGCGGATTTCTCAGTGGCCCAGTTCGCCCGTTTCTTTTTGAAGTTTTCCTTAAGTTGTTCCATGGCGCTTAACGCACTGGCCAATTCCTCTTTTCCTTTGGAGGTTTCAGCTTGTTGGGTTTTCAGGGCTTCTTGAAGATCGATGACTTGGTTCTCTTTCGTCTTCAGCTCCGCCTACATGCATACAGATATATGCTTCAGCAAACTGGTAGAAGGATTCAAGTACCAACCACATAACAAGTTATGCGCTTAGTACTTGGGGGCTAATGCATATTTGATCTAAAGCGGCCCCCGATTTACCCCTTCATCTTTCGATTGTTTACAAAGTCTCAAGATCAATACAAGTATTCAACTTGGCACTTGGGGGCTAATGGCTATTTGATCATATATATTCTGATACGGCAGTTTCAATTACTTAAAGTACCGGTTTAACTACGCTAAAGTTAAACCGGCCCTTGGGGGCTACATCAGCAAATTTCAAAGCAACAAGATTTATATTATTTAAGTCCCGGTTTGAAAGAATATTCCAAACCGGCCCTTGGGGGCTAGGAGAGTCAGGAATGGAAGCATACAAGCAAGAAGGAGCATATGGAAATTACCTCATATTTGTCTTTCATCATGTTGACCAGACCGGCTTCCTAGTCACGGCTGGTATACAGCCGGTTCAGATAGCCGGAATGGATATCTTGGGCGTTCAGAGCAGCGTAAGTCGTCAGATCAGCATTCCACTTGCCTTTACCAAAGGCAGCAAGTTCTTCCTTGGCAGAATGTTTGGATAAAGCGACAGGATTGCTTGGCTCAGTATGGCCAGTGCCAGTAATGACAACTTGATCATCATTGGTACCGCCGGTTTGCACTGGAGCTGTTGGCTTGTCAGTAGGTTTTACGGGACCGGTGGAGCTTTCAACCCGGAGGGAACCTGTGGGCTGATGGATAGGATCTGAAGTATCAGTAGGTCTTTCCTCAGCAGTAAGATCATCATCTGGTTGCGGTGGATCATTGGGAATATCCTCAGGAATAGCTGCTTCAAGATTGGGTGTGGTGCCTGGTTCAAGAATGACATCTTCTTCGGCCGCTTTATCCAGGCAGGCCTTCTTGCTCGGCCTAGGTTTGGCCCTGAGAAGAATAACAAAATTAAATACAGCATATGTTCTAAGGCAATATACTGCAAACATCACAATAAATATAGCTTACCCAAGCACCGTTTTGAGCGGTGGGAGCTGAGTAGCCGATGACTCGCCAGAAGATGGGTGGGAAATAACCTGATAATCGGAGTCAGACGGATTAAGAGGTTGACGAAAGCAGCCCGCTTTAGGACAAGCACTGACAAGCGAATTAGAGACCTTGAAATGACGTTTCCGAACCGGACTGTTCGGTAAACCGGCGGAGGTAACTACCTGGCCGCTGTGTCGGGTGGTGCGGCGAGCTTCGTGTTGTTGAGTCTTCATAAGAAGTTTAGGATCCAAATAAGCAAGAGGATGAGAAAATTTAACTTTCCGGTTTGCCTGACGGATTTTTTGTGAAGGCAAAGTTTCTGAATCGGAAGAGAGAATAATTACCTCTGCAACATCCGCATGGCTGGCTTCGGCATCATCCTGACAAATATCATCATCAATAAGATGCATGAAAAATAAACCAAGTGAGTCAAGCTCTACCTCAAGGTCCGGATTATCCACCTCGTCATCAGGGGCTGGATTAGAAGATGCAGTGGTTCTTTTCCGGTGGGTAGTCTTCTTCACAGCTTTAGTTTTTTGCCGGGTTGCTCTTTCCGGTTTATCTGCTTTCTCTGGTTTCTCCTGCGGCAGATTTTTGCTCCAAAACGGATCATCGCCCTGATTATGCAGACACTGATATTAAAAACAATGACCAGACATATCAATAACAGATTCAGCAAAGAGAAAAATCAAAGTCTCACAGCTGGCGGTTTGTTGGTGGCACAGAAGGGAAGCAGGCCGGTTCTAGCGCAGATGTGCTCCGGTTCATTCAGTATCTTACGCACAGCTTCTGTGATCTCTTCACCGGAGAGCTGGAGTCTTGAATGTCGCAGTGGGTCATCTACACTATCAGTATATTCGCACATCAAACCGGAGCGCTGACTAAGGGGCAGTATGCTCCATGATATCCAACAGCGAGCAAGATCAACCCCTGTTAAACCGTTGGCCATAAAGGCTCTGAGCTTTGACAGCTGAGGAGCATATTTGCTTCTCTCCTGGGCACTCAGTCGTTGAGGAAAAGGATGGGTATTGCTGAGCCGCTCCAGACGAAAGCCAGGCAAGGGATTCTCACCAGTAGGGGAGGTGTCTTTGCAGTAGAACCATGTCTGATTCCACTCCTTGGGGTGACTGTGCAGCTTGGCGTGAGGGTATGTGACTTCTTTCCTTTTTTGAATCGCCATGCCACCCAACTCTGTATTAGAGCCATTAGTAAACTCAGTACGGCGGTTTAGATGGAAAAGATCTCTGAATAATTCTACTGTGGGCTCCTCTTGAAAGAACACCTCACAGAGCACTTGGAAGTGGCACATATTTGTAACAGAGTTGGGGCCAGTGTCTTGCGGATGGAGTTGGAAATCAGCTAGAACATCCCGTAGAATTTAGAACCGGGCGGTTTAAAACCCCGGGCTAAGTGGTCTACAAAAACAACAACCTCTCCTTCTCGAGGTGTGGGGGGCATTCTTTGCCAGGAGCCCTCCAATGGACGGTGTCTTTGCTGCCCAAGGCGCTAATCAGGACTAAATCGTCCAGTTGATCCTCTATGACGCGAGAAGGGACCCAATTGCACTCATACACTTGCTTGGCCATGATGAAATCTACAAAATACATTGATATGTGCAATGTTAAACCGGAAGCAGATCTATCTAAACCGGAGTTTATGAAGCAACAGCATCACGGCGGTTCAACAAGGGGACTAATGATATATGATAAGATTGCTTTTTCAAAGGTGAACCGCCTATGTGGTAAATATGATACAGATCTAAGGCAAGAATGACTAAGGAAGGTAAAAACAGATTTCATAAGGTCGCAGTGAAATTTTGGATCTGCCGTAAGACAGGAAAATAAAAGGATTTAGACCTAAAAGGTTGATCTCAAAGCAATTCACAAGGGACCAGATCAATGTTTTATGCGCATAAAGGTTTGCTTTGGTAGCAGAAGATAAGCCGTTACGGGGAATACATCAGGTTTGAAGTTTTATTCATGGGCTAAAGAAGAAACAAAGGAAGAACAGCGCCAGAGTCTCGATGAACTTCGACGAACAAGGAAACCCTAGAACAGATCTGCAGGGGAAAGGAAAAAGATTTACCGGAGCTGAGGAAGAAGAGGAAGGTCGCCGCGATGCTCTGGTGTGCTCAGGTTGATGCAGCGGCCAAGGTTGATGCAGAGGTCGACGGTGGCGGCGGAGCTCCGAAGCTGGGCAACACGAAGAAGATGAAGCAGAAGGGGTCGGAGGGAAAGAGAAAGGAAATGACCCTTCGGTCCTATTTATAAAGAAAGGGATATGTCAGGCACGAGAATCAAGGAGCCGCGAGTTTGGAAACGAAGTTGCGGCCTTAATTGCCGCAGGCTTGTTAACAGGATAAGGTTTTTATAACCAGTGACGTCACACCGGTCTACCGCGAGCAGAGAAGATGACATCACGGCGGTTCAACAAAATACAAGAAGATGTTGAAGATGAAGATTTTTGCTAAGGATTGACATCAACATGTTCAAATCAATTTGGGGCCTAATGTTGGGGATATTACTACTAGGCGTAAACCGGCCAGGACAGGCCGGGTTAACTTCATCAGTAGTTGAGTATGATAAAAGCCCATGAGGGAAGATGAGGGCTAAAGGCCCATAATCGGTTTAAGGCCTATAGCTATAAACCGGCGTCGGTATGTAACTTGTGTTATAAGTTAGGAATAGTGGAGACCGAACTGGACGCATCTATGAGCCGATATCGGGACTCTGTAAACCGATGGGCGTCACCCATGTATATAAGGGGACGACCCGGCGGCGGTTCAACGAGAGACAACGACTCGAGACATAGGCGAAGCTTATTCGCTCCCTAGTCATCGAAACACCCATCAAATCCATCACAACTAGACGTAGGCTTTTACCTTCATTGAAGGGGCCGAACTAGTATAAACTCTCTTGCGTCCTTGTGTCCGCTTTAACCCCTTAAAGCTAACCGTAGCGATGGCTCCACGGATAAGTCCTTTCTCTAGGACATCTGCCGTGACAAAACCACGACACATATCGAGACAAAACTCGTATTCATTTTGTCCGAAATCCACTCAGTGGAGTATCCTTATATTTTCCAGGGGTCAATGGTTCTTACAGGGTACTACCACCCTTAAAATTCACAAATCTTCCATAGACCATATTTCTCATATCCTCAAAATGGCCAAAATTCTTCTTCATAGAGTAACAACTCATAAAATCCATATCAGTACCAACGATGCTAACTTTATTCATTCTCAAATGATTACAATCTCTCGCTTTTCCATTACATGTCTCAACTCAACACCTCAATATAAAATAAAAGGTTCTCACTTCTACTACTCCATTTCTTTTGTTGCAAACTTAACTATCTAGGACAAGTTTCCTACTCCTTGGGTCATTCTCTGTCAAAGTGCCCTACTCCATTACAACTAAAACATATTACTTCTGACAAGTATCGAGGTTTCCTTTTTGGGCAACTGTTGAGGTAGTGCCCTGACTCCTTGCACCCGTAACAGGTGATATGACTCGGATCCCTCCTAGGCTCTAATCGGTTTCTCTTCCTGGACTTTTCCATTCCAATCAGGGCTTCTATTTTCTGTGGGTCATATTCTACTTCCTCTGTCGGGAATTCTACTAGATCCCCATTCAAACAATTTTGGGAGATGTGTCCTTCTTCTCCACATGAATAGCAAGACTTAGTGCAGGGTTTACTCGGGTCTTCTTTAGGTGTGTCCTCCATCTCTTCCTTCGTCACAGCTTCTTCTAAAATTTCCATGAGGGCTCCTTTCATTACTTCTTTCTTCTGCTGGATGGTTCGTTGTACCATGGGGTAAATGTGACATTGAGTAGGATAGGGGGTAGTCCCTTCACACAAGAAACAAGTAATCTGCCTAGTTGGGCATTCTTCAACTGGGTGACTTCTTTCACAATTAGGGCATTCATCCTTGTGTTCTTTATGGGTGTGTCCTATTTCTCCACAAATCTTGCA
Organism: Triticum dicoccoides; assembly: GCF_002162155.2. Classification (NCBI taxonomy): domain Eukaryota; kingdom Viridiplantae; phylum Streptophyta; class Magnoliopsida; order Poales; family Poaceae; genus Triticum; species Triticum dicoccoides. Next base: position 635,781,805 of record NC_041382.1, on the reverse strand, counting down.
TGCACAAGGTTTCTTCATATCCTTTCCATAAGGCTTCAACTTCTGGGACACAAGCCGAGACTTTGGCAGGGTAACTTAAATTCTTTCCAAGTGGTTACTCCTTGCCATCCATTGATGGTTCGGTACATCCTCCACCAAGTAGCAGCACCTCTTTCAAAGCACTGAAGAGCATGCTGGGTCATATCCTTTCCGACTATAGGGTTATTCTTCATGTGACCCTCCATGTTCTGAATCCATTGGTCCGTCTCCAATTGATTCATCGGTCCAGAAAATATAAGCTCATCTTCATTCATCCTCTATTGGGTCCATGGGTTTGGGGTGAGATAAGAGAGATAGAGGGGGATGCACACAATACAAACAATGGTTTTAAAAAGACATATTTTATCTGTGGCTGTCGAAAAAACATCAAACAAATGACAGCTCACAAATGTCGCATCTAGCGTAGGCATATAACAGGGGTTGAGTCTTCTAAAGGTCAATAAATCTTCAAAGTCATCAAGCTCTACGAGTCTTGTTCATGTCTCCAATGGCTTCTTCCGATCATGCTTGTCTTTCTCAAGTTCTTTTGCCAGATCAACTCTGTTGACGCGAGGTCTCTTGAGACGTCCTTTAGTATTCTGGAGCTGCATTCCTAACTTCTAGGTTTCAACATCCTTGGCATGAATCATGGTCCTATTGTCCTTCAGTTCCTGACGAATCTCCTGTATCTCAAGGTTTTACTCCTCTAGCTTGGCTACTTTCAGCTTCCGGATCCTGAGTTCTTCACGAAATGCTCCTTGTCAAATATAGCTTCCTAAATGTCCATCTTAAAATCCTTCATGTAATACTCCAGATCCCGGTGTTACGTCAGCTAAGGTTAAAACTTCACCTCTTGCTAATAGGTGCTCCATTAGCCTTCTACCATCCAATCCTTCCATGCATATGCATGCTTAACTCAGCACGGTGAAAATATCATAAGCGGGCGATAACCTCATGGATAGCCATGGTTCTGCTCTTGTCATTTCCATGAGCTATCTCTCCATAGTAGATATCTCCTGCCTTAGGGTTTTCCTTGACAGAACTTTGAGTTTTTAACTCTCCATGCTCCGGTCTTTCTCCGATACACCTTGATCTCGGGTATTGACAACTTCCATAGTCTGCCAAGTTCCATAAGGGTAGCCTTCCTAGGTCACACAAATCTGGAAATTCTTCGGAGCCTCCAATTCTCCTAGTCTTCAGAGTCTTCAACAGTTGTAGTTTCAATTATCATAATGTATGGTAAAATCCTCTTCATTCCGAATGATCTCGGTTGTCCGATATCTTGTACTTCTTGGAGTGGTCTCATCAGTCGAATGTTCGTGTGGTCAAAAGGGAAAAGGGGGTATGGTCTCACTAAAAGGGGATATTTGAATAAGCTCAGAAGAGAAGAGAGGTAAAAGATCTTTTTGAAAAGTAAAGTTTTAGAGAAAAATCTTTCCTATTGGCTTGCCAGTTTCTAGGGTCACGTTCTACAGTCAACATGTGCTCTGATACCATCTTGTAGCGACCCGACCCGAATGGATCAAGTCTTTGTGCTTAAGTGTCATCCCTGGATCAGTATGCTGACACACAGTACTCGAAGATTTATAACAGAGGTAAATCACATGTAAAAGTAACGTAAATACTATTACCTCAATCCAAAAAGCGGAAGTAACAACAAGGTTGTGGATTCCCATCAACACCAACGACAAAGTTGAGTGTAGAAATTGTAACCCTAACGTATTACTTACTCGTCGTAAGATACCTGTGACATGAGACGTTGCAGCCACAAGGGTAAGTACATTGAATGTACTGGCAAATTCACACCATAGAGAATGATGAACAATGACTATCACTACATGCATATATGGCTGGTGGAAAAGCTCTATGGTTATATGTTTTTGTGAAAAGCCAATTTTTCCCTACTGCAAAGGAATACATTTTATTTAACTATCAAGGTGGTTGTTAAACATTGAGAGTGTAGACACCCTCTCAATCCCAATTAAGCATCATCATTAAAACCCAACAAAATTATTTAAAGTCACATGATGAGATTGACATGATAATTCAAGTACTAGATACTCAAGACGTCCATAACCAGGGGCATGTCTAACCATGATTAGTTTATACACTGTGCAGAGGTTTGTGCACTTTTCCCCACAAGACTCGATCTCCTCCGTTGGGATTCTCGCACTACATGGTGTTGGAGAAACGGATGACCGAGACATAGTTTTTCAGAAGCGCTAGCACCTTATGATCGGGTAGACCGTTACACCTACTTTCCCCTACATCTGCTAGTCTACCACTATAAGAGTTCGCACGACTTAATCAACTATGCTAGAGCCCATAGTAGCTTGTGGCTGCACACGGAAGTTTCTAGTATGAATAATCTCATGATCCCTTTGAGCCTGGGTGGCGGTCCATAAAGAAAAACAGGCAATCGCTGGAATACCCAGGTGCCTCAATCCACCCAGATGTGTATTTAAGTTGCCACCTTAAGTTTAACCATTAATTAAACAATCTCACATCTGTCATGAATACTCTCGAACCCAATCCACGTCTACAAGCATAGAATGGCAATATAAGCATAACGTAATAGTAACTCCCAAGGTTTGAATGCAGGACAATAGGTTCCTACCTCATCAACTACTTCCCAATACCCACATGTTATCAATCCTACTACTTAGGAAATGTTTGAGTGTGAAACTAATGCATAAAAACTGGGTATGAAAGGGATATGATCAAAGTGTGAACTTGCCTGCAATGTTGATGAAGATGGTTCGCACTCAAAACTCTTGATAGTTCTACTCGTCACACTCCGTTCAATCTATCGTGAGCAAGCAATAGTAAACACACATAAGCAATCACTCAGAAGATCGGGAAGAACGAAGAAGACAGTTCGGAAAACATCAAAACCAAGCAAATAACTCTTGCAGCATAAAACAATTTCTAACAGTACCAAAATTATGTGAATTTGGCCTTATCAGAAAGTTTAGGTTAAGAGCTTTGATTTGCATAAAGAATCAACTAAATCGGAGTTACGAAACTCAAGTTATGAACAAAAGAAGTTTGAATATGAATCTGAACAAATTTCGAAATTTAACAATTATAAAAAGTTGACGTGACAGGTTAACTGGATAGGTGAAAACAAGACGAAACTATAGGCGTTGGTTTCATATAATTTGGATGAATGAATAAAAAATTATGGCTATTTAAAAAATCAGGGCCAAGCTGTTTTACAAGAGAAAAATTGTTACGGTTAAGGTCTAACGTATAAATACGTAGACTAATTGATAATTTAATTATTCTATCGTATTAGTCTAAAATAATAATCTACGGAAGTATAAAAAAACAAAGAAAGATACCTTTATAAGGCAGAGGAAAAGATGACTTTGGAGAAATGAGACAATTTCCAAAAGTCGCGTCGGAGAGGAGAAAAATATTTTTATCTAGTCAAACCAAAATATTGATTTAACGCGAACCGGATGATTTTTGAAGGCTCTATGTCTATATTTATAGATGGAAAAGAGGTTTAAGGGTTAAAGGTTAGACAATGTGGGACACAACGTAGATGAAAATATACGAAACAGGGAAGAAAAAAGCTAACGCCTCGCACGGGCATTCGGCCGGCCGCGCGCGCACGCTGCGGCTGCAGCTTTTTTTTATACGAAATTCGGCCTAAGAAAAAAAAAGAAAAGGCTGGCTGGGCCTGGCCTATGTAGGAAAAAAAAGAAAGGATGCCTGCTGGTACTATGATGCGCACGTGTGCAACATTTAGGGATGGGCCGCACGTACAGTTTTTTAAAAATAGAAGCAGAAGGTTAACCTGAATAAAGAAAAATAAAGTAAAAATTTTATATAGGTATATTATATATCAAAATTTTCACAAAAAGATTTTATACAACATGAGCATTTTTGTAGCACCAAATAAAATCTACAAATATTCAAATAAAGCAATCAGTGCTACTGATGCAATAAAACCTCATAAAAATCATTTTAAAAATACCAAAATTAATTCAAATTTATTTCTCTCCAATTTTTTGATGTAGGGAATCATGTTACCCTATTTTCCATATATTTTATTTTTGGAGAAAAATAATTTGAATAAAACTCAAATAACTCTAAATTGAAAGTAAATTCAAAAGAACGTTGAATTTAATTCTTTGAAACTCCCAACTCATATTTCATATATTTTGAAGAAGTCATTTTATCTTCGCTCGTGAAAATCATCGAGTTGCATAAAGTTCCTAGGTTGGAAATATTTTCCAAATGAAATTCAAATATTTTCAACACCCTTGTCATTTAAATAAATGGAAGAAGTCATGTCATCTTCTCTCCAGGGTTTGTGGTGAAAAGAATTTGAATTCACAGAGATCACGAATGCAAAATGAAAGTTTGGGAAAGTCCTTTTATTCCCTCTCATTTAACTTTCAAAAAGATTTCGAATTTCACTCAATCAATCAAACAGTTAATCAATTCTATTTATTTATTATAACATTCCAAAATTTAGAATTTTGGGATGTTACATCAGAGTTTTCAATAATCTCTCTTCCTCATGCTCTGAAAGGTTAGCACTAATAATAACAGGATATATCCTTTTCTCATCAAGATAAGCATATTTAATAGTATCAGGTAACGGTTTAAGCTCAAACACGGGATCACCCTTGGGAGGAGGAGGATCCCTTAGGATTTCAATAGGCAAATTGTGTTTCAGAATAGGTTTTTGTTTAAAGAATACTTCATCTATTTCCCTTCTTTCATTCATAAACATATCATTTTCATGGTCTAGCAAATATTGTTCTAAAGGATCACTAGGAGGTACGACAATAAAAGCAAGACCAATAATTTCATCCTTACTAGGTAATTTTTCTTCACGGCGTTGTCTACTAAATTTCGAGAAATTAAATTCATGAGACATATCATCTAACCCGATAGTAACAACATCCTTTTTGCAATCTATCTTAGCATTAACAGTGTTTAAGAAGGGTCTACCAAATATAATGGGACAAAAGCTATCTTGTGGGGAACCCAGAAAAAGAAAATCAGCAGGGTATTTAGTTTTCTAACACAAGACTTCAACATCTCTAACAATTCCCATTGGTGAAATAGTATCTCTATTGGCAAGTTTAGTTGTGACATCAATATCTTCTATCTGAGCAGGTGCAATATCATGCATAATTTCTTTGTATAAGTCGTAAGGTATTGCACTAGCACCCATATCACATAAGCCATGATAATAATGATCTCCTATTTTAACATAAATAACAGGCATGCCTACCACAAGTCTGTTTTTTATCTTTAGCACAAGGTTTAGCAATTCTAGCAGTCTCATCAAGGAAATGAATAACATGCCCATCAATATTATCAGACAAGAGATCTTTAACAATAGCAATATCAGGTTCAACTTTAATTTGCTCAGAAGGTGTATAAGTTTTAATATTGCTTTTACGAACCACAGTTGAAGCTTTAGCATGATCCTTTATCCTAACAGGGAAAGGTGGTTTCTCAACATAAGAAGTAGGAACAATAGGATCATTATAAGTGATAGTCTTTTCTTCAACTTTAATATGTGCAGCTACTTTTACTTCTATGGGGGGATGATATTCAAACCACCTCTCCTTGGGGAGATCAACATAAGTAGCAAAAGATTCATAGAAAGAAGCTACTATCTCAGAGTCAAGTCCATATTTAGTGCTAAATTTACGGAAAACATCGGTATCCATAAAAGATTTAACACAATCAAACTTAGGTGTCCTACCTGACTCCTTACCTTCGTCGAGGTCCGAATCTTCAGAGTTGCGTTTAATCCTTTCTAATAAATCCCATTTCAATTCAATAGTCTTCGTCATAAAAGAGCCAACACAAGAAGTATCGAGCATGGTGCGATTGTTATCAGAAAGCCGAGCATATAAAATTTGAATAATCATCTCTCTTGAGAGCTCATGATTGGGGCATGAATATAACATTGATTTAATCCTCCCCCAAGCTTGAGCGATGCTTTCTCCTTCGTGAGGCCAAAAATTATATATATAATTGCGATCACGATGAACAAGATGCATAGGATAAAACTTCTGATGAAATTCCAATTTCAATCGTTTGTAGTTCCATGACCCCGTATCATCACATAGCCTATACCATGTCAATGCATCTTCCTTCAAAGATAAAGGGAAGACCTTCTTCTTAATAACATCTCCGGGTACACCTGCAAGCTTAAATAATCCACAAACTTCATCCACATATATTAGGTGCTCATCAGGATGCATTGTTCCATCTCCTGCAAAAGGATTAGCTAGCAGTTTTTCTATCATACCCAAAGGAATTTCAAAGCAGAATAGCAACAATTAACAAAAGTAAATAAAGTGCATCAAGGTGGCCCAATCCTTTTATATGATTTGCGTTCCCGAGGACACATGGGAATATCATCAAGCTAGTTTTCATCACGTTCATATGATTCACGTACGGTACTTTGATAATTCGGTATGTGGGTGGACCGGTGCTTTGGTACTGTCCTTACTTGGACAAGCATCCCACTTATGATTAACCTCTATTGCAAGCATCCGCAACTACAACAAAAGTATTAAGGTAAACCTAACCATAGCATGAAACATATGGATCCAAATCAGCCCCTTACGAAGCAATGCATAAACTAGGGTTTAAGCTTCTGTCACTCTAGCAACCCATCATCTACTTATTACTTCCCAATGCCTTCCTCTAGGCCCAAATAATGGTGAAGCGTTATGTAGTCGATGTTCACATAACACCACTAGAGGAGAGACAACATACATCTCATCAAAATATCGAACGAATACCAAATTCACATGACTACTAATAGCAAGACTTCTCCCATGTCCTCAGGAACAAACGTAACTACTCACAAAGCATATTCATGTTCATAATCGGAGGGGTATTAATATGCATATAGGATATGAACATATGATCTTCCACCAAAGAAACCAACTAGCATCAACTACAAGGAGTAATTAACACTACTAGCAACCTACTAGTACCAATCCCGGACTTGGAGACAAGAATTGGATACAAGAGATGAACTAGGGTTTTGAGAGGAGATGGTGCTGGTGAAGATGTTGATGGAGATTGCCCTCTCCCGATGAGAGGAGCGTTGGTGATGACGATGGCGATGATTTCCCCCTCCCGGAGGGAAGTTTCCCCGGCAGAATAGCTCTGCCGGAGCCCTAGATTGGATCCGCCAAGGTTCCGCCTCATGGCAGCGGAGTTTCGTCCGAGGAGATGGCTTATGATTTTTTCCTCATCGAAAGACTCCATATAGCAGAAGATAGCCATCGGAGGGCCACCAGGGGGCCCACGAGGTAGGGGGCGCGCCCAGGGGGTAGGGCGCGCCCCACCGTCGTGGGCAGGGTGTGGCCCCCCTGGTGAATTTCTTGCGCTTGGTCTTTTTTATATATTCTGAAAGCGTCTTCCATGAAGTTTCAGGACTTTTGGAGCAGTGTAGAATAGGTCTCTAATATTTGCTCCTTTTCCAGCCTAGAATCCCAGCTGTCGGCATTCTCCCTCTTTATGTAAACCTTGTAAAATAAGAGAGAATAGGCATAAGTATTGTGACATAATGTGTAATAACATCCCATAATGCAATAAATATCGATATAAAAACATGATGCAAAATGGACGTATCAGAGATACCTGTAGAGCATCTTTATAATCACCCAGTTACATTGTGACGTTTGATAGCACACTAAGTGTTCCTCCGGTATTCGAGAGTTGCATAATCTCACAGTCATAGGAACATGTATAAGTTATGGAGAAAGCAATAGCAATAACCTAAACGATCATAGTGCTAAGCTAACGCATGGGTCAAGTCAATCACATCATTCTCTAATGATGTGATCCCGTTAATCAAATGACAACTCATGTCTATGGCTAGGAAACTTAACCATCTTTGATTAACGAGCTAGTCAAGTAGAGGCATACTAGTGACACTCTGTTTGTCTATGTATTCACACATGTACTAAGTTTCCGGTTAATACAATTCTAGCATGAATAATAAACATTTATCATGATATAAGGAAATATAAATAACAACTTTATTATTGCCTCTAAGGCATATTTCCTTCCCATTGCACATCCCGGTACACCGTCGGAGGCATTCACATAGAGTCATATTATTGTTTTAGTATCGACTTGTAATTTTTGAGTTGTAAGTAGACAGAAGTGTGATGATCTTCATTATTAGAGCATTGTCCCAAGTGAGTAAATAAAATAAAATAAAATAAAGGAGAAAAGGCCAAAAAAAGAGAAGGCCCAAAAAAAGAGAGAAAAAGAAATAAGGGACAATGTTACTATCCTTTTGCCACACTTGTGCTTCAAAGTAGCACCATGATCTTCATGATAGAGAGTCTCCTATGATATCACTTTCATATACTAATGGGAATTTTTCATTATAGAACTTGGCTTGTATATTCCAACGATGGGCTTCCTCAAAACGCCCTAGGTCTTCATGAGAAAGCAAGTTGGATGCACACCCATTAGTTTTCTTTTTGAGCTTTCATACACTTATAGCTCTAGTGCATCCGTTGCATGGCAATCCCTACTCACTCACATTGATATCTATTAATGGGCATCTCCATAGGCCGTTGATACGCCTAGTTGATGTGAGACCGTCTCCTTCTTTTTTTGTCTTCTCCACAACCACCGTCTATTCCACCTATAGTGCTATGTCCATGGCTCATAGTCATGTATTGCGCGAGAGTTGAAAAGGTTTTAGAACATCAAAAGTCTGAAACAATTGCTTGACTTGTCATCCGGGTTGTGCATGATTTGAATATTTTATGTGATGAAGATGGAGCATAGCCAGACTATATGATTTTGTAGGGATAAGCTTTCTTTGGCCATGTTATTTTGAGAAGACATAATTATTTGTTAGTATGCTTGAAGTATTATTGTTTTTATGTCAATATTCAACTTTTGTTTTGAATCTTACGGATCTGAAAATTCATGCCACACCAAAGATAATTACGTGGATAAATATGTTAGGTAGCATTCCACATCAAAAATTCTGTTTTTATCATTTACCTACTCGAGGACGGGCAGGAGTTAAGCTTGGGGATGCTTGATACGTCTCCAATGTATCTATAATTATTGATTGTTCCAAGCTATTATATTATCTGCTTTGGATGTTTTATATGCATTAATATGCTATTTTATATGTTTTTTGCGACTAACCTATTAACCTAGAGCCCAGTGCCAGATTCTGTTGATTCCTTGTTTTGGAGTTTCGTAGAAAAGGAATACCAAACGGAGTCCAAATGAAATTAAACTTTCACGATGATTTTTCTTCGACCACAAGACACCCAGGAGACTTGGAGTGCAAGTCAGAAGAGCCACAAGGCGGCTGATACATCTCCAACGTATCTACTTTTCCAAACACTTTTGACCTTGTTTTGGGCTCTAACTTGGATGGTTTGAATGGAACTAACCCAGACTGACGCTGTTTTCAGCAGAATTGCCATGGTGTTATTTTTGTGCAGAAATAAAAGTTCTCGAAATGACCTGAAACTTCACGGAGAATATTTTTGGAAGTTATAAAAAATACTGGCGAAAGAATCAACACCAGGGGGGGCCACACCCTGTCCACGAGGGTGGGGGCGCGCCCACCCCCATGGGGCGCGCCCCCTAGTCTTGCGGGCCCCCTGAGACTCCACCGACATCAACTCCAACTCTATATATTCACGTTCGGGGAGAAAAAAATCAGAGAGAAGGATTCATCGTGTTTTACGATATGGAAACGCCGCCAAGCTCTAATCTCTCTTGGGAGGGCTGATCTGGAGTCCGTTCGGGACTCCAGACAGGGGAATCCGTCGCCATCGTCATCATCAACCTTCCTCCATCACCAATTTCATGATGCTCACCGCCGTGCGTGAGTAATTCCATCGTAGGCTTGCTAGACGGTGATGGGTTGGATGAGATTTATCATTTAATCGAGTTAGTTTTGTTAGGGTTTGATCCCTAGTATCCATTATGTTCTGAGATTGATGTTGCTATGACTTTGCTATGCTTAATGCTTGTCACTAGGGCCCGAGTGCCATGACTTCAGATCTGAACCTATTATGTTTTCATGAATATATGCGAGTTCTTGATCCTATTCTGCAAGTCAATAGTCACCTACTATGTGTTATGATCCGGTAACCCCGAAGTGACAATAATCGGGACCACTCCCGGTGATGACTATAGTTTGAGGAGTCCATGTATTCACTAAGTGTTAATGCTTTGTTCCCGTACTCTATTAAAAGGAGGCCTTAATATCCCTTAGTTTCCAATAGGACTCCGCTGCCACAGGAGGGTAGGACAAATGATGTCATGCAAGTTCTTTTCCATAAGCACGTATGACTATATTCAGAATACATGCCTACATTACATTGATGAACTAGAGCTAGTTCTGTGTCACCCTATGTTATAACTGTTGCATGAGGAATCGCATCCGACATAATTATCCATCACTGATCCAATGCCTACGAGCTTTTCACATATTGATCTTTGCTTAGTTACTTTTCCGTTGCCACTGTTACAATTACTACAAAGTTGCTACTGTTACCTTTGCCACTGTTACCGCTAATTCCATATTACTTTGCTACTAAATACTTTGCTGAAGATATTAAGTCTTTCAGGTGCGGTTGAATTGACAGCTCAACTGTTAATACTTGAGAATATTCTTTGGCTCCCCTTGTGTCGAATCAATAAATTTGGGTTGAATACTCTATTCTCAAAAACTGTTGCGATCCCCTATACTTGTGGGTTATCAAGACTATTTTCTGGCGTCGTTGCTGGGGAGCATAGCTCTATTATTTGAGTCACTTGGGATTTATATCTGTTGATCACTATGAGGAACTTGAAAGATGAAAGAATCAAGATTTTCCCTCAACTACGAGGGGAGGTAAGGAACTGCCATCTAGCTCTGCACTTGATTCACCTTCTGTTTTGAGTAAACTTGCGAAACCTACTCCTGCTATTCATTCTGATATGTCGCATGTTATTGATGATGCCACTTCTGCTTTGCATGACACTTATGATGAAACTACTTCTATGCTTGATAATATTGTGCCATTAGGTGAATTTCTTGATGAACAACTTGCTTGGGTTAGAGAAAATGAAATTATTGAAACAAATAATATTGATGAAAGTGACGATGAAGATTCTCCCCCTAGATATGAATTTCCTGATGTGCCGGAGGGTTATGTTATGGATGAAGAAACTGCTAGAGATGTTTTAGCTTGCAATGATAGATATGATCTTAAGAAACTGTAAGCTAAGCTGAAAGAAAAATCTTTCAATGCTAGCATGAAATATGACCCTGCTTTTGCTACTTCACCTATCTGTATTTCTGATAAGGATTATGATTTCTCTGTCGATCCTGAGTTAATTACTTTGGTTGAATCTGATCCTTTTTATGGATATGAATCTGAAACTGTTGTGGCACATCTTACTAAATTGAATGATATAGCCACCCTATTCACTAATGAGAAAAAAATTCGTTACTACTATATCCTTAAGTTATTTCCGTTTTCATTAAAGGGTGATGCTAAAATATGGTTTAATTCTCTTGATCCTGCTTGTGTGCGTAGTCCCCAGGATATGATTTATTACTTCTCAGCTAAATATTTCCCCGATCATAAGAAACAAGCTGCCTTAAGGGAAATATATAATTTTGTGCAAATTGAAGAAGAGAGTCTCCCACAGGATTGGGGGAGGCTTCTCCGATTACTTAATGCTTTTCCTGATCATCCTCTCAAGAAAAATGAAATACTTGATATCTTTTATAATGGACTAACTGATGCTTCCAGAGACCACCTGGATAGTTGTGTTGGTTGTGTTTTTAGGGAAAGAACTGTTGATCAAGCTGAATTGCTATTGAATAATATGTTGAGTAATGATAATGATTGGACACTTCCTAAACCAACTCCTAAGCCAACTCCGAACAAAAGGGGTATTCTATTTCTTAGTCCTGGAGATATGAAAGAGGCAAAGAAATCTATGAAATAAAATGGTATTAAAGCTGAAGATGTTAAGAATTTACCACCTACTGAAGAAATGCATGGTCTTTATAACCCTACACAGGTAGTAAAGGTAAATTCTCTCTATAGATTTGATGAAGGTGATATTCCTCGTTATAAGTCTGCTAGCCAATGCTTCGATGAGTTTGATAATTTTATTGTTAAACAAGAAAACTTGAATGCTTATGTTAGTAGACAATTGGAACATAATGCCTATATGATTGAACACTTGAGTGATTATATGTCTAGAGTTAAAGGTGAACTTAAATTTATTAGTAAACATGCTTCTATGGTTACCACTCAAGTAGAACAAGTGCTTAAATCTCAGAATGATTTGCTCATTGAATTAGATAATAAGAAAAATTATGATGTTGTTAGAGTTGTGACTAGAGGGGGTAAAATGACTCAGGAACCTTTGTATCCTCAGGGACACCCTAAGAGAATTGAGCAAGATTCTCATAGAACTAATCTTAATGCACCTAGTTCTTCTAAGAAGAAGAAAAAAGAAAAATGGTAGGACTTTGCATGCTTCTAGTGAACCTGTTGTTGACACACCTGAGAATCCCAATGATATTTCTATTTCTGATGTTGAAACACAATCTGGTAATGAACATGAACCTAGTGATAATGTTAATGATGATGTTCATGTTGATGCTCAACCTAGCAATAACAATGATGTAGAGATTGAACCTGCTGTTGATCTTGAAAACCCACAATCAAAGAATCAACATTATTATAAGAGAGACTTTATTGCAAGGAAGCATGGTAAAGAAAGAGAACCATGGGTTCAGAAACCCATGCCTTTCCCTCCTAAACCATCCAAGAAAAAGGATGATGAGGATTTTGAGCGCTTTGCTGAAATGATTAGACCTATCTTTTTACGTGTGCGTTTGACTGATATGCTTAAAATGAATCCTCATGCTAAGTACATGAAAGATATTGTTACAAATAAAAGAAAGATACCGGAAGCTGAAATTTCCACCATGCTTGCTAATTCTACTTTTAAAGGTGGAATACCAAAGAAACTAGGAGATCCAGGAGTACCAACTATACCGTGCTCCAATAAAAGAAACTATGTTAAAACTGCTTTATGTGATCTTGGAGCCGGTGTTAGTGTTATGCCTCTCTATTTATATCATAGACTTGATTTGAATAAGCTAACACCTGCTGAAACATCTTTGCAAATGGCTGATAAATCAACTGTTATACCTGTCGATATTTGTGAGGATGTGCCTGTTGTGGTTGCAAACGTTACTATTTTAACGGACTTTGTTATTCTTGATATTCCCGAGGACGATAGTATGTCTATTATTCTTGGTAGACCATTTTTTAATACTGCAGGGGCTGTTATTGATTGCAACAAAGGCAATGTCACTTTCAATGTTAATGGTAATGAGCATACGGTACATTTTCCAAGGAAACAACCTCAAGTCCACAGTATCAATTCTATTGGAAAAATTCCAACAATTACTATTGGAGGTTTTGAATTCCCTCTTCCTACTGTCAAGAAGAAATATGATATTCTTATTGTTGGGGATGTGCATTTCCCCGTTGAGGTAACTTAGTGTTATTCGAAAATTCTCCAGTTTCATGTTATTCGGAAAGAGTTTGTTAACAAGACTTGATCAACCTTGTTAGTGGATTCCTTTTGATGAGCATGAGATGGATGAAGTTAGAAAGCACAACTCTCTGTACCCTCTTTTTACTTTTTATTATTTAGATTAAATAAAGCAAAAATAGTAGTTTATGTCTGTTTTCTGAATTATCCTTGTAATAAAAAATACCCTGAAAAGTAAAAGTTCTCCCAAATGTCCTGAAAATTTTAGATGATTTTTTGTAGAATACTTAACAATATATGGCACTGAGAACACACCGGGGGGCCACACCACCTGGCCACAAGGGTCCATGGCGCTCCCACCCCCTTGGGGCGTGCCCCCTGCCTCATGGACCCCACGCGGGCCTTCTCCAGTTATTCCAGCACCCACACACTTCGTCTTCCTCTAGAAAAAATCCCCCCGCAGCTCAAACCCGTGTTCTAGCTCATCTTGCTGCCATTTTCGACCTCCTAGCTCAAAGCTCCATTCACAAAACAGCTTTGGGGGATTGTTCTTCGGTATGTGACTCCTCCAATGGTCCAATTAGTTTTTGTTCTAGTGATTTATTTATTGCAAACTTTTGCTGCTAAGGTGACCATGTTCTTGAGCTTGCATGTCAAATTTATATGGTCCCAAGTAGTTTTAATGCATGATATGGCCTCTAGGCACTTGTGGGAGTAGCTGCTATCAATCTTGTTAAGTTTGGTTCACTTTTATTTTGAGTCACTAAAAATTTCAGAAATTTTTTAGAGGAAGAAAATGATGAAGAGATTGTTGAGGGGCTCCTCGAGCCGAAGCTCAAAGGATAAGCAAGGTGAAAAGAATAAGAAGTCCAAATGCAATCTCCCTCGCACTGCTGAGGTTCGGCCGTGCGAATGGCCTTGTGATGGTTTCTTGAGAGCAGCCGGGATTTATGAGGACTTTTATTATTTGGCTGAGAATGCAGGCCTCATTGACTTCCTCCCGACCAGCGCGAATAGTATCTCCTCCTCACTAATATTTTCATGCAAATTTTTTATTTTCATGCTAAGAAATCACCACCTTCAGTGGAGTTTCACTTATATGATGAGGTTAAGGAGATGTCACTATATGATTTTTGTCGGGTTTGTAAGATACCCTTTGTGGGCAGCATAGAGGAACCACATCGTAATGATGTGGAGGGGTTTATCGATACAATTTATGTAGGGGAAATAAGGAAGGTTTTTGATGCAAGAATTACTAGCATACATTTTCCTGTTCTACGTTACTTTGCAATATTTGCTAGTAGATGCTTAATTGGTCGCGAGAACAGTGGAAATATCAGTGCTCCTGATATTATTATTCTGCGCCATGCTTTGTTTCGTGATACCACTTTCAGTTTAGGCGCTATTGTTGCGAAAAATTAAATCTGAACCATACAAAGGGCCCCATCTTCGGAGGCATGTTTGCTTCGCGCCTTGCTGCACACTTTAGGATACCTATTAGGCATTATGAGAAAGAGGAAAAGTTGTTGCCCCCTGTTTTTCTAGATTATAAGAGTATGGTAGCACATGATTATATTGTTAAAGATAAGAAGAAGATTCTTAAGTATAAATTGATATTTGATGAAAATTACTGTGAGATTATTACCTTGCCTGCGCCCTCTTTGTTTAACATATTTTCAGGCACGTACCTCATTTTGCCGGAGGCTGTTTATGCATACTGGAGCCTGACACAAGCTCTAGAGCCTGAGCCAGAGCCATCCCTTGACCCTTATCGACAGTCTGTTTATCAGTGGGATCCGGAGGAGATCGCCAACCAGTGGCACCCAGAGGACACTCCTCCATACACCGGAGAGCGCAGCTTTGAGCCATGGCCCTAGACCAACTTAGGCCAAAAGTCTAAGCTTGGGGGAGTACGTATTTCTCACCGACATTACATTCATGTTCACACACTCATTAGTTCTCGGTGCACATACTTTTTCATTGTACTATCCATGCTAGTTTAATTTCTTTTTAAGCCTTCTTCTTGTGTGTTTGAAAAACCTTAAGAAAACCCCAAAAAAATAGTTGTAGCTTTTAGCTAGTTTACTTTCCATGCTTGTAGTAGTAATAATTAAAAACAAAACCCAAAAATATTTCTCATTCTTCTTTTGCTTGTTCTCATGTAAATAGTTTTGTTTCTTTTCTTTTCTTTGGGGGCTGAGAGGAGAAGACCATGATGAAAATGCTGAGTGGCTCTCATATGCATTATTGTCGATCTAACAAAGAGCCCATATTACCTTGTCTTCTCCCTTGTATTGAATGCTTGCAGATTCCAGCTTAGTCCAATGCACGTGCACTATTATTATTATCCACACCATTCGGTCGTGCAAGTGAAAGGCAATAATGATGATATATGATGGACTGATTGAGATGAGAGAAGCTGGTATGAACTCGACGTATCTTGTTTTTGTAAATATGATTAGTTCATCATTCCTGATTCAGCCTATTATGAATGAAACATGTTTGCAATGACAATTAGAGATTATAGTTGCTCATGCCATGCTTAATTAGCTAGGAGTTTATAATGGTTTACCTTGCGTGCCAACATGCTATTAAAATGGTTGTGATGTGGTATGATAGGGTGGTATCCTCCTTTGAACGATTCGAGTGGCTTGACTTGACACATGATCACGCATGTAGTTGAACAAAATCAACATAGCCTCCATGATATTTATGTTCATGGTGAATTATATACTACTCATGCTTGCACTCAGTGTTGATTAATTTTAATGCATGTTCATGACTGTTGTCGCTCTCTAGTTGGTCACTTCCTAGTCTTTTTCTAGCCTTCACTTGTACAAAGCGGGAATACTACTTGTGCATCCACTTCCATAAACCCCAAAAGTTATTCCATATGAGTCCACCATACCTTCCTATATGCGGTATCTACCCGCCGTTCCAAGTAAAATTGTATGTGCCAAACTCTAAAACTTCAAATGAAATTCTATTTTGTATGCTCGAATAGCTCATGTATCAACTAGGGTTGTCTATATCTTCCATGCTA
This sequence comes from Triticum dicoccoides, assembly GCF_002162155.2. Taxonomy (NCBI): domain Eukaryota; kingdom Viridiplantae; phylum Streptophyta; class Magnoliopsida; order Poales; family Poaceae; genus Triticum; species Triticum dicoccoides. Next base: position 635,765,184 of record NC_041382.1, on the reverse strand, counting down.
GGTGGGTTATTCTCATGAGGAGTGGACTCCGCTCCTCATTCACGAGAAAATGGCTAGTAACCAGGATGCCCAGTCCCATGCTTAAATTAAAATAATTGCAAACAAAACTCCCCCGGGATTGTTGTTAGTTGGAGGTGTAGGGGAACGTAGTAATTTCAAAAAAATTCCTATGCACAAGCAAGATCTGTTGGGGAACATAGTAATTTCAAAAAAATTCCTACGCAAACGCAGGATCATGGTGATGCATAGCAACGAGAGGGGAGAGTGTTGTCTACATACCCTCGTAGACCGTTCGCGGAAGCGTTATATCAACATGGTTGATGTAGTCGTACGTCTTCACGATCCGACCGATCCAAGTACCGAAAGCACAACACCTCCGAGTTCTGCACACATTTGGCTCGGTGACGTCCTCGCCTTCTCGATCCAGCAAGAGGGGCGAAGTAGTAGATGAGTTCCGGCAGCACGACAGCGTGGTGACGGTGTTGGTGAAGAACAATCTTCACAGGGCTTCGCCTAAGCACTACGAAAACTATGACGGAGGATAAACTAGAGGGGACGGGGTTGCCGGCACACGGCTTGGTGTTTCTTGATGTGTCTTGGGTGCTATCCCTACCCCTCTATTTATATGTTGAGCCTTGGGGTCGAAACTTGGAGTAAAAGCCTCCACAAGGTCGGTTTCACCTGAAAGGCAAGAGTCCTTCTCGGACTCCAGGGCCAGACGCCAGGGTTCCCAACGTCTGGACCCAGATGCCAGGGACCCTAGTGTCTGGCCCCTGGACTCTGCAAAACTTCCTTTTGCGCTTTCCAAAAACCTTGTGGGCTTTCCCCTTTGGCCCAAATAAAGTGTTCTCGTACCCAAACATTTCGAGAAACATCCAGAACCCCTTCTGGTGAATTCTGGAACCCTTCCGGTGACCAAACACTATTATCCCATATATCAAACTTTATCTCCGGGTCATTCCGGAGTTCCTCGTCATGTCCGTGATCTCATCCCGGACTCCGAACAACATTCGGTCACCAACAACATAACTAATAGTACTATATCGTCAACGAACGTTAAGCGTGCGGACCCTACGGGCTCGAGAACTATGTAGACATGACCAAGACACCTCTCTGGTCAATAACCAATAGCGGGATCTGGATGCCCATATTGGCTCCTACATATTCTACGAAGATCTTTATCGGTCAGACCGCATAACAACATACATTGTTCCCTTTGTCATCGATATGTTACTTGCCCGAGATTCGATCGTCGGTACCTCAATACCTAGTTCAATCTCGTTACCGGCAAGTCTCTTTACTCTTTCCGTAATACATCACCCCACGACTAACTCATTAGTTGCAATGCTCGCAAGGCTTATAGTGATGTGCTTTACCGAGTGTGCCCAGAGATACCTCTCCGACAATCGGAGTGACAAATCCTAATCTTGAAATACGCCAATCCAACAAGTACCTTCGGAGACACCTGTAGAGCACCTTTATAATCACCCAGTTACGTTGTGACGTTTGGTGGCACACAAAGTGTTCCTCCAGTAAACAGGAGTTGCATAATCTCATAGTCATAGGAACATGTATAAGTCATGAAGAAAGCAATAGCAACAAACTAAACGATCAAGTGCTAAGCTAACGGAATGGATCAAGTCAATCACATCATTTTCCTAATGATGTGATCCTGTTAATCAAATGACAACTCATGTCAATGGCTAGGAAACATAACCATCTTTGATCAACGTGCTAGTCAAGTAGAGGCATACTAGTGACACTCTGTTTGTCTATGTATTCACACAAGTATTATTTTTCCGGCTAATACAATTCTAGCATGAATAATAAACATTTATCATGATATAAGGAAATAAATAATAACTTTATTATTGCCTCTAGGGCATATTTCCTTCAGTCTCACTTGCACTAGAGTCAATAATCTAGATTACACAGTAATGATTCTAACACCCATGGAGTCTTGGTGCTGATCATGTTTTGCTCGTGGAAGAGGCTTAGTCAACGGGTCTGCAACATTCAGATCCATATGTATCTTGCAAATTTCTATGTCTCCCACCTGGACTAGATCCCGGATGGAATTGAAGCGTCTCTTGATGTGCTTGGTTCTCTTGTGAAATCTGGATTCCTTTGCCAAGGCAATTGCACTAGTATTGTCAGAAAAGATTTTCATTGGACCCGATGCACTAGGTATGACACCTAGATCGGATATGAACTCCTTCATCCAGACTCCTTCATTTGCTGCTTCCGAAGCAGCTATGTACTCCGCTTCACACGTAGATCCCGCCACGACGCTTTGTTTAGAACTGCACCAACTGACAGCTCCATCGTTCAATATAAATACGTATCCGGTTTGCGATTTAGAATCGTCCGGGTCAGTGTCAAAGCTTGCATCGACGTAACCATTTACGACTAGCTCTTTGTCACCTTCATAAGCGAGAAACATATCCTTAGTACTTTTCAGGTATTTCAGGATGTTCTTGACCGCTGTCCAGTGATCCACTCCTGGATTACTTTGGTACCTCCCTGCTAAACTTATAGCAAGGCACACATCAGGTCTGGTACACAACATTGCATACATGATAGAGCCTATGGCTGAAGCATAGGGAACATCTTTCATCTTCTATCTATCTTCTGCGGTGGTCGGGCATTGAGTCTTACTCAACTTCACACCTTGTAACACAGGCAAGAACCCTTTCTTTGCTTGATCCATTTTGAACTTCTTCAAAACTTTGTCAAGGTATGTGCTTTGTGAAAGTCCAATTAAGCGTCTTGATCTATCTCTATAGATCTTGATGCCCAATATATAAGCAGCTTCACCGAGGTCTTTCATTGAAAAACTCTTATTCAAGTATCCCTTTATGCTATCCAGAAATTATATATCATTTCCAATCAACAATATGTCATCCACATATAATATCAGAAATGCTACAGAGCTCCCACTCACTTTCTTGTAAATACAGGCTTCTCCAAAAGTCTGTACAAAACCAAATGCTCTGGTCACACTATCAAAGAATTTATTCCAACTCCGAGAGGCTTGCACCAGTCCATAAATGGATCGCTGGAGCTTGCACACTTTGTTAGCTCCCTTTGGATCGACAAAACCTTCTGGTTGCATCATATATAACTCTTCTTCCAGAAATCCATCCAGGAATGCAGTTTTGACATCCATTTGCCAAATTTCATAATCATAAAATGCGGCAATTGCTAACATGATTCAGACAGACTTAAGCATCGCTACGGGTGAGAAATTCTCATCGTAATCAATCCCTTGAACTTGTCAAAAACCTATTGCAACAAGTCGAGCTTTATAGATAGTAACATTACCGTCAGCGTCAGTCTTCTTCTTGAAGATCCATTTATTCTCAATGGCTTGCCGATCAACGGGCAAGTCAACCAAAGTCCACACTTTGTTCTTATACATGGATCCCATCTCAGATTTCATGGCTTCAAGCCATTTTGCGGAATCTGGGCTCACCATCGCTTCTTCATAGTTCATAGGTTCATCATGGTCTAGTAACATGACTTCCAGAAAAGGATTACCGTACCACTCTGGTGCGGATCTTACTCTGGTTGATCTACGAGGTTCAGTAATAACTTGATATGAAGTTTCATGATCATCATCATTAACTTCCTCACTAATTTGTGTAGGCATCACATGAATCAGTTTCTGTGATGAAGTACTTTCCAATAAGGGAGCAGGTACAGTTACCTCATCAAGTTCTACTTTCCTCCCACTCACTTCTTTCGAGAGAAACTCCTTCTCTAGAAAGGATCCATTCTTAGCAACGAATGTATTGACTTCGGATCTGTGATAGAAGGTGTACCCAATAGTCTCCTTTGGGTATCCTATGAAGACACATTTCTCCGATTTGGGTTCGAGCTTATCAGGTTGAAGCTTTTTTACATAAGCATCACAGCCCCAAACTTTAAGAAACGACAACTTCGGTTTCTTGCCAAACCACAGTTCATAAGGCGTCGTCTCAACGGATTTCGATGGTGCCCTATTTAATGTGAATGCAGCCGTCTCTAAAGCATAACCCCAAAACGATAGCGGTAAATCAGTAAGAGACATCATAGATTGCACCATATCTAGTAAAGTACGATTACGACGTTCGGACACACCATTACGATGTGGTGTTCCAAGTGGCGTGAGTTGCGAAACTATTCCGCATTGTTTCGAATGTAGACCAAACTCATAACTCAAATATTGCCCGCCACGATCAGATCGTAGAAACTTTATTTTCTTGTTACGATGATTTTCAACTTCACTCTGAAATTCTTTGAACTTTTCAAATGTTTCAGACTTATGTTTCATTAAGTAGATATACCCATATCTGCTCAAATCATATGTGAAGGTGAGAAAAATAACGATATCCGCCACGAGCTTCAATATTCATTGGACCACATACATCTGTATGTATGATTTCCAACAAATCTGTTGCTCTCTCCATAGTTCCGGAGAATGGCGTTTTAGTCATCTTGCCCATGCGTTCGCAAGTACCAAGTGATTCATAATCAAGTGGTTCCAAAAGTCCATTAGTATGGAGTTTCTTCATGCGCTTTACACCGATATGACCTAAACGGCAGTGCCACAAATAAGTTGCACTATCATTATGAACTCTTCATCTTTTGGCTTCAACATTATGAATATGTGTATCACTACTATCGAGATTCATAAAAAATAGACCACTCTTCAAGGGTGCATGACCATAAAAGATATTACTCATATAAATAGAACAACCATTATTCTCTAATTTAAATGAATAACCGTCTCGCATCAAACAAGATCCAGATATAATGTTCATGCTCAATGCTGGCACCAAATAACAATTATTTAGGTCTAATACTAATCCCAAAGGTATATGTAGAGGTAGCGTGCCGACGGCGATCACACTGACTTTGGAACCGTTTCCCACGCGCATCGTCACCTCGTCCTTGGCCAGTGTTTGCTTAATCCGTAGTCCCTGTTTCGAGTTGCAAATATTAGCAACAGAACCAGTATCAAATACCCAGGTGCTACTGCAAGCTCTAGTAAGGTACACATCAATAACATGTATATCACATATACCTTTGTTCACCTTGTCATCCTTCTTATCCGCCAAATATTTGGGGCAGTTCCGCTTCTAGTGACCAGTCTGCTTGTGCTACCTCTTGAGCACTGCGTTGGATTTCCCCGAAGAGGAGAGGATGATGCAACAAAGTAGCGTAAGTATTTCCCTCAGTTTTTGAGAACCAAGGTATCAATCCAGTAGGAGGCCACGCACAAGTCCCTCGTACCTACACAAAAACAATAGCTCAACGCAACCAGCACGCTTAGGGGTTGTCAATCCCTTCATGGTCACTTACGAAAGTGAGATCTGATAGAGATGATAAATAATATTTTTGGTATTTTTGGTATAGAGATGCAAAGTAAAAAGTAAAAGCAAAGTAAAAGCAAAGCAATAATAAAGTGATGGAGATTGATATGATGAGAAAGAGGCCCGGGGGCCATAGGTTTCACTAGTGGCTTCTCTCAAGAGCATAAGTATTCTACGATGGGTGAACAAATTACTGTTGAGCAATTGACAGAATTGAGCATAGTTATGAAAATATCTAGGTATGATCATGTATATAGGCATCACGTCCAAGACAAGTAGACCGACTCCTGCCTGCATCTACTACTATTACTCCACTCATCGACCGCTATCCAGCATGCATCTAGAGTATTAAGTTAAAAATAGAGTAACAGCTTAAGCAAGATGACATGATGTAGAGGGATAGTTTCATGCAATATGATAAAAACCCCATCTTGTTATCCTCGATGGCAACGATACAATACGTGCCTTGCTGCCCCTTCTGTCACTGGGAAAGGACACCGCAAGATCTAACCCAAAGCTAAGCACTTCTGCCATGGCAAGAAAAACCAATCTAGTAGGCCAAACCAAACTGATAATTCGAAGAGACCCGCAAAGATAACCAATCATACATAAAAGAATTCAGAGAAGATTCAAATATTATTCATAGATAGACTTGATCTTAAACCCACAATTCATCGGTCTCAACAAACACACCACAAAAAGAAGATTACATCGAATAGATCTCCACGAGAGAGGGGGAGAACATTGTATTGAGATCCAAAAAGAGGGAAGAAGCCATCTAGCTACTAACTATGGACCCGTAGGTCTGAAGTAAACTACTCACACTTCATCAGAGAGGCTTGGATGATGATGTAGAAGCCCTCCGTGATCGATGCCCCCTCCGGTGGAGGTCCGGAACAAGCCCCAAGATGGGATCTCGTGGATATAGAAAGTTGCGGCGGTGGAATTAGGTTTTTGGCTCCGTCCCCGGTCGTTTGGGGGTACGTGGATATATATAGGAGGAAGAAGTACGTCGGTGGAGCTTCGAGGGGCCCACGAGGCAGGGGGTGCGCCCTAGGGGGGCGCGCCCTCCACCCTCGTGGCTTTCTTGATGGAGGGTCCAAGTCTCCTGGATCTTATCTGATGAGAAAATCACGTTTCCGAAGGTTTCATTCCGTTTGGACTCTGTTTGATATTCTATTTCTCCGAAACACTGAAATAGGCAAAAAACAGCAATTCTGGGCTGGGCCTCCGGTTAATAGGTTAGTCCCAAAAATAATATAAAAGTGAAAAATAAAGCCCAATATAGTCCAAAACAGTAGATAATATAGCATGGAGCAATCAAAAATTATAGATACGTTGGAGACGTATCAAGCATCCCCAAGCTTAATTCATGCTCGTCCTCGAGTAGGTAAATGATAAAAAGAGAATTTTTGATGCGGAGTGCTACTTGGCATAATTTTAATGTAATTCTTCTTAATTGTGGTATGAATATTCAGATCTGAAAGATTCAAGACAAAAGTTCATATTGACATAAAAATGATAATACTTCAAGCATACTAACTAAGTAATTATGTCTTCTCAAAATAACATGGCTAAAGAAAGTTCATCCCTAGAAAATCATATAGTTTAGTCATGTTTCATTTTCGTCACACAAGAATGCTCTCATCATGCACAACCCCGATGACAAGCCAAGAAATTGTTTCATACTTTAGTAATCTCAAACCTATAAACTTTCATGCAATATATGAGCGCGAGCCATGGACATAGCACTATGGGTGGAATAGAATATAATGAGGGGGGTTATGTGGAGAGGACAAAAAAGGAGAATGTCTCACATCAACGAGGCTAATCAATGGGCTATGGAGATGCCCATCGATTGATGTTAATGCAAGGAGTAGGGATTGCCATGGAACGGATGCACTAGAGCTATAAATGTATGAAAGCTCAACAAAAGAAACTAGTGGGTGTGCATCCAACTTGCTTGCTCACGAAGACCTAGGGCACTTGAGGATGCCCATTGTTGGAATATATAAGCCAAGTTATATAATGAAAAATTCCCACTAGTATATGAAAGTGATAACATGAGAGACTCTCTACTATGAAGATCATGGTGCTACTTTGAAGCACAAGTGTGGCAAAGGATAGTAACATTGTCCCTTCTCTCTTTATCTCTCATTTTTTGGGGCCTTTTATTTTTTATGGCCTTTCCTTATTTTGGGGCCTTCTCTTTTTTTTATGACCTTTCTTTTTTTTATTCCTCACTTGGGATAATGCTCTAATAATGATGATCATCACACTTCTATTTGTTTACAACTCAATGATTACAACTCGATACTAGAACAAAGATGACTCTATATGAATGCCTCCGGCGGTGTACCGGGATATGCAATGAACCAAGAGTGACATGTATGAAAGAATTATGAATGGTGGCTTTGGCACAAATACTATGTCAACTACATGATCATGCTAAGCAATATGACAATGATGAATGTGTCATGATGAACGGAATGATGGAAAGTTGCATGGCAATATATCTCGGAATGGCTATGGAAATGCCATAATAGTTAGGTATGGTGGCTATTTTGAGGAAGATACAAGGAGGTTTATGTGTGAAAGAGCGTATCATATCACGGGGTTTGGATGCACCGGCGAAGTTTGCGCCAACTCTCAATGTGAGAAAGGGCAATGCACGGTACCAAAGAGGCTAGCAAGGATGGAAGGGTGAGAGTGTGCATAATACATGGACTCAACATTAGTCATAAAGAACTCACATATTTATTGAAAAAATCTACAAGTCATCAAAAACCTCGGCACTACGCGCATGCTCCTAGGGGGATAGATTGGTAGGAAAAGACCATCGCTCGTCCCCGACCGCCACTCATAAGGAAGACAATCAAATAACACCTCATGTTTCAAATTTGTTGCATAACATTTACCATACGTGCATGATACGGGACCTGCAAACCTCAACGCAAGTATTTCTCAATTTCACAACTACTCAACTAGCATGACTTTGGTATTATTACCTCCATATCTCAAAACAATCATCAAGCATCAAACTTTCTTAGTATTCAACACACTCATACGAAAGTTTTATTATTAATCTTGCATACCAAGCTTATTAGGATTTTAAGCAAATTACCATGCTATTAAGACTATCAAAATAATCTAATTGAAGCATGAGAGATCAATAGTTTCTATAAAACAAATCCACCACCGTGCTCTAAAAGATATAAGTGAAGCACTAGAGCAAAACTATAAAGCTCAAAAGATATAAGTGAAGCACATAGAGTATTCTATCAATTTCCAAATCATGAATGGATCTCTCAAAAGGTTTGTACAGAAAGGATGATTGTGGTATACTAACAAGCAAAGACTCAAATCATAAAAGACACTCCAAGCAAAACACATATCATGTGGTGAATAAAAATATAGCTCCAAGTAAAGTTACTGATAGAAGTAGACGAAAGAGGGGATGCCTTCCGGGGCATCCCCAAGCTTTGGCTTTTACATGTCCTTATATTATCTTGGGGGTGCCATGGGCATCCCCAAGCTTAGGCTCTTTCCACTCATTGTTCCATAGTCCATCAAATCTTTACCCAAAACTTGAAAACTTCACAACACAAAACTTAAAATAGAAAATCTCGTGAGCTCTCTTAGCGAAAGAAAACAAAAGACCACTTCAAGGTACTGTAATGAACTCATTATTTATTTATATGGGTGTTATACCTACTGTATTCCAACTTCTCTATGGATTATAAACTATTTTACTAGCCATAGATTCATCAAAATAAGCAAACAACACAAGAAAAACAGAATCTGTCAAAAACAGAACAGTCTGTAGTAATCTGTAGCTAGCGCAAGATCTGGAACCCCAAAAATTCTAAAATAAATTTATGGACGTGAGGAATTTATATATTAATCGTCTGCAAAAATAATTAACTAAATAGCACTCTCCAAATAAAAATGACAGAAGTTCTTGTGAGTGCTAAAGTTTCTGTTTTTTACAGCAAGTTCAACAAGACTTTCCCCAAGTCTTCCCAACAGTTCTACTTGGCACAAACACTAATTAAACACAAAAAACACAACAAAAACAGAGGCTAAATAATTTATTTATTACTAAACAGGAGCAAAAACAAGGAATAAAAATAAAATTGGGTTTCCTCCCAACAAGCGCTATCGTTTAACGCCCCTAGCTAGGCATAACAAGCAAGAATAGATCTAGGTATTGCCATCTTTGGTAGGCAATCCATAAGTGGCTCTCATAATAGATTCATATGGTAATTTTATTTTATTTCTAGGGAAGTGTTCCATGCCCTTTTTAATGGAAATTGTAATCTAATATTCCCTTCCTTCATATCAATAATTGCACCAACCGTTCTAAGGAAAGGTCTACCGAGAATAATAGGGCAAGAAGGATTGCAATCTATATCAAGAACGATAAAATCTATGGGCACATAATTCCTATTTGCAACAATAAGAACATCATTAATTCTTCCCATAGGTTTCTTAATAGTGGAATCCACAAGATGCAAGTTTAGAGAGCAATCATCAAAATTACGGAAATCTAGCAAATCACACAAAGTTTTGGGAATAGTAGAGACACTAGCACCCAAATCACACAAAGCATAAAACTCATGATTTTTAATTTTAATTTTAATAGTTGGTTCCCACTCATCATAAAGTTTTCTAGGGATAGAAACTTCCAATTCAAGTTTTTCTTCATAAGACTGCATCAATGCATCAATGATATGTTTAGTAAACGCTTTATTTTGACTATAAGCGTGAGGAGATTTTAGCATGGATTGCAACAAGCAAATACAATCAATTAAATAGCAATTTTCATAGTTAAATTCCTTGAAATCCAATATAGTGGGTTTAGCAACATCTAGGGTTTTAATTTCTTCAATCCCACTTTTATTAAATTTAGCATCAAGATCAAAAGATTCAGAATTATTGGAACGCCTTCTAGGTAAAGGTGGATCATATTCACTCCCATCATTATCAAGATTAATATTGCAAAACAAAGATTTAATAGGGGACACATCAATAAATTTTAGATCTTCATCATTATTTTCATAGGAACTAGAAGAACACGCTTTAATAAAGGCATATTTCATAGCACGTGTCCTAGCGGTTCTTTCTTTGCACTCATCAATGAAAATTCTCATGGTTTAAGAGACTCATTGATATAATGCTTAGGTGGAATAGATCTAAGTTTCAAAGAATCAACATCAAGAGCAATTCTACCAATGTTCCTAGCCAAATCATCAATCTTAAGCAATTTTTCTTCAATCATAGCATTAAAATTCTTTTGTGAAGTAATAAATTCTTTAATATTAGATTCAAAATCAGAGGGCATCTTATTATAATTTCCATAAGAATTGTTGTAGGAATTACCATAATTATTAGAGGGATTACTAGGATAAGGCCTAGGATTGAAATTTCCTCTATACGCGTTGTTACCAAAATTGTTCCTACCAACAAAATTCACGTCCATAGATTCATTATTATTCTCAATCAAAGTAGATAAAGGCATATCATTAGGATCAGATGAAACACTCTTAGTAGCAAATAATTTCATAAGTTCATCCATCTTTCCACTCAAAACATTGATTTCTTCTATCGCATGCACCTTTTTAGTAGATCTTTCAGTATGCCATTGAGAATAATTAATCATAATATTATCTAGGAGTTTAGTAGCTTCTACTAAAGTGATTTCCATAAAAGTGCCTCCCGCGGCTGAATCTAAAAGATTTCTAGAAGCAAAATTCAATCCGGCATAAAAATTCTGAACAATCATCAACAAATTTAAACCATGAGTAGGGCAATTACATATCATTAATTTCATTTTCTCCCAAGCTTGTGCAACATGTTCATGATCAAGTTTCTTAAAATTCATAATATCGTTTCTAAGAGAGATGATCTTAGCGGGAGGAAAATACTTAGAGATAAAAGCATCTTTGCACTTGTTCCATGAATCAATACTATTTTTAAGCAAAGATGAAAACCAAGCTTTAGCACGATCTCTAAGCGAAAAAGGAAATAGCTTCAATTTAACAATATCATTATCGACATCTTTCTTCTTTTGCATGTCACACAAATCAACGAAGCTATTAAGATGGGTAACGACATCTTCACTAGGAAGGCCGGAGAATGGATCTTTCATGACAAGATTCAGCAAAGCAGTATTAATTCCACAAGATTCAACATTGGTAAGAGGAGCAATCGGAGTGCTAAGGAAATCATTATTATTGGTATTGGTGAAGTCACACAATTTAGTATTATCTTGAGCAATCGCGACAAACAAGCAATCCAACACATGAGCAAACAAAAAGCAAACGGGCAAAAAGAGGCAAATAGAGAGGGAGGATAGAGAGAGAGAGAGGGGGGGCGAATAAAACGGCAAGGGTGAAGTGGGGGAGAGGAAAACGAGAGGCAAATGGCAAATAAGGTAATGCGGGAGATTGGGATTGTGATGAGTACTTGGTATGTTGACTTTTGCGCAGACTCCCCGGCAACGGCGCTAGAAATTCTTCTTGCTACCTCTTGAGCACTGCGTTGGATTTCCCTGAAGAGGAGAGGATGATGCAGCAAAGTAGCGTAAGTATTTCCCTCAGTTTTTGAGAACCAAGGTATCAATCCAGTAGGAGGCCACGCACAAGTCCCTCGTGCATACACAAAAACAATAGCTCAACGCAACCAACGCGCTTAGGGGTTGTCAATCCCTTCAGGCCACTTACAAAAGTGAGATCTGATAGAGATGATAAATAATATTTTTGGTATTTTTGGTATAGAGATGCAAAGTAAAAAGTAAAAGCAAAGTAAAATCAAAGCAATAATAAAGTGATGGAGATTGATATGATGAGAAAGAGACCCGGGGGACATAGGTTTCACTAGTGGCTTCTCTCAAGAGCATAAGTATTCTACAGTGGGTGAACAAATTACTGTTGAGCAATTGATAGAATTGAGCATAGTTATGAGAATATCTAGGTATGATCATGTATATAGGCATCATGTCCGAGACAAGTAGACCGACTCCTGCCTGCATCTACTATTATTACTCCACTCATCGATCGCTATCCAGCATGCATCTAGAGTATTAAGTTAAAAATAGAGTAACGGCTTAAGCAAGATGACATGATGTAGAGGGATAGTTTCATGCAATATGATAAAAACCCCATCTTGTTATCCTCGATGGCAACGATACAATACGTGCCTTGCTGCCCCTTCTGTCACTTGGAAAGGACACCGCAAGATCGAACCCAAAGCTAAGCACTTCTCCCATGGCAAGAAACACCAATCTAGTAGGCTAAACCAAACTGATAATTCGAAGAGACTTGCAAAGATAACCAATCATACATAAAGGAATTTAGAGAAGATTCAAATATTATTCATAGATAGACTTGATCATAAACCCACAATTCATCGATCTCAACAAACACACCGCAAAAAGAAGATTACATCGAATAGATCTCCATGAGAGAGGGGGAGAACATTGTATTGAGATCCAAAAAGAGAGAAGAAGCCATCTAGCTACTAACTATGGACCTGTAGGTCTAAAGTAAACTACTCACACTTCATCGGAGAGGCTTGGATGATGATGTAGAAGCCCTCCATGATCGATGCCCCCTCCGACGGAGCTCCGAAACAGGCCCCAAGATGGGATCTCGTGGATACAGAAAGTTGCGGCAGTGGAATTAGGTTTTTGGCTCCGTCCTCGATTGTTTGGGGGTACGTGGATATATATAGGAGGAAGAAGTACGTCGGTGGAGCTTCGAGGGGCCCATGAGACAGGGGGCGCGCCCTAGGGGGGCGCCTTCCACCCTCGTGGCCGCCTCGTGGCTTTCTTGACGGAGGGTCCAAGTCTCCTGGAACTTATCTGATGAGAAAATCACGTTTCTGAAGGTTTCATTCCGTTTGGACTCCGTTTGATATTCTGTTTCTCCGAAACACTGAAATAGGCAAAAAACAGCAATTCTGGGCTGGGCCTCCGGTTAATAGGTTAGTCCCAAAAATAATATAAAAGTGGAAAATAAAGCCCAATATTGTCCAAAACAGTAGATAATATAGCATGGAGCAATCAAAAAATATAGATACGTTGGAGATGTATCAGCTTGCAGTAGAAGGACTCAGTCTCAGGCTTAGGTCCAGACTTGGGTTTGTTCTCTTGAGTAACAACTTGCTTGTTGTTCTTCTTGAAGTTCCCCTTCTTCTTCCCCTCGCCATTTTTCTTGAAACTGGTGTCTTATTGACCATCAACACTTGATACTCCTTCTTGATTTCTACCTCCGCAGCCTTTAGCATTGCGAAGAGCTCGAGAATCGACTTATCCAACCCTTGCATGTTATAGTTCATCACGAAGCTTTTGTAGCTTGGTGGCAGTGATTGAAGAATTCTGTCAATGACGCTATCATCCGGAAGATTAACTCCCAATTGAATCAAGTGATTGTAGTACCTAGACATCTTGAGTATATGCTCATTGACAGAACTATTCTCCTCCATCTTGCGGCTGTAGAACTTACTGGAGACATCATATCTCTCAATCCGAGCATTCTTTTGAAATATTAACTTCAATAACTGGAACATCTCATATGCTCAATGGCGTTCAAAACGTTGTTGAAATCCTGGTTCTGAGCCATAAAGCATGGCACACTGAACTATCGAGTAGTCATCAACACGTGACTGCCAGGCATTCACAATGTCTGTAGTCGCTGGCGCAGGTGGTACACCTAGCGGTGCTTCCAAGACGTAACTTTTCTGTGCAGCAATGAGGCTAATCCTCAAGTTACAGACTCAGTCCGTGTAATTGCTACCATCATCTTTCAACTTTGCTTTCTCAAGGAACACATTAAAATTCAACGGAACAAAAGCACGGGCCATCTATCTATAATTAACATAGACAAGCAAGATACTATCAGGTACTAAGTTCATGATAAATTTAAGTTCAATTAATCATATTACTTAAGAACTCCCACTTAGATAGACATCCCTCTAATCCTCTAAGTGATCACGTGATCCAAATCAACTAAACCATAACCGATCATCACGTGAAATGGAGTAGCTTTCAATGGTGAACATCACTATTTTGATCATATCTACTATATGATTCACGCTCGACCTTTCGGTCTCAGTGTTCCGAGGCCATATCTGCATATGCTAGGCTCGTCAAGTTTAACCTGAGTATTCTGCGTGTGCAAAACTGGCTTGCACCAGTTGTAGATGGACATAGAGCTTATCACACCCGATCATCACGTGGTGTCTGGGCACGACGAACTTTGTCAATGGTGCATACTCAGGGAGAACACTTTTATCTTGAAATTTAGTGAGATATCATCTTATAATGCTACCGTCAATCAAAGCAAGATAAGATGCATAAAAGATAAACATCACATGCAATCAATATAAGTGATATGATATGGTCATCATCATCTCGTGCTTGTGATCTCCATCTCCGAAGCACCGTCATGATCACCATCATCACTGGCGCAACACCTTGATCTCCATCGTAGCATCATTGTCGTCTCGCCAATCTTATACTTCTACGACTATCGCTACCGCTTAGTGATAAAGTAAAGCATTATAGGGCGATTGCATTGCATACAATAAAGCGACAACCATATGGCTCCTGCCAGTTGCCGATAATTTGGTTACAAAACATGATCATCTCATACAATAAAATTTAGCATCATGTCTTGACCATATCACATCACAACATGCCCTGCAAAAACAAGTTAGACGTCCTCTACTTTGTTGTTGCAAGTTTTACGTGGCTGCTACTGGGCTTAGCAAGAACCGTTCTTACCTACGCATCAAAACCACAATGATAGTTCATCAAGTTGGTGTTGTTTTAACCTTCGCAAGGACCGGACGTAGCCACCCTCGGTTTAACTAAAGTTGGAGAAACTGACACCCACCAACCACCTGTGTGCAAAGCACGTCGGTAGAACCAGTCTCGCGTAAGCGTACGTGTAATGTCGGTCCGGGCCGCTTCATCCAACAATACCACCGAACCAAAGTATGACATGCTGGTAAGCAGTATGACTTATATCGCCCACAACTCACTTGTGTTCTACTCATGCATATGACATCTACGCATAAAACCTGGCTCGGATGCCACTTTCGAGGAACGTAGTAATTTCAAAAAATTCCCTATGCACACGCAGGATCATGGTGATGCATAGCAATGAGAGGGGAGAGTGTTGGCTACGTACCCTCGTAGACCGTTTGTGGAAGCATTATATCAACGCGGTTGATGTAGTCGTACGTCTTCACGATCCGACCGATCCAAGTACCGAAAGCACGACACCTCCGAGTTCTACACATGTTCGGCTCGGTGACGTCCTCGCCTTCTCGATCCAGCAAGAGGGGCGAAGTAGTAGATGAGTTCCGGCAGCACGACGGCATGGTGACGGTGTTGGTGAAGAACAATCTTCGCAGGGCTTTGCCTAAGCACTACAAAAACAATGACAGAGGATAAACTAGAGGGGACGGGGTTGCCGGCACACGGTTTGGTGTTTCTTGATGTGTCTTGGGTGCTAGCCCTACCCCTCTATTTATATGTTGAGCCTTGGGGTCGAAACTTGGAGTAAAAGACTCCACAAGGTCGGTTTCACCCGAAAGGCAAGAGTCCTTCTCGGACTCCAGGGCCAGACGCCAGGGTTCCCGGCGTCTGGACCCAGACGCCAGGGACCCTGGCGTCTGGCCCCTCGACTCAGCAGAACTTCCATTGCGCTTTCCAAAAACCTTGTGGGCTTTCCCCTTTGGCCCAAATAAAGTGTTCTCGTACCCAAACATTTCGAGAAACATCCGGAACCCCTTCCGGTGAATTCCGGAACCCTTCCGGTGACCAAACACTATTATCCCATATATCAAACTTTATCTCCGGACCATTCCGGAGTTCCTCGTCATGTCCATGATCTCATCCCGGACTCCGAACAACATTCGGTCACCAACAACATAACTCATAGTACTATATCGTCAACGAACGTTAAGCGTGCGGACCCTACGGGTTCGAGAACTATGTAGACTTGACCGAGACACATCTCTGGTCAATAACCAATAGCAGGACCTGGATGCCCATATTGGCTCCTACATATTCTACGAAGATCTTTATCGGTCAGACTGCATAACAACATACGTTGTTCCCTTTGTCATCGGTATGTTACTTGCCCGAGATTCGATCGTCGGTATCTCAATACCTAGTTCAATCTCGTTACCGGCAAGTCTCTTTACTCATTCCGTAATACATCATCCTGCAACTAACTCATTAGTTGCAATGCTTGCAAGGCTTATAGTGATGTGCTTTACCGAGTGGGCCCAGAGATACCTCTCCGACAATCGGAGTGACAAATCCTAATCTCGAAATACGCCAACCCAACAAGTACCTTCGGAGACACCTGTAGAGCACCTTTATAAACGGGAGTTGCATAATCTCATAGTCATAGGAACATGTATAAGTCATGAAGAAAGCAATAGCAACAAACTAAATGATCAAGTGCTAAGCTAACGGAATGGGTCAAGTCAATCACATCATTCTCCTAATGATGTGATCCCGTTAATCAAATGACAACTCATGTCAATGGCTAGGAAACATAACCATCTTTGATCAACGAGCTAGTCAAGTAGAGGCATACTAGTGACACTCTATTTGTCTATGTATTCACACAAGTATTATGTTTCCGATTAATACAATTCTAGCATGAATAATAAACATTTATCATGACATAAGGAAATAAGCAATAACTTCATTATTACCTCTAGGGCATATTTCCTTCAAGATCATGGTGATGCATAGCAACAAGAGAGGAGAGTGTTGTCCACGTACCCTCGTAGACCGAAAGCGGAAGCGTTATGACAACGCGGTTGATGTAGTCGTATGTCTTCATGATCGACCAATCCTAGTACCGAACGTACATCACTTCCACATCTGCACACGTTCAGCTCGGTGATGTACCACGAACTCCGATCCAGCAAAGTGTCGAGGGAGATTTTCGTCAGCATGATGGCGTGATGACGGTGATGATGATGCTACCGACGCAGGGATTCGCCTAAGCACCGCAACGATATAACCGAGGTGGATTATGGTGGAGGGGGGCACCGCACACGGCTAAGAGAGATCAATGATCAACTTGTGTATCTATGGGGTGCCCCCTAGCCACGTATATAAAGGATGGAGGGAGGAGGAGGCCGGCCCTCACAGGGCGCGCCCAAAGTGTGGAGTCCTACTAGGACTCCCTAGTCCTAGTAGGATTCCACCTCCCACATGGAATAGGAGAAGGGGAAGTTAGAAGGAGAAGGAAGGAAGGGGGCACCCCCTTTCCCTAATTCGGACCAGTCCATGGGGAGGGATGCGGCCACCCTTGAGGCCTTTTCTCTCCTTTCCCGTATGGCCCATTAAGGCCCAATACGAATTCTCGTAACTCTTCGGTACTCCAAAAAATACCCGAATCACTTGGAATCTTTCTGATGTCCGAATATAGCCTTCCAATATATCGATCTTTACGTCTCGATCATTTCGAGACTCCTCGTCATGTCCCCAATCTCATCCGGGACTTCGAACAAACTTCGGTCATAAAATCACATAACTCATAATATAAATCGTCACCGAATGTTAAGCGTGCGGACCCTACGGGTTTGAGAACTATGTAGACATGACTGAGACACATCTCCGGCCAATAACCAATAGCGGAACCTGGATGCTCATATTGGCTCCTACATATTCTATGAAGATCTTTATCGGTCAAACTGCATAACAACATACATTGTTCCTTTTGTCATCGGTATGTTACTTGCCCGAGATTCGATCGTCGGTATCTTAATACCTAGTTCAATCTCGTTACCGGTAAGTCTCTTTACTCGTTCCGTAATGCATCATACCGTAACTAACTCATTAGTCACATTGCTTGCAAGGCTTATAGTGACGTGCATTATCGAGAGGGCCCAGAGATACCTCTCAGACAATCGGAGTGACAAATCCTAATCTCGATCTATGCCAACTCAACAAGTACCATCGGGGACACCTGTAGAGCACCTTTATAATCACCCAACTACGTTGTGACGTTTGGTATCACACAAAGTGTTCCTCCGGTATTCGGGAGTTGCATAATCTCAAAGTCATAGGAACATGTATAAGTCATGAAGAAAGCAATAGCAACAAACTAAACGATCAAGTGCTAAGCTAACAAAATGTGTCAAGTCAATCACATCATTCTCTAATGATGTGATCCCGTTAATCAAATGACAACTCATGTCTATGGCTAGGAAACTTAACCATCTTTGATTCAACGAGCTAGTCAAGTAGAGACATACTAGTGACACTCTCTTTGTCTATGTATTCACACATGTACTAAGTTTCCGGTTAATACAATTCTAGCATGAATAATAAACATTTATCATGGTACAAGGAAATATAAATAACAACTTTATTATTGCCTCTAGGGCATATTTCCTTCAGTCTCCCACTTGCACTAGAGTCAATAATCTAGTTCACATCACCATGTGTTTTAACACCAATATTCGCATCTGTATGTGATTAACACCCATAGTTCACATCGTCATGTGGTCAACACCCAAAGGGTTTACTAGAGTCAATAATCTAGTTCACATCGCTATGAGATTAACACCCAAAGATTACTAAGGTGTGATCATGTTTTGATTGTGAGAAAAGTTTAGTAGACGGGTCTGTCACATTCAGAGCCATGTGTATTTTGCAAATATTCTATGTCTACAATGCTCTGCACGGAGCTACTCTAGCTAATTGCTCCTACTTTCAATATGTATCCAGATTGAGACTTAGAGTCATCTGGATCGGTGTAAAAGCTTGCATCGATGTAACTCCTTACGACGAGCTCTTTTATCACCTCCATAGTCGAGAAATATTTCCTTAGTCCTCATTAAGGATAATTTTGACCGCTATCTAGTGATCTACTCCTAGATCAAAATTGTACTCCCTTGCCAAACTCAGGGCAGGGTACACAATAGGTGTGGTACACAACACAACATACTTTATAGAACCTATGACTATGGCATAGGGAATGACTTTCATTCTCTTTCTACTTTCTGCCGTGGTCGGGTTTTGAGTCTTACTCAACTTTACACCTTGTAATACAAGCAAGAACCCTTTCTTTGACTGGTCCATTTTGAACTTCAAAACTTTACCAAGGTATATACTCATTGAAAAATCTTATCAAGCATCTTGATCTATCTCTATAGATCTAGATGCTCAACATGTAAGCAACTTCATGGAGGTCTTTCATTGAAAAAACTCTTATTCAAGTATCCCTTTATGCTCTGCGGAAATTCTATATCATTTCCAATCAACAATATGTCATCCACATATAATATTAGAAATGCTACATAGCTCCCACTCACTTTCTTGTAAATACAGGCTTCTCCAAAAGTCTGCATAAAACCATATGCTTTGATCAACTCATCAAAGCGTATATTCCTAACTCCGAGAGGCTTGCACCAGTCCATAAATGGATCGCTGGAGCTTGCACACTTTTTTAGCACCCTTTGGATCGACAAAACCTTCTGGTTGCATCATATACAACTCTTCTTCCAGAAATCCATTCAGGGATGCAGTTTTGACATCCATCTGCCAAATTTCATAATCATAAAATGCAGCAATTGCTAACATGATTTGGACAGATTTAAGCATCGCTACAGTTGAGAAAATCTCATTGTAGTCAACACTTTGAACTTGTCGAAAAACCTTTTATGACAAGTCAAGCTTTATAGATAGTAACACTACTATCAGCGTCCGTCTTCCTCTTGAAGATCCATTTATTTTCTATGGCTTGCCGATCATCGGGAAAGTCCACCAAAGTCCACACTTTGTTCTCATACATGGATCCCATCTCAGATTTCATGGCCTTCAAGCCATTTCGTGAAATTTGGGCTCATCATCACTTCCTCATAGTTCGTAGGTTCATCATGGTCTAGTAACATGATTTCCAGAACAGGATTACCGTACCACTCTGGTGCGGACCGTACTCTGGAAGACCTACAAGGTTCTGTAGTAACTTGATATGAAGTTTCATGATCATCATCGTTAGCTTCCTCACTAATTGGTGTAGGAATCACTGAAACTGATTTCTGTGATGAACTACTTTCCAATTCGGGAGAAGGTACAATTACCTCATCAAGTTCTACTTTCCTCCCACTCACTTCTTTCGAGAGAAACTCCTTCTCTAAAAAAAGGATCTATTCTTAGCAACCAATATCTTGCCTTCGGATATGTGATAGAAGGTGTACCCAACAGTTTCCTTTGGGTATTCTATGAATACGCACTTCTCCGATTTGTGTTCGAGCTTATCAGGTTGAAGCTTTTTCACATAAGCATCATAACCCCAAACTTTAAGAAACGACAACTTTGGTTTCTTGCCAAACCACAGTTCATAAGGCTTCGTCTCAACAGATTTTGATGGTGCCCTATTTAAAGTGAATGCAGCTGTCTCTAATGCATAACCCCAAAACGATAGTGGTAACCCGATAAGAGACACCATAGATCGCACCATATCCAATAAAGTGCGGTTATGACGTTCGGACACACCATTACGTTGTGGTGTTCCAAGTGGCGTGAGCTGTGAAACTATTACACATTGTTTTAAATTAAGGCCAAACTCATAACTGAAATATTCTCCTCCACAATCAGATTGTAGAAACTTTATTTTCTTGTTATGATGATTCTCCACTTCACTCTGAAATTCTTTGAACTTTTCAATTATTTCAGACTTGTGTTTCATTAAGTAGATATACTCATATCCGCTCAAATCATCTGTGAAGGTCAGGAAATAACAATACCCGCCACGAGCATCAACACTCATTAGACCGCATACATCAGTATGTATTATTTCCAATAAGTCACTAGCTCATTCCATTGATTCGGAGAACGGAGTTTTAGTCATCTTGCCCATAAGGCACGGTTTGCAAGCATCAAATGATTCACAATCAAGTGATTCCAAAAATCCATCTTTATGGAGTTTCTTCATGCGCTTTATACCGATATGACCCAAACGGCAGTGCCACAAATATGTTGCACTATCATTATCAACTTTGCATCTTTTGGCATCAATATTATAAATATGTGTATCACTACGATCAAGATCCAACAAACTATATTCATTGGGTGTATGACCATCGAAGGTTTTATTCATGTAAACAGAACAACAATTATTCTCTGACTTTAAATGAATAACCGTATTGCAATAAACATGATCAAATCATATTCATGCTCAACGCAAATGCCAAATAACATTTATTTAGGTTTAACACTAATCCCAAAAGTATAGGGAGTGTGCAATGATGATCATATCAATCTTGGAACCACTTCCGACACACATCGTCACTTCACCCTCAACTAGTATCTGTTTATTTTGTAACTCCTATTTCGAGTTACTAATATATTTTTGAGCAACCGAATCAAGTATCAAATACCCAGGGGCTACTATAAACACTAGTAAGGTACACATCGATAACTTGTATATCAAATATACCCTTGTTCACTTTGCCATCCTTCTTATCCACCAAATATTCAGGGCATTTCCACTTCCAGTGACCATTTCCTTTGCAGTAGAAGCACTCAGTTTCAGGCTTTAGTCTAGCTTTGGGCTTCTTCATGGAAGTGACAACTTGCTTTCCATTCTGTATTAAGTTCCCTTTCTATCCCTTTGCCCTTTTCTTGAAACTAGTGGTCTTGTTAATCATCAACACTTGATGCTCTTTCTTGATTTCTACCTTCATCGACTTCATCATCATGAAAAGCTTGGGAATCGTTTTCGTCATCCCTTGCATACTATAGTTCATCACGAAGTTCTACTAACTTGGTGATGGTGACTAGAGAACTCTGTCAATCACTATCTTATCTGAAAGATTAACTCCCACTTGATTCAAGCGATTGTAGTACCCAGACAATCTGAGCACATGCTCGCTGCTTGAGCTATTCTCCTCCATCTTTTAGCTATAGAACTTGTTGGAGACTTCATATCTCTCAACTCGGGTATTTGCTTGAAATATTGACTTCAACTCCTGGAACATCTCATATGGTCCATGACGTTCAAAACGTCTTTGAAGTCCCGATTCTAAGCCGTTTAAGCATGGTGCACTAAACTATCAAGTAGTCATCATATTGAGCTAGCCAAACATTCATAACGTCTGCATCTGCTCCTGTAATAGATTTGTCACCTAGCGGTGCATCAAGGACATAATTCTTCTGTGTAGCAATGAGGATAAACCTCATATCACGGACCCAGTCCGCATCATTGCTACTATCATCTTTCAACTTAGTTTTCTCTGGGAACATATAAAAAACATAGGGAAGCTATAACACGAGCTATTGATCTACAACATAATTTACAAAATACTATCATGACTAAGTTCATGATAAATTAAAGTTCAATTAATCATATTACTTAAGAACTCCCACTTAGATAGACTTCCCTCTAATCATCTAAGTGATCACGTGATCCAAATCAACTAAACCATGTATGGTCATCACGTGAAATGGAGTAGTTTTCAATGCTGAACATCACTATGTTGATCATATCTACTATATGATTCACGCTCGACCTTTCGGTCTCAGTGTTCCGAGGCCATATCTGCATATGCCAGGCTCGTCAAGTTTAACCCGAGTATTTCTGCGTGTGCAAAACTAGCTTGCACCCGTTGTATGTGAACGTAGAGCTTATCACACCCGATCATCACGTGGTGTTTCAGCACGACGAACTTTGGCAACGGTGCATACTCAGGGAGAACACTTGTTCCTTGAAATTTAGTGATAGATCATCTTATAATGCTACCATCAATCAAAGCAAAATAAGATGCATAAAAGATAAACATCACATGCAATCATTATAAGTGATATGATATGGACATCATCATCTTGTGCCTTTGATCTCCATATCCAAAGCACCATCATGATCACCACCGTCACCGGCACGACACTTTGATCTCCATCGTAGCATCGTTGTCATCTCGCCAACTATTGCTTCTACGACTATCGCTACTGCTTTAGTGATAAAGTAAAGCAATTACATGGCGATTGCATTTCATACAATAAAGCGACAACCATATGGCTCCTACCAGTTGCCGATAACTCCGTTACAAAACATGATCATCTCATACAATAAAATATAGCATCACGTCTTGACCATATCACATCACAACATGCCCAGCAAAAACAAGTTAGACGTCCTCTACTTTGTTGTTGCAAGTTTTACGTGGCTGCTACAGGCTAAGCAAGAACCATTCTTACCTACGCATCAAAACCACAACGATATTTCGTCAAGTATGTGTTGTTTTAACCTTCACAAGGACCGGGAGTAGCCACAGTCGATTCAACTAAAGTTGGAGAAACTGACACCTGATACGTCTCCGTCGTATCTACTTTTCCAAACACTTTTGCCCTTGTTTTGGACTCTAACTTGCATAATTTGAATGGAACTAACCCGGACTGATGCTGTTTTCAGCAGAATTGCCATGGTGTTATTTATGTGCAGAAACAAAAGTTCTCGGAATGACCTAAAACTCCAGGGAGATTATTTTTGGAAATAATAAAAAATACTTGCAAAGAATCAAGGCCAGGGGGCCCACACCCTAGCCACGAGGGTGGGGGGCGCGCCCGCCTACCTCGTGGGCCCCATGGAGGTCCTCTGACCTCAACTCCAACTCTATATATTCGTGTTCGGAGAGAAAAAATCAAGGAGAAGGATTCATCGCGTTTTACGATACGGAGCCGCCGCCAAGCCCTAAACTCTCTTGGGAGGGCTGATCTCGAGTCCGTTCGGTGCTCCAGAGAGGGGAATCCATCGCCATCGTCATCATCAACCATCCTCCATCACCAATTTCATGATGCTCACCGCCGTGCGTGAGTAATTCCATCGTAGGCTTGCTGGACGGTGGTGGGTTGGATGAGATTTATCATGTAATCGAGTTAGTTTTGTTAGGGTTTGATCCCTAGTATCCACTATGTTCTGAGATTGATGTTGTTATGACTTTGCTATGCTTAATGCTTGTCACTAGGGCCCGAGTGCCATGATTTCAGATCTGAACCTATTATGTTTTAATGAATATATGTGAGTTCTTGATCCTATCTTGCAAGTCTATAGTCACCTACTATGTGTTATGATCCGGCAACCCCGAAGTGACAATAATCAGGACCACTTTCAGTGATGACCGTAGTTTGAGCAGTTCATCTATTCACTATGTGTTAATGCTTTGGTTCGGTACTCTATTAAAAGGAGGCCTTAATATCCCTTAGTTTCCATTAGGACCCCGCTGCCACGGGAGGGTAGGTCAAAAGATGTCATGCAAGTTCTTTTCCATAAGCATGTATGACTATATTCGGAATACATGCCTACATTACATTGATAAATTGGAGCTAGTTCTGTGTCACCCTATGTTATGACTGTTACATGATGAACCACATCCGGTATAATTCTCCATCACCGATCCAATGCCTATGAGCTTTCCATATATTGTTCTTCGCTTATTTACTTTTCCGTTGCTATTGTTATCATCACTACAAAACACCAAAAATATTACTTTTGCTATCGTTACCTTTTGCTACCGTTACCACTACTATCATATTACTTTTCTACTAAACACTTTGCTGCAGATACTAAGTTTCCAGGTGTGGTTGAATTGACAACTCAGCTGCTAATACTTGAGAATATTCTTTGCCTCCTCTTGTGTCGAATCAATAAATTTGGGTTGAATACTCTACCCTCGAAAACTGTTGCAATCCCCTATACTTGTGGGTTATCAAGACTATTTTCTGGCGCCGTTGCCGGGGAGCATAGCTCTATTCTTTGAGTCACTTGGGATTTATATCTGCCTATCATTATGAAGAACTTAAGAGATCCAAAAACCAAGATTTATCCCTCAACTACGAGGGGAGGTAAGGAACTACCATCTAGCTCTGCACTTGATTCACCTTCTGTTTTGAGTAAGCTTGCGACACCTAGACCTGCTTCTGCTATTAATTCTTATATGTCGCATATTATTGATGATGCCACTTCTGCTATGCATGATACTTATGATGAAACTACTTCTATGCTTGATACTACTGTGCCACTTGGTGAATTTCTTGATGAACAACTTGCTAGGGCTAGAGAGAATGAAATTGTTGAAACTAATAATATTGATGAAAGTAATGATGAAGGCTCTCCTAATAAATATGAATTACCTGTTGTGCCTGAGGGCTATGTTATGGATGAAGACACTAAAACAGACTTTCTTGCTTGCAATGATAGAAGTGATCTTAAGAAACTATTAGCTAAGCTTAAACAAAAAACTTTGAATGCTAGAATGAAATATGATCCTACTTATGCTACTTCACCTATCTTTGTTACTGATAAGGATTATGAATTCTCTATTGATCCTGATATAATTACTTTGGTTGAATATGGTCCTTTTTATGGCTATGAATCTGAAACTGTTGTGGCACATCTTACTAAATTAAATGATATAGCCACCCTGTTCACTAATGATGAGAGAACTCACTACTATTATATCCTTAAAATATTTCCGTTCTCATTAAAGGGTGATGCTAAGATATGGTTTCTCTTGATCCTGGTTGTGTGCGTAGTCCCCAGGATATGATTTATTACTTCTCTGCTAAATATTTCCCTGCTCATAAGAAACAAGCTGCCTTAAGGGATATATATAATTTTGTGCAAATTGAAGAAGAGAGTCTCCCATAAGCTTGGGGGAGGCTTCTCCAATTACTTAATGCTTTGCCCGATCATCCTCTTAAGAAAAATGAAATACTTGATATCTTTTATAATGGACTAACCGATGCTTCCAGAGATTACCTGGATAGTTGTGCTGGTTCTGTTTAGGGAAAGAACACCGGATGAAGCTGGAATTTATTGAATAATATGTTGACAAATGAAAATAATTGGACACTTCCTGAGCCAGCTCCTGAGCCTATTCCTAAACCAACTCCGAAGAAAAGAGGTGTTCTATGCAAGAGGCAAAGAAATCTATGAAAGAAAAGGGTATTAAAGCTGAAGATGTTAAGAATTTACCTCCTATTGAAGAAATACATGGTCTTAATTTACCGCCTGTTGAAGAAATATATGGTTTTAATCCATCACCTATTGAAGAAACACATGGTCTTGATAACCCGACACAGGTAGTAAAGATAAATTCTCTCTATAGATATGATAAAGCTAAAATCCCTCCTACTAAGTTTGCTAGTCAATGTTTGGATGAGTTTGATAACTTTATGGTTTAGCAAGAAGACTTCAATGCTTATTTTGGTAGACAATTGAAACAAAATGCTTATATGATTAAACACTTGGGTGATTATATGTCTAGAGTTAAAGGTGAACTTAAACTCATTAGTAAACATGCTTCTATGGTTACCACTCAAGTAGAACTAGTACTTAAAGCTCAGAATGATTTGCTCAATGAATTAAATAGTAAGAAAAATGATAATGTTGTTAGAGTTATGACTAGAGGTGGTAAAATGACTCAGGAACCTTTGTATCATGAAGGCCATCCTAAGAGAGTTGAGCAAGATTCTCAGAGAAATAATATAGATGCACCTAGTCCCTCTAAAAGGAAGAAAAAGAAAAATGATAAGACTTTGCATGCTTCTAGTGAACCTATTATTGACGCACCCGAGAATCCCAATGATATCTCTATTTGTGATGCTGAAACACAATCTGGTAATGAACATGAAACTAGTGATAATGTTAATGATGATGTTCATGTTGATGCTCAACCTAGTAATGATAATGATATAGAAATTGAACCTGCTGTTGATCTTGATAACCCACAATCAAAGAATCAACGTTATGATAAGAAAGACTTTGTTGCTAGGAAGCACGGTAAAGAAAGAGAACCATGGGTTCAGAAACCCATGACTTTTCCTCTCAAACCATCCAAGAAAAAGGATGATGAGGATTTTGAGCGCTTTGCTGAAATGATTAGACCTATCTTTTGGCGTATGCGATTAACTGATATGCTCAAAATGAATCCTTATGCTAAGTATATGAAAGAAATTGTCACTAATAAAAGAAAGATACCGGAAGCTGATATTTCCACCATGCTTGCTAATTATACTTTTAAGGGTGGAATACCAAAGAAACTTGGAGATCCAGGAGTACCCACTATACCATGCTCCATTAAAAGAAACTATGTTAAAACTGCTTTATGTGATCTTGGAGCCGGTGTTAGTGTAATGCCTCTCTCTTCATATCGTAGACTTGATTTGAATAAGTTGACACCTACTGAAATATCTTTGCAAATGGTTGATAAATCAACTGCTATACCTATCGGTATTAGTGAGGATGTGCCTGTTGTGGTTGCAAACATTACTATTTTAACGGACTTTGTTATTCTTGATATTCCTGAGGACGATAGTATGTCTATTATTCTTGGAAGACCCTTTTTGAATACTATAGGGGCTGTTATTGATTG
Organism: Triticum dicoccoides; assembly: GCF_002162155.2. NCBI lineage: Eukaryota > Viridiplantae > Streptophyta > Magnoliopsida > Poales > Poaceae > Triticum > Triticum dicoccoides. The sequence goes on along the minus strand of NC_041382.1, from coordinate 635,737,414 downwards.
CACCAAAGGCAATGTCACTTTTCATGTTAATGGTAATGAGCATACGGTACACTTTCCGAGGAAACAACCTCAAGTTCACAGTATCAATTCTATTGGAAAAATTCCATCGATTATTTCTAGAGGCTTTGAATTTCCTCTTCCTACTGTCAAGAAGAAATATGATATTCTTATTGTTGGGGATGTGCATATCCCCGTTGAGGTAACCTAGTGTTATTAGAAAATTCTCCAGTTCCATGTTATTCAGAATGAGTTCGTTAACAAGACCTGATCAACCTTGTTAGTGGATTCCTTTTGATGAGCATGAGATGGACGAATTTAGAAAGCACAACCTTCTATACCCTCTTTTTTACTTTCTATTATTTATATTAGATAAAGCAAAAATAGTAATTTCAGTCTGTTTTCTAATTATCCGTGCAACATAAAAATACCCCGAAAATAAAAGTTCTCCAAATGCCCTGAAATTTAAATATGATTTTTTCTGGAATATTTGAGAATATCTGGCACTGAGAACACAGCAGGGGAGCAAGCACCTGGCCATGAGGGTCCACGGCGCGCCCACCCCCTGGGCGCGCCCCCTGCCTCATGGGCCCATGGTGGCTCCCCTCCACTTATTCCTGCACTCACACACTTCTTCTTCCTCCCAAAAAAATCACTATCCAGCAAAAGCACGAGTTCTAGCTCATTTTGCTGCGATTTTCGATCTCCTTGCTCAAAGCACCTCTCACAAAACTGCTTTGGGGGATTGTTCCTTGGTATGTGACTCCTCCATTGGTCCAATTAGTTTTTGTTCTAGTTCTTTATTCATTACAAATTTGTGCTGCCTAGGTGACCATGTTCTTGAGCTTGCATGTCAAATTTATATGGTTCCAAGTAGTTATAATGCATGATATAGGCTCTAGGCACTTGTAGGAGTAGTTGCTATCAATTTTGTTGAGTTTGGTTTACTTTTATTTAAAGTTACTAAAAATTTTAGAATTTTTTCAAAGAAGAAGAAATATGTTTAGGAAAATGTACCAAGGTGGTTCTTCAAGGAAGCAAGGACCCAAGCTTGCAATGCGTGATGCTGATGATGAGCCACCAAGGGACGCTCCAGTGTGGCCTTGTGAATGGCCTTCAGAGGACTTCATGGATCGAGCAGGAATTAAGGAAGAATTAACGCATATTTGCATAACGCTGATCTTGTGAGCTTTGAGGCAGAAAAGTGCCGCCAGTACCACTATCTCACTAGTTCCTTTGTGAGGAGGTTTGAATTTTCATCTTCACGCAATTCTCAAACTGTCATGTTTGATCTTTATGAAAATTCTTATACTATGGACTTAGAGGACTTTACCACTGCTTGCAAACTTCCACAATGGGGTAGTGCTAGTGAACCTCGCAAATCTGAATTTAGAGATTTTCTTGCTAGTATAACTGCGGGGGAATCTAGAGATATAGCACAAGCTACCATAGGGAGCATTCATTTTACTGCTATACATTATTTTGCTCTCTTCATAGGTAGGTGCATAAATGGTAAGGATGAAGCATGTCACATGTGTGTCCCTGACCTCAGTTGCTGTGTTAGGAGATAATTCTTATAATTTGGGAGCCATTATTGCACGTAGGTTGCGCCATAATAGATTTAATGGAGATTTCTTTGGTGGAATTTATGCAACCCGTATAGCTACTTTTCTTGGTATAACCATACGTGAGGATGATATTGAGTTGCCTCCTACTTATTTGGATTATGAGGCTATGGTTCGTCATCATTTTGTTGAGAGGAACGATCAGTTCCTCCAGTATCGACTAATCTTTGACAAACGACGCACCTATCACGTCGCTCTCCCTGCTTCTACTTTCTTTGACTTTCATACAAAAGGGAGAACCAGAGAGGAGGCAGAAGAGTATAAGAGGAGGGATGAGATAGCTCGCCTCCAAGCTGCAGCCCACAATGCAATGACTGCTGCATCATAGTACGACCCCAACTACAACTTTGGATATCCGCTAGGCCATCCGTGACATTAGACCAACTTCGGCCAAAAGCCTAAGCTTGGGGGAGTACATATTTCCCACCAACATTACATTTATGTTCACACACTCATTGTAGTTGTCGGTGCTCATACTTTTTCATTGTAATATCCATGCTAGTCTATTTCCTTTTTATGCTTTCTTCTTGTGTGTTTGATAAACCTTAAGAAAAAAATTAGTTGTAGCTTTTAGCTAGTTTTAATTTCCATGCTTGTAGTAGTAATTAAAAAGAAAACCCAAAAAGATTTCATGTTCTTCTTTTACTTGTTGGGAGCTTTCCCGTGTAAATAGTTTCATTTCTTTTCTTTTCTTTGGGGGTCGATAGGAGAAGACCATGATTAAATTGTTGAAGTGGCTCTTATATGCATTATTGTTCATCTGACAAAAGAGTCCATATTGCCTTGTCTTCTCCTTTTTATTGAATGCTCACAGATTCCAGATTAGTCCAATGCACGTGCACTGTTATTATTATTCACATCATTCGATCGTGCAAGTGAAAGGCAATTATGACGATATATGATGGACTGATTGAGATGGGAGAAGCTGGTATGAACTCGACCTCTCTTGTTTTTGTAAATATGATTAGTTCATCGTTCCTGATTCAGCCTATTATGAATAAACATGTTTGCAATGACAATTAGAGATTATAGTTGCTTATGCCATGCTTAATTAGCTAGGAGCTTATAACGGTTTACCTTGCGTACCAACATGCTATTAAAATGGTTGTGATGTGGTATGATAGGGTGGTATCGTCTTTTGAACGATTCGAGTGGCTTGACTTGGCACATGTTCACACATGTAGTTGAAACAAAATCAATATAGCCTCTACAATATTTATGTTCATGGTGCATTATATCCTACTCATGCTTGCATTCGATGTTGATTAATTTTAATGCATGTTCATGACTGGTGTCGCTCTCTAGCTGGTTGCTTCCTAGTCTTTTTCTAGCCTTCACATGTACTAAGCGGGAATACTGCTTGTGCATCCAATCCCATAAACCCCAAAGTTATTCCATATGAGTCCACCATACCTACCTATATACGGTATCTACCTGCTGTTCCAAGTAAATTTGTATGTGCCAAACTCTAAACCTTCAAATAAACATTCTGTTTTGTATGCTCGAATAGCTCATGTATCAACTAGGGATGTATGTATCTTCCATGTTAGGCGGGTTATTCTCAAGAGGAGTGGACTCTGCTCCTCACTCACGAGAAAATGGTTGGTCACCGAGATGCCCAGTCCCATGCTTTATGCAGATCAAATCAAAATAATTGCAAACAGAACTCCCCCGAGACTGTTGTTAGTTGGAGGCACTCGTTGTTTCGAGCAAGCCACGGATTGATGCTTGTTTGTGGAGGGGGAGTATAAACTTTACCATTCTGTTTGGGAACCGCCTATAATGTGTGTAGCATGGAAGATATCGCCATCTCTTGGTTTTTATGTTGACAATCAAAGTATGCTGCTCAAAATATTATTCACCTCTATTTCAAAACCGAGCTCTGGCACCTCTACAAATCCTTGCTTCCCTCTGCGAAGGGCCTATCTATTTACTTTTATGTTGAGTCATCATCCTCTTATTAAAAAAGCACCAGTTGGAGAGCACCACTGCCATTTGCATTCATTACTGTTAGTTTACATTGAGTATGACTTGACTGGATCTCTTTTACCATGAATTACAATGTCTAGTCAGTCCTTGATCTTTAAAGGTGCTCTGCATTTATGTTTTGCGGTCTCAGAAAGGGCTAGCGAGATACCATCTTGTTATATCATATTATGATTGTTTTGAGAAAGTGTTGTCATCCGAGATTTATTAGTATTGCTCGCTAGTTGATTATGCCATCGATATGAGTAAACATGAGACCTAAGAGTTATTGAGAATATGGTTAGTTCATAATCTTTGCTGAAAACTTGAATCCTAGCTTTACATATTTACAACAACAAGAGCAAACAGAGTTTGTAAAAGTTTATCTTTATCACTTTTTGTTTATCAACCGAATTGCTTGAGGACAAGAAAAGGCTTAAGCTTGGGGGAGTTGATACGTCTCTGTCATATCTACTTTTCCAAACACGTTTGCCCTTGTTTTGGACTCTAACCTGCATGATTTGAATGGAACTAACCCGGACTGACGTTGTTTTCAGCAGAATTGCCATGGTGTTATTTATGTGCAGAAACAAAAGTTCTCGGAATGACCTGAAACTCCACGGAGATTATTTTTGGAAATAATAAAAAAAATACTGGCAACGAATCAAGGCCAAGGGCCCACACCCTAGCCACAAGGGAGGGGGGCGCGCCTACCCCCCTGGGCACGCCCCCCTACCTCGTGGGCCCCCTAAGCTCCTCCGACCTCAACTCCAACTCTATATATTCGTGTTCGGAGTGAAAAAAACAAGGAGAAGGATTCATCGCGTTTTACGATACGGAGCCACCACCAAGACCTAAACTCTCTCGGGAGGGCTGGTCTGGAGTCCGTTCGGGGCTCCGGGGAGGGGAATCTGTCGCCATTGTCATCATCAACCATCCTCCATCACCAATTTCATGATGCTCAGCGCCGTGCGTGAGTAATTCCATTGTAGGCTTGCTGGGCGGTGATGGATTGGATGAGATTTATTATGTAATTGAGTTAGTTTTGTTAGGGTTTGATCCCTAGTATCCACTATGTTCTGAGATTGATGTTGCTATGACTTTGCTATGCTTAATGCTTGTCACTAGGGCCCGAGTGCCATGATTTCAGATCTGAACCTATTATGTTTTCATGAATATATGTGAGTTCTTGATCCTATCTTGCAAGTCTATAGTCACCTACTATGTGTTATGATCCGGCAACCCCGAAGTGACAATAATCGGGACCACTTCCAGTGATGACCGTAGTTTGAGGAGTTCACGTATTCACTATGTGTTAATGCTTTGGTCCGGTACTCTATTAAAAGGAGGCCGTAATATCCCTTAGTTCCATTAGGACCCCGCTGCCACGGGAGGGTAGGACAAAAGATGTCATGCAAGTTCTTTCCCATAAGCACGCATGACTATATTCGGAATACATGCCTAGATTACATTGATGAATTGGATCTAGTTCTGTGTCACCCTATGTTATGACTATTACATGATGAACCACATCTGGCATAATTCTCCATCACCGATCCAATGCCTACGAGCTTTCCATATATTGTTCTTCACTTATTTACTTTTCTGTTGCTATTGTTATCATCACTACAAAACACCAAAAATATTACTTTTTCTATCGTTACCTTTTGCTACCGTTACCACTACTATCATATTACTTTGCTACTAAACACTTTGCTGCAGATACTAAGTTTCCAGGTGTGGTTGAATTGACAACTCAGCTGCTAATACTTCAGAATATTCTTTGTCTCCCCTTGTGTCGAATCAATAAATTTGGGTTGAATACTCTACTCTCGAAAACTATTGCGATCCCCTATACTTGTGGGTTATCAACACCCACCAGCCACCTATGTGCGAAGCACATCGTCAGAACTAGTCACACGTAAGCATACACGTAATGTCGGTCTGGACCGCTTCATCCAACAATACTGCCGAATCAAAGTATGACATGCTGGTAAGCAGTATGACTAGTATCGCCCACAACTCACTTGTGTTCTACTCGTGCATATAACATCTACCAATAAACTTGGCTCTGATACCAATGTAGGAGAACATAGTAATTTCAAAAAAATTCCTATGCACATGCAAGATCATGGTGATGCATAGCAACGAGAGAGCAGAGTGTTGTCCATGTACCCTCATAGACCGAAAGCGGAAGCGTTTTGACAACGCGGTGGATGTAGTCGTACGTCTTCATGATCGACCGATCCTAGTATCAAACGTATAGCACCTCTGCGATCTGCACACGTTCATCTCGGTGACGTCCCACAAACTCCGATCCAGCAAAGTGTCAAGGGAGAGTTTCGTCAGCACGATGGCGTGATGACGGTGATGATGATGCTACCGACGCAGGGCTTCGCCTAAGCACGACAACCATATAACTAAGGTGGATTATGGTGGAGGGGGGCACCGTACACGGCTAAGAGAGATCAATGATCAACTTGTGTGTCTATGGGGTGCCCCCTGGCCACGTATATAAAGGATGGAGGGAGGAGGAGGTCGGCCCTCATAGGGCGCCCCCAAAGTGTGGAGTCCTACTAGGACTCTCTAGTCCTAGTAGGATTCCACCTCCCACATGGAATAGGAAAAGGGGAAGGGAGAAGGAGAAGGAAGGAAGGGGGCACCCCCTTTCCCTAGTCCAATTCGGACCAGTCCATGGGGAGGGGTGCGGCCACCCTTGAGGCCTTTTCTCTCCTTTCCCGTATGGCCCATTAAGGCCCAATACGAATTCCCGTAACTCTCTGGTTCTCCAAAAATATCCGAATCACTTGGAACCTTTCCGATGTCTGAATATAGTCTTCCAATATATCGATCTTTACGTCTCGATCATTTTGAGACTCCTCGTCATGTCCCCGATCTCATCCGGGACTCCGAACAAACTTCGGTCATCAAATCACATAACTCATAATATAAATTGTCAACGAACGTTAAGCGTGCGGATCCAACGGGTTCGAGAACTATGTAGACATGAACGAGACATTCTCCGGTCAATAACCAATAGCGGAACCTGGATGCTCATATTGGCTCCTACATATTCTACGAAGATCTTTATCGGTTAAACCGCATAACAACATACATTGTTCCTTTTATCATCGGTATGTTACTTGCCCGAGATTCGATCGTCGGTATCTCAATACCTAGTTCAATCTCATTACCGGCAAGTCTCTTTACTCGTTCTATAATGCATCATCCCGTAACTAACTCATTAGTGACATTGCTTGCAAGGCTTATAGTGACGTGCATTACCGAGAGGGCCCAGAGATACCTCTCCGACAATCGGAGTGAAAAATCCTAATCTCGATCTATGCCAACTCAACAAGTACCATCAGAGACACCTGTAGAGAACCTTTATAATCACCCAGCTACGTTGTGACGTTTGGTAGCACACAAAGTGTTCCTCCGGTATTCGGGAGTTGCATAATCTCATAGTCATAGGAACATGTATAAGTCATGAAGAAATCAATAGCAACAAACTAAACAATCAAGTGCTAAGCTAACGGAATGGATCAAGTCAATCACATCATTCTCTAATGATGTGATCTCGTTAATCAAATGAGAACTCATGTCTATGGCTAGGAAACTTAACCATCTTTGATTCAACGAGCTAGTCAAGTAGAGACATACTAGTGACACTCTGTTTGTCTATGTATTCACACATGTACTAAGTTTCCGGTTAATACAATTCAAGCATGAATAATAAACATTTATCATGATATAAGGAAATATAAATACCAACTTTATTATTGCCTCTAGGGCATATTTCCTTCATGAGGCACCCGTTGTTTCAGACAAGCCATGTATTGATGTTTGTTGGTGGTGGGGGAGTATAAACTTTACCATTCTGTTTGGGAACCGCCTATAATGTGTGTAGCATGGAAGATATAGAGATCTCTTGGTTGTTATGTTGACAATGAAAGTATGCCACTCAAAATATTATTTATCTCTATTTCAAAAATCGAGCTCTGGCACCTCTACAAATCCCTGCTTCCCTCTGCGAAGGGCATATCTATTTACTTTTATGTTGAGTCATTGCCCTCTTATTAAAAAGCACCAGTTGGAGAGCACTGCTGTCATTTGCATGCATTACTATTAGTTTACATTGAGTATGATTGGATCTCTTTTACCATGAATTACAATGTTTAGTCAGTCCTTGAGCTTCAAAGGTGCTCTGCATTTATGTTTTGCGGTCTCAGAAAGGGCTAGCGAGATACCATCTTGTTATATCATATTATGATTGTTTTGAGAAAGTGTTTTCATCCGAGATTTATTATTATTGCTCCGTAGTTGATTGTGCCATTGATATGAGTAAACATGAGACCTAAATGTTATTGTGAATATGGTTAGTGATACACCTCCAACGTATCTATAATTTTTGATTGCTCCATGCTATTATATTATCTATTTTGGATGTTAATGGGATTTACTTTACACTTTTATATCATTTTTGGGACTAACCTATTAACCAGAGGCCCAGCCCAAATTGCTGTTTTTTTTGCCTATTTTAGGGTTTCGGCGAAAAGGAATATCAAACGGAGTCCAAACGGAATGAAACCTCCGGGAACGTGATTTTCTCGACAAACATGATCCAAGAGACTTGGAGTGTGCGTCAAGAAATAAACGAGGCGGACACGAGGCAGGGGGCGCGCCTACCCCCCTGGGCGCGCCCTCCACCCTCGTGGGCCCCTCGTTGCTCCACCGACATACTTATTCCTCCTATATATATCCACATATCCCCCTAACATCCAGGAGCACCATGAAAACCTAATTCCACCGCCGCAACCTTCTGTACCCGAGAGATCCCATCTTGGGGCCTTTCCGGAGCTCCGCAGGAGGGGGCATTGATCACGGAGGGCCTATGCATCAACTCCATGGCCTCTCCAGTGATGTGTGAGTAGTTTACTTCAGACCTTCGGGTCCATAGTTATTAGCTAGATGGCTTCTTCTCTCTCTTTGGATCTCAATACAAAGTTCTCCTCGATCTTCTTGGAGATCTATCCGATGTAATCTTCTTTTGCGGTGTGTTTGTTGAGATCCGATGAATTGTGGGTTTATGATCCAGATTATCTATGAACAATATTTGATTCTCCTCTGAATTGTTTTATGTATGATTGGTTTATCTTTGCAAGTCTCTTCGAATTATCAATTTGGTTTGGCCTACTAGATTGATCTTTCTTGCAATGTGAGAAGTGCTTAGCTTTGGGTTCAATCTTGCGGTGCTCGATCCCAGTGACAAAAAGGGAACCAACACGTATTGTATTATTACCATCGAGGATAAAAAGACATGGTTTGTATCATATTGCATGAGTTTATCCCTCTACATCATGTCATCTTACTTAAAGCATTACTCTGTTCTTATGAACTTAATACTCTAGATGCATGCTGGATAGCGGTCGATGTGTGGAGTAATAGTAGTAGATGCAAAATCGTTTCGGTCTACTTGTCACGGACGTGATGCCTATATACATGATCATACCTAGATATTCTCATAACTATGCTCAATTCTATCAATTGCTCGACAGTAATTCTTTTACCCACCATGATACTTATGCTCTTGAGAGAAGCCACTAGTGAAACCTATGGCCCCGGGTCTATCTTCCATCATATTAATCTTCCAATAGTTAGTTATTTCTATTGACATTTATTTTACTTTGCATCGTTATTTCTCTTTATCATAAAAATACCAAAAATATTATCTTATCATATCTATCATATCTCACTCTCGTAAGTGACCGTGAAGGGATTTACAACCCCTTTATCGCGTTGGTTGCGAGGTTCTTATTTGTTCGTGTAGGTGCATGGGACTTGAGCGTGATCTCCTACTGGATTGATACCTTGGTTCTCAAAAACTGAGGGAAATACTTACGCTACTTTACTGCATCACCCTTTCCTCTTCAAGGGAAAACCAACGCAGTGCTCAAGAGGTAGCGAGAAGGATTTCTGGCGCCGTTGCCGGGGATATTCGCGCCAAGTCAAGTCAAGCATAAGTCAAGACATACCAAGTACCCATCACAAACTCTTATCCCTCGCATTACATTATTTGTCATTTGCCTCTCGTTTTCCTCTCCCCCACTTCACCCTTGCCGTTTTATTTGTCCTCTCTTTTCCACTCTCCTTTCTTTGGCCATGTCGGAATCAAAAAGGGTTGGGGGTTCTCTCCCGGGTTTTAGTACTTTGGACAATCCTTCTATTCTCTCTAAACTCATAAGTAATAATGCTATGGAAAGACCTACCGAAGTTATCAATGAGAATCTTAATAATTTTGATGAAGATGATTCTGGAAATTTTTCGTTATTTACTTGATGAATCTTTGAAAGATGCTTGGGATAGACTATTAAGGATCCGGGCCAGCTATGTGCCCCAATACCAAATTGAAATTTACTTAAAGAGCTTTTATGTTGCCCTACCTTCTTCGTTTAAGCATGTCCTAGATTCTATTTTTGAAGAAGGTTTTCTTGAAGGGGATGTCGTAGATACTTATGAAAAGATGAAAACCATATTTGGGCACCCCATGAATGAGAAGGTTGAATCCACATCTCTTTTGCTCTCCTACCAAAACGAATCTATCAAAGAGATGAAAGCTAGCTTAGATGCAAATTTCCATAAAATGCTTAATCTTTCTTCCACCATTAACAACCATGTGCTTTATCAAAATAGAAAGATTAATGCCATAGATAATAAGTTTGCTCTTTTCTTCCCTAAAACCAAAGATGGCAATACCTAGATCTATCCTTGCTTTTATGCCTAGCTAGGGACGTTAAATGATAGCGCTTGTTGGGAGGCAACCAATTTTATTTTTATTCCTTGCCTTTTATTCCTGTTTAGTAATAAATAATTTATCTAGCCTCTGTTTTGGTTGTGCTTTTTGTGTTTAATTAGTGTTTGTGCCAAGTAGAACCGTTGGGAAGACTTGGGGAAAGTCTTTTTGATCTTGATGTAAAAAATAGAAACTTTAGCGCTCACGAGAATTGCTACCATTTTATTTCAAAAGTGATATTTAGTTAATTATTTTGCAGATGATTAATAGATAAATTCCTCACGTCCAGCAATTTATTTTAGAATTTTTGGGGTTCCAGAAGTTTGCGTTAGCTACAGATTACTACAGACTGTTCTATTTTTGATAGATTCTGTTTTTCCTGTGTTGTTTGCTTATTTTCGATGATTCTATGGCTAGTAAAAGAGTTTATAAACCATAGAGAAGTTGGAATACAGTAGGTTTAACACCAATATAAATCAAGAATGAGTTCATTACAGTACCTTGCAGTGGTGTTTTGTTTTCTTTCGCTAACGGAGCTCATGAGATTTTCTATTTTGAGTTATGTGTTGTGAAGTTTTCAAGTTTTGGGTAAAGATTTGATGGATTATGGAACAAGGAGTGGCAAGAGCCTATGCTTGGGGATGCCCATGGCACCCCAGGTTAAAATTCAAGGACATCAAAAAGCCTAAGCTTGGGGATGCCCCGGAAGGCATCCCCTCTTTCGTCTTCATCTATCGGTAACTTTACTTGGAGCTATATTTTTATTCACCACATGATATGTGTTGGGGATACGGTTACTGGAGGTAAACTGGCTAGGAGTGGCCGGATTAGCTCCATGAAGATTGAAGCCCATGAAGATGAGAAGATACTGGCGCTTTAAGAAGGCCCAAGGCCCAAGGACGGATTAAAGCCTATAGATGTGAACCGGCTTTATCATGTAAACTTGTATTGTAAGTTAGAGGAATAGAGACCGAGCCGGACACCTCTATGATCCGGCCTCGGGACTCTGTAAACCGACGCGCGTCAACCTATGTATATAAAGGGACGACCCAGCCACGGTTTGAGGATAGAAAAACAACAACTCGAGGACCAGTCAAAGCGGATTCTCTCCCTGGTCATCGAAACCCCAGCAATACCAATCACAACTAGACGTAGGCTTTTACCTTCATCGAAGGGGCCAAACTAGTATAAACTCCCTGTGTCCCCTTGTCCAGTTTAACTCCTTTAAGCTAACCCGTTGCGATGGCTCCATGACTAAGTCCTTTCACGAGGACATCTATCGTGACAAACCCACGACAGTTGGCGCCCACCGTGGGGCTATCGCACGATGGTTTCGAGTTCTTGAAGGGCAGCTTCGATGGACTCAAGGGATATGTTGTGGGCCGGATGACGAAGAGTCGTCGCGGCAAGCTCTACATCGACAATGCAGGATGGGGCCCCGAGGCCGATTCAATCGAATACAGGTACCGAGTCCCCTTTGGTGGGATTCACGTCTTCATCAGCAAGATTGGCGAACCGGGCCCTGAGCCGGACACCTGCACCAACATCATCGAGATAGCTCAGCATGCAAGCCCTTCCCCGGTTCAGCCCATGGCAAAGCATGTTTTCGTAGGTGTCATCCATGGAGAAGAATATGTGGATGGACCGGCATCCGATGGAGAAACCGTTGTCTGCTCCGACGATGAGTCTTCTGGAGCAACCGAATCCCTCTATCAGTTGCAGGATGGCCAGATTAGTGGAGGTTCCGAGGGCAACAGTATTTCGGACTCCCCTGATCTGCCAAACCGGGCCGCCATCTTCATGGCCAGTACACAATCAGCACCCCACTCATCAACCGCTGCAGCAATGCTCTCCGGTTCAGCAACAGCCACGCCAGCAGGGGCAGGGAGTTCTGCGCCATCTCCGGCTCAAGTTCTGTCTGACTTGTTTGACGCCTTGGCAACATTGATGGCCACGGAGGTGGACGCAGCAGCCTGGGATCAGCACAACACAGAGATCGCAAAGGTGAAAGATCAGATAACTCGGGCTAAAACAGACCTAGCGGCAGAGAACGCTAGGATGGCTACAGAATGGGCCGAGTTGGAAGCTCAGGCCTACCGGCTTAGGCTGGATCAGAATGCTTCAGAGGAAGTCATGAAAAGAAGATACCGATCGCATCTCCCGCCGAGCTATGAGCCAAGAAATCTTTTCAACACGCCAGGAGCAGGAACTAGTAACCAGCCAATATTAAACCAGACGGAGGCACTAGGAACAGGAGCGCCAGTTCAGCCGCGCACGATGGACCCGCCTCGTCAGAACAACATTGTACCACAGTATGTTCCAACACCCCCCGGGCATTACTCCAACCCGTTAGACAACATTGTGGCCGCCGCTTCACGGTTGGCAGCCCTCCCAACCGACGGCGAATCACCAGTTGCGATTGAGGCACGACGGGCTAGAGATCTCCTTCAAACAGCTCTAAACCAGCAGCAAGCTTATTCGCACAGTCATGAGAGGATCCCTTCCACCCCCCGTCCAAGCCGGAGCTACAGTAGGCACATTGAGGATGAGCCGGCCGTGTCAAGAAGAGCACGTCATCGTAACTCGCCGCGAAGGCACAACCCGGCAGGAGGAGGTGCTAATGCACAGGATGTGGTGGATCATGGTCGTGCACGTCGAGAGGCTGAGTTAGCAGCTCTGCACAGAGCCCGTCAACCTACTCTGGTTCACCCTACTGCTTCAGTAGAGCCAGGTGTGGTATTCAGTTCCTTAGGGGTGCCGTGTCTCACCCCCGCTTTGCGTAATGTGCGACTGCCCAAGGATTTCAAAGGACCTCGTAAGGTACCCAATTACACCGCCGATCTGCAACCAGAGGCATGGGTTGAAAGCTACGAGATGGCAATGGAGATGTTAGATGTGGATGAAGCAGTATGTGCCAAATACTTCACCATGATGTTGGAAGGAACAACTCGTACTTGGTTGAAGAGCTTACCAACTAACTCCGTCAGATCATGGGCCGAATTGAAGCACCGGTTTATCCAGAACTTCAAAGATACTTGTAAGCAACCCATGTCAATTGTGGATCTGGCCGCTTGTGTCCAAGAGGATGGGGAGTCCATGACCCATTGGGTAAAGCGGGTCTCAGCTATTTTGCATTCGTCGGATCGTATCAATGCAGATATCGCAGTGCTAACGTTGGAGGGTGTCGGTGTCAAAACCAGCGGATCTCGGGTAGGGGGTCCCGAACTGTGCGCCTAGGCCAGACGGTAACAGGAGGCAAGGAACACGATGTTTTACCCAGGTTCGGGCCCTCTTGATGGAGGTAAAACCCTACGTCCTGCTTGATTAATATTGATGATATGGGTAGTACAAGAGTAGATCTACCACGAGATCAAGGAGGCTAAACCCTAGAAGCTAGCCTATGGTATGATTGTTGTATATGAAGTTGTCCTACAGACTAAAACCCTCCGGTTTATATAGACACCGGAGAGGGTTAGGGTTACATAAAGTCGGTTACAATGGTAGGAGATCCAAATATCCGCATCGCCAAGCTTGCCTTCCACGCCAAGGAAAGTCCCATCCGGACACGGGACGAAGTCTTCAATCTTGTATCTTCATAGTCCTGGAGTCCGGCTGAAGGTATAGTCTGGCTACCCGGACACCCCCTAATCCAGGACTCCCTCAGTAGCCCCCGAACCAGGCTTCAATGACGACGAGTCCGACGTGCAGATTGTCTTCGGCATTGCAAGGCGGGTTCTTCTCCGAATTCCATGTACCTGCTGAATAACGTCCAATTTTCGTAATGTAGCGCACCTTGGCTACCACGCCCAATAATGGCCGTCTTCCACGTGTCAAACGAATGCGAAAAGTCGGGGTGTTTTTACATTCACACCCCTAGCCACATAAACGAGCCGCCTATTTAATGGCATGGGGATTCAGATCCAAACCACACCTTCTCCTCCCCGCGAGTAATCATCAGAGCGCCTCCAGCAAAGGTCCATTCCAACATGGCCAGCCGTCACAGCTCCTCCTCTTGCCCTTCTAGTCCTAAACCTAGAGACTGGGAGAGGTGCTCCATCCCGCATAGCGAGCTAGTGTCGCTTCAGGCCAAGGGATTTCTCCCTCAGGCCTATATGGTCCTGGTCCGAGCCGGACTCGCCACCTATAATGGTGGAGAGCAAGCGGAGAGCACCCCCAATCCCTCCAAAGGAGAGCGGGTGTGCCTCGTCCCTTATCTAATAAGAGGACTTAGATTTCCAATTCATCCATTTCTCCGTGGGCTTCTAGAGTTCTACGGCCTCCAGCTGCACAATCTCACGCCCGCCTCTATATTGCATATCGCGGGCTTCGTCGCCCTTTGCGAGCTATTCTTGGGTGTTGAGGCTCATTTCGCGCTGTGGAAGAGGTTATTCTGCTTGGTGCCCCGCTCTCAAGAGGGGTCTATATATCAAGTGGGCGCAGCCGAAGTGTGGCATATCGCCGGGACCGGATATCTATCCGGAACCCCAAAGAAGGCGTCTGAGGACTGGCCTTCGGAATGGTTTTATATAGATGATGTCCCGCTGCCGGATCCTATCCGGGTCGGTCTCCCCGAATTCAACAGTGTTCCCTTAAAGAAACGCCTAAGCTGGCATCCGCGGAGCTCTCATAGAGAAAGCGACAAGGACGTCCTTTACCTGATGGGTCAGATAAGACTATTGGCTCATTCCGGACTAACCATGATTGGAGTCATGGCCGCATGCATTATGCGGGGGGTGCAGCTGCTTCAATATAGAGGCCACCCCATGTGGGATTTTAACGGGGAGGATCACACCACTCGTTACGGTCGTAAGGGGCCAGCCTCAGCTGCCACTCTAGTAAAGACCTTATCCTCTTTGTACAAGGGAGAAGAGGAGGAATTCCTCCGCGTCAACCCACAGGGCGGATTTACTATGTACAACCCTCCGAGTTGGGTAAGTGGACAATTGTGCTTACCCATCCGTTTTATATTCCCATGATTAAATATGTAGTCTAACGATTTCAACGCAGGAACTGCGTCAGGAAGTAAAGGATATAAACAGCCATCCCCCACAGCCCGAGGATCCAGAACGGTCCCTTGATCCGGACTCCGAAAAGGATCCGGACATATCGGTGGAGCTAATTGACGGGGTGTTTCATCAGCTAAGCAAGGACAGTACCTCGGTGGCCATTACGGCTGATTACCTAGGGTTAATCCCGGCCTCCCAGGTAACAGAGAGCGGAGTCTTATCCCCTGGAGAAGGAATCCATTCTCACGCATTTCAGTTTTCCTGACAACGACCGTGTTTTTGTTGGGATTCGTAGTAATTTCAAAAATTTTCCTACGCGCACACAGGATCATGTGATGCATAGCAACGAGAGGAGAGTGTTGTCTACGTACCCAACGCATACCGACTGCGGAAGCGATGACACGACGTAGAGGAAGTAGTCGTACGTCTTCACGATCCAACCGATCAAGTACCGAAACTACGGCACCTCCGAGTTCGAGCACACGTTCAGCTCGATGACGATCCCCGGACTCCGATCCAGCAAAGTGTCGGGGAAGAGTTTCGTCAGCACGACGGCGTGGTGACGATCTTGATGAACTACAGCAGCAGGGCTTCGCCTAAACTCCGCTACAGTATTATCGAGGAATATGGTGGCAGGGGGCACCGCACACGGCTAAGGAATCGATCACGTGGATCAACTTGTGTCAACTTGTGTGTTTAGAGGTGCCCCTGCCTCCGTATATAAAGGAGGAGAGGAGGGGAGGCTGGCCGGCCAAAGGGGGGAGGCGCAGGAGAGTCCTACTCCCTCTGGGAGTAGGATTCCCCCTCCAATCCTAGTCCAACTAGGATTCCTCGGAGGGGAAAAGAGGAGGAGGGGGCCGGCCACCTCTCCTAGTCCTAATAGGACTAGGGGAAGGGGTGGCACGCAGCCCATCTAGGGCAGCCCCTTCTCTTTTCCACTAAGGCCCACTATGGCCCAAATAGCTCCCGGGGGGTTCTGGTAACCCTCTCGGTATTCCGGTAAAATCCCGATTTCACCCGGAACACTTCCGATATCCAAATATAGGCTTCCAATATATCAATCTTTACGTCTCGACCATTTCGAGACTCCTTGTCATGTCCGTGATCACATCCGGGACTCCGAACAACCTTCGGTACATCAAAATGCATAAACTCATAATATAACTGTCATCGTAACCTTAAGCGTGCGGACCCTACGGGTTCGAGAATAATGTAGACATGACCGAGACACGTCTCCGGTCAATAACCAATAGCGGGACCTGGATGCCCATATTGGCTCCTACATATTCTACGAAGATCTTTATCGGTCAGACCGCATAACAACATACGTTGTTCCCTTTGTCATCGGTATGTTACTTGCCCGAGATTCGATCGTCGGTATCCAATACCTAGTTCAATCTCGTTACCGGCAAGTCTCTTTACTCGTTCCGTAATACATCATCTCACAACTAACATATTAGTTGTAATGCTCGCAAGGCTTATGTGATGTGTATTACCGAGAGGGCCCAGAGATACCTCTCCGACAATCGGAGTGACAAATCCTAATCTCGAAATACGCCAACCCAACATCGACCATTGGAGACACCTGTAGTACTCCTTTATAATCACCCAGTTACGTTGTGACGTTTGGTAGTACCCAAAGTGTTCCTCCGGTAAACGGGAGTTGCATAATCTCATAGTCATAGGAACATGTATAAGTCATGAAGAAAGCAATAGCAACATACTAAACGATCGGGTGCTAAGCTAATGGAATGGGTCATGTCAATCAGATCATTCTACTAACGATGTGACCTCGTTAATCAAATAACAACTCATTGTTCATGGTTAGGAAACATAACCATCTTTGATTAACGAGCTAGTCAAGTAGAGGCATACTAGTGACACTCTGTTTGTCTATGTATTCACACATGTATTATGTTTCCGGTAAATACAATTCTAGCATGAATAATAAACATTTATCATGATTATAAGGAAATAAATAATAACTTTATTATTGCCTCTAGGGCATATTTCCTTCAGTCTCCCACTTGCACTAGAGTCAATAATCTAGATTACACTGTAATGAATCTAACACCCATGGAGCTTTGGTGCTGATCATGTTTTGCTCGTGGAAGAGGCTTAGTCAACGGGTCTGCAACATTCAGATCCGTATGTATCTTGCAAATCTCTATGTCTCCCACCTGGACTAGATCCCGGATGGAGTTGAAGCGTCTCTTTATGTGTTTGGTCCTTTTGTGAAATCTGGATTCCTTTGCCAAGGCAATTGCACCAGTATTGTCACAAAAGATTTTCATTGGACCCGATGCACTAGGTATGACACCTAGATCGGATATGAACTCCTTCATCCAAACTCCTTCATTTGCTGCTTCCAAAGCAGCTATGTATTCCGCTTCACATGTAGATCCCGCTACGACGCTTTGTTTAGAACTGCACCAACTGACAGCTCCACCGTTTAATGTAAACACGTATCCGGTTTGTGATTTAGAATCATCCGGATCAGTGTCAAAGCTTGCATCAACGTAACCTTTTACGATGAGCTCTTTGTCACTTCCATATACGAGAAACATATCCTTAGTCCTTTTCAGGTATTTCAGGATGTTTTTGACCGCTGTCCAGTGATCCATTCCTGGATTACTTTGGTACCTCCCTGCTAAACTTATAGCAAGGCACACATCAGGTCTGGTACACAGCATTGCATACATGATAGAGCCTATGGCTGATGCATAGGGAACATCTTTCATATTCTCTCTTTCTTCTGCAGTGGTCGGGCATTGAGTCTTACTCAATTTCACACCTTGTAACACAGGCAAGAACCCTTTCTTTGCTTGATCCATTTTGAACTTCTTCAAAATTTTGTCAAGGTATGTGCTTTGTGAAAGTCCAATTAAGCGTCTTGATCTATCTCTATAGATCTTAATGCCTAATATGTAAGCAGCTTCACCGAGGTCTTTCATTGAAAAACTTTTATTCAAGTATCCCTTTATGCTATCCAGAAATTCTATATAATTTCCAATTAGTAATATGTCATCCACATATAATATCAGAAATGCTACAGAGCTCCCACTCACTTTCTTGTAAATACAGGCTTCTCCGAAAGTCTGTATAAAACCAAATGCTTTGATCACACTATCAAAACGTTTATTCCAACTCCGAGAGGCTTGCACCAGTCCATAAATGGATCGCTGGAGCTTGCACACTTTGTTAGCTCCCTTTGGATCGACAAAACCTTCTGGTTGCATCATATACAACTCTTCTTCCAGAAATCCATTCAGGAATGCAGTTTTGACATCCATTTGCCAAATTTCATAATCATAAAATGCGGCAATTGCTAACATGATTCGGACGGACTTAAGCATCGCTACGGGTGAGAAGGTCTCATCGTAGTCAATTCCTTGAACTTGCCGAAAACCTTTTGCGACAAGTCGAGCTTTGTAGACAGTAACATTACCATCAGCGTCAGTCTTCTTCTTAAAAATCCATTTATTCTCAATTGCTTGCCGATCATCGAGCAAGTCAACCAAAGTCCATACTTTGTTCTCATACATGGATCCCATCTCAGATTTCATGGCTTCAAGCCACTTTACGGAATCTGGGCTCACCATCGCTTCTTCATAGTTCGTAGGTTCATCATGATCTAGTAGCATGACCTCCAGAACAGGATTACCGTACCACTCTGGTGCGGATCTTACTCTGGTTGATCTACGCGGTTCAGTAGTATCTTGATCTGAAGTTTCATGATCATTATCATTGGCTTCCTCACTAACTGGTGTAGGTGTCACTGAAACAGTTTTCTGTGATGAACTACTTTCCAGTAAGGGAGCAGGTACAGTTACCTCGTCAAGTTCTACTTTCCTCCCACTCACTTCTTTCGAGAGAAACTCCTTCTCTAGAAATGATCCATTCTTAGCAACGAATGTTTTGCCTTCGGATCTGTGATAGAAGGTGTACCCAACAGTTTCCTTTGGGTATCCTATGAAGACACATTTCTCCGATTTGGGTTCGAGCTTATCAGGTTGAAGCTTTTTCACATAAGCATCGCAGCCCCAAACTTTAAGAAACGACAACTTTGGTTTCTTGCCAAACCACAGTTCAAAAGGCGTCGTCTCAACGGATTTTGATGGTGCCCTATTTAACGTGAATGCGGCCGTCTCTAAAGCATATCCCCAAAATGATAGCGGTAAATCAGTAAGAGACATCATAGATCGCACCATATCTAGTAAAGTACGATTACGACGTTCGGACACACCATTACGCTGTGGTGTTCCGGGTGGTGTGAGTTGCGAAACTATTCCACAGTTTTTCAAATGTACACCAAACTCGTAACTCAAATATTCTCCTCCACGATCAGATCGTAGAAACTTTATTTTCTTGTTACGATGATTTTCAACTTCACTCTGAAATTCTTTGAACTTTTCAAATGTTTCAGACTTATGTTTCATTAAGTAAATATACCCATATCTGCTTAAATCATCTGTGAAGGTGAGAAAATAACGATATCCGCCACGAGCCTCAATATTCATCGGGCCACATACATCGGTATGTATGATTTCCAACAAATCTGTTGCTCTCTCCATAGTACCGGAGAACGGTGTTTTAGTCATCTTGCCCATGAGGCACGGTTCGCAAGTACCAAGTGATTCATAATCAAGTGGTTCCAAAAGTCCATCGGTATGGAGTTTCTTCATGCGCTTTATACCGATATGACCTAAAACGACAGTGCCACAAATAAGTTGCACTTTCATTATCAACTCTGCATCTTTTGGCTTCAACATTATGAATATGTGTATTACTACTATCGAGATTCAATAAAAATAGACCACACTTCAAGGGTGCATGACCATAAAAAATATTACTCATATAAATAGAACAACCATTATTCTCTGATTTAAATGAATAACCGTCTCGCATTAAACAAGATCCAGATATAATGTTCATGCTCAACGCTGGCACCAAATAACAATTACTTAGGTCTAATATTAATCCCGAAGGTAGATGTAGAGGTAGCGTGCCGACTGCGATCACATCGACTTTGGAACCGTTTCCCACGCGCATCGTCACCTCATCCTTTGCCAGTGCCCGCTTATTCTGTAGTCCCTGTTTCGAGTTGCAAATATTAGCAACAGAACCAGTATCAAATACCCAGGTGCTACTGCGAGCTCTAGTAAGGTACACATCAACAACATGTATATCACATATACCTTTGTTCACCTTGCCATCCTTCTTATCCGCCAAATACTTGGGGCAGTTCCGCTTCCAGTGACCAGTCTGCTTGCAGTAGAAGCACTCAGTTTCAGGCTTAGGTCCAGACTTGGGTTTCTTCTCTTGAGCAGCAACTTGCTTGCCGTTCTTCTTGAAGTTCCCCTTTTTCTTCCCTTTGCCCTTTTTCTTGAAACTAGTGGTCTTGTTAACCATCAACACTTGATGCTCCTTCTTGATTTCTACCTCCGCAGCTTTCAGCATTGCGAAGAGCTCGGGAATAGTCTTGTTCATCCCTTGCATATTATAGTTCATTACGAAGCTCTTGTAGCTTGGTGGCAGTGATTGGAGAATTCTGTCGATGACGCAATCATCCGGAAGATTAACTCCCAATTGAATCAAGTGATTATTATACCCAGACATTTTGAGTATATG
This sequence comes from Triticum dicoccoides, assembly GCF_002162155.2. Taxonomy (NCBI): domain Eukaryota; kingdom Viridiplantae; phylum Streptophyta; class Magnoliopsida; order Poales; family Poaceae; genus Triticum; species Triticum dicoccoides. The sequence goes on along the minus strand of NC_041382.1, from coordinate 635,716,397 downwards.
CTCACTGACAGAACTGTTCTCCTCCATCTTGCAGCTATAGAACTTATTGGAGACTTCATATCTCTCAATCCGGGCATTTGCTTGAAATATTAACTTCAACTCCTGGAACATCTCATATGCTCCATGTCGTTCAAAACGTCGTTGAAGTCCCGATTCTAAGCCGTAAAGCATGGCACACTGAACTATCGAGTAGTCATCAGCTTTGCTCTGCCAGACGTTCATAACATCTGGCGTTGCTCCAGCAGCAGGCCTGGCACCCAGCGGTGCTTCCAGGACGTAATTCTTCTGTGCAGCAATGAGGATAATCCTCAAGTTACGGACCCAGTCCGTGTAATTGCTACCATCATCTTTCAACTTTGCTTTCTCAAGGAACGCATTAAAATTCAACGGAACAACAGCACGAGCCATCTATCTACAATCAACATAAACAAGCAAGATACTATCAGGTACTAAGTTCATGATAATATTTAAGTTCAATTAATCATATTATTTAAGAACTCCCACTTAGATAGACATCCCTCTAATCCTCTAAGTGATTACGTGATCCAAATCAACTAAACCATAACCGATCAACACGTGAGATGGAGTAGTTTTCAATGGTGAACATCGTTATGTTGATCATATCTACTATATGATTCACGCTCGACCTTTCGGTCTCCGTGTTCCGAGGCCATATCTGCATATGCTAGGCTCGTCAAGTTTAACCTGAGTATTCTGCGTGTGCAAAAACTGGCTTGCACCCGTTGTAGATGGACGTAGAGCTTATCACACCCGATCATCACGTGGTGTCTGGGCACGACGAACTTTGGCAACGGTGCATACTCAGGGAGAACACTTCTTGATAATTTAATGAGAGATCATCTTATAATGCTACCGTCAATCAAAGCAAGATAAGATGCATAAAAAGATAAACATCACATGCAATCAATATAAGTGATATGATATGGCCATCATCATCTCGTGCTTGTGATCTCCATCTCCGAAGCACCGTCATGATCACCATCGTCACCGGCGCGACACCTTGATCTCCATCGTAGCATCGTTGTTGTCTCGCCAATCTTATGCTTTCACGACTATCACTACCGTTTAGTAATAAAGTTAAGCATTACATCGCGATTGCATTGCATACAATAAAGCGACAACCATATGGCTCTTGCCAGTTGCCGATAACTTGGTTACAAAACATGATCATCTCATACAATAAAATTCAGCATCATGCCTTGACCATATCACATCACAACATGCCCTGCAAAAACAAGTTAGACGTCCTCTACTTTGTTGTTGCATTTTTTACGTGGCTGCTACGGGCTTAAGTAAGAACCAATCTCACCTACGCATCAAAACCACAACGATAGTTTGTCAAATAGACTCCGTTTTAACCTTCGCAAGGACCGGGCGTAGCCATACTTGGTTCAACTAAAGTTGGAGAGACAGTCGCCCGCAAGCCATCTCTGTGCAAAGCACGTCGAGGGAACCGGTCTCGCGTAAGCGTACGCGTAAGGTTGGTCTGGGTCGTCTCGTCCAACAATACCGCCGAACCAAAATATGACATGCTGGTAGGCAGTATGACTTGTATCGTCCACAACTTACTTGTGTTCTACTCGTGCATATAACATCAACATCAATAACCAGGCTCTGATACCATTGTTGGGATTCGTAGTAATTTCAAAAAATTTCCTACGCGCACACAGGATCATGTGATGCATAGCAACGAGAGGAGAGTGTTGTCTACGTACCCAACGCAGACCGACTGCGGAAGCGATGACACGACGTAGAGGAAGTAGTCGTACGTCTTCACGATCCAACCGATCAAGTACCGAAACTACGGCACCTCCGAGTTCGAGCACACGTTCAGCTCGATGACGATCCCCGGACTCCGATCCAGCAAAGTGTCGGGGAAGAGTTTCGTCAGCACGACGGCGTGGTGACGATCTTGATGAACTACAGCAGCAGGGCTTCGCCTAAACTCCGCTACAGTATTATCGAGGAATATGGTGGCAGGGGGCACCGCACACGGCTAAGGAATCGATCACGTGGATCAACTTGTGTCAACTTGTGTGTTTAGAGGTGCCCCTGCCTCCGTATATAAAGGATGGAGGAGGAGGAGGCCGGCCAAGGCAAAGGTGCGGCCAGGATAGGGAGTCCTACTAGGATTCCAAGTCCTAGTAGGAGTCCACCAAGAGGGGAGGAAGGGAGAAGGAATAGGAGGAGAAGGAGAGGTGGCCGGCCCCCTTTTCCCTAGTCCAATTCGGACCAAAGGGGAGGGGGGGCGGAGCAGCCTTTTTCCTCTTCCCACTAAAGCCCATCAAGGCCCATTACTTCTCCCGTAACTACCCGGTACTCCGAAAAATACCCGAATCACTCGGAACCTTTCCGATGTCCGAATATAGTCGTCCAATATATCGATCTTTACGTCTCGACCATTTCGAGACTCCTCGTCATGTCCCCGATCTCATCCGGGACTCCGAACTCCTTCGGTACATCAAAATGCATAAACTCATAATATAACTGTCATCGTAACCTTAAGCGTGCGGACCCTACGGGTTCGAGAACAATGTAGACATGACCGAGACATGTCTCCGGTCAATAACCAATAGCGGGACCTGGATGCCCATATTGGCTCCTACATATTCTACGAAGATCTTTATCGGTCAGACCGCATAACAACATACGTTGTTCCCTTTGTCATCGGTATGTTACTTGCCCGAGATTCGATCGTCGGTATCCAATACCTAGTTCAATCTCGTTACTGGCAAGTCTCTTTACTCGTTCCGTAATACATCATCTCACAACTAACATATTAGTTGTAATGCTTGCAAGGATTATGTGATGTGTATTACCGAGAGGGCCCAGAGATACCTCTCCGACAATCGGAGTGACAAATCCTAATCTCGAAATACGCCAACCCAACATCGACCATTGGAGACACCTGTAGTACTCCTTTATAATCACCCAGTTACGTTGTGACGTTTGGTAGTACCCAAAGTGTTCCTCCGGTAAACGGGAGTTGCATAATCTCATAGTCATAGGAACATGTATAAGTCATGAAGAAAGCAATAGCAACATACTAAACGATCGGGTGCTAAGCTAATGGAATGGGTCATGTCAATCAGATCATTCTACTAATGATGTGACCTCGTTAATCAAATAACAACTCATTGTTCATGGTTAGGAAACATAACCATCTTTGATTAACGAGCTAGTCAAGTAGAGGCATACTAGTGACACTCTGTTTGTCTATGTATTCACACATGTACTATGTTTCCGGTAAATACAATTCTAGCATGAATAATAAACATTTATCATGATTATAAGGAAATAAATAATAACTTTATTATTGCCTCTAGGGCATATTTCCTTCAGTTTTGCAGGGGAGGTTTCCGAGGCGGGAGGCCGAACCTACGGCGGCTAGCCAACGAGGGGCCGCAGGGCCCCGTGGGGTAAAAAGGAATGTAGTCTGGACTGAGACGCCGGTGCAAAGGTATAGCGCACCCTCTTTTTCCCTGGTGTTATTCCTTCAGGGCATATTAACTTTCGTGCTATCTTCAGGACGAAGAGACCTCGCCGGACTATATCCGGAGAGGTTGCCAATCGCGCCTCCACCAGCCAGGCTCCAACGCCTGGCCCGGAAGCGGAAGCAAACACAAGGCGCGCACCGGACGCTCCTCCGACAGAGGATGCGGATAGGCTGTCTGCCACCAATTCCGAGGTGGAGAGTGCCATGAACCACAGGCGTCGCCGGACAGTTCTTCGCGACGCTTGTTTCTCCCAAGAGGCATTAGATGCCTTCAATTCGGGAGATGCGTACCTCCGTGCCGCTCAAAATGGTTTAGCCAGAGCCACAAAGCAATATGTAAAAGACATACGGGTAAGAAAATTTTGGTAAATATATATGTACCAGTAGCCCCCGAGACTTGAAACAGTTAGAGTAACTGATTTAAGGATCATTTGTTATGCAGGTTCTTACAGAGAAGAATACCGTACTGTCCCAGGAGCTGGAAGAGTGCAAAGCCCAACTGGAGGCCGCACTAGCCGTGGCAGGGGAGCCCAAAGAGACCCCCTCTAGTAAGATACACTTCGAAAGATTAGTATTTTGCGAAGTGCGGCGTGGGTGTAAATCTGACAAATCATATTGCAGATGGCGCCGGACCGGATCCGGAGAGGCAACAACTCTTACGCCGGCTAAAGGCCGGTGAGAGTATGCTGACAAGGGTGAGGCGGGAGAAGAATGATCTTCAGGATGCCAACACCAAGCTGGACGTTGAACTTAAAGATGTTCGTGGCCAGCTGTCGGACTCTACTAAGGAGAATCAGCGGCTTCGACGCGTCATATTTAGTAAGTGCTTAAGCGAATCTTTGAAAGAAAAGAGTTCGGCGAGGAAGTCGACTAACAGAGTAATGTCTGTAGGTATGCTAATGGGTCGTCCTGCAGAGGAGATGCCCGGTTCTATGGGTGACCTTCTTCCCGAGCTCTCGCAACTGCACGGGCGAGTTCGGCGGGCGATGTGAGGCGTTGCCCAAGCCTTATGGCCTTCCCACTCCATGCCCGAGGGCCTTGGAGAGCTTTCGGAGAAGCTTAAGGGAGCTCGGCGGCGCTTCCGGTTGTGGAAGATATCGGCCTGCCGACAAAGCGCTAGGGAGGCCTGGGCCATGGTGAAGACGCGGTACACGAAGTCTAACCCAAACCATATGGCCGAGGTCGGACCTGTGGGGCCTGACGGGAAGGAGATCCCTGTAAGTTTAGTGTACGGCCAAGTAGAATTGGCCGCAAAGTATTCCCAGCAGGACTGTAAGTTAGACAGCCTGTTAGATGGTATTGAAGAGGAATACAATCAGTCAGAGTGACTATGTAGTTTTAATTGACATGTGTAATGCCTTCTAGCCGGATTGTAGATCGTTTGTCGTTGCCGACCTTTTCGCTTCAACCTCAGGACCTGACGGTCCGGAGTGTGTCCAAATACCCTGCCGGTTATGTAAGAACCGGGGTATGCGTGGAGACCAGGCGTAGGGTTCATTAGTGCTTTATCAGACAAGTGCCCAACTAGTTATGTTATATTACATGGTTAGTAAGAAACATCTTCCAGAGAGAATAGTTCCGTCAGGGGTTCCTTTCTCTGGGAGGCATGCCCTAAAGTGCATGTCTGGACTGCAAACGCAAGAAAATCATCTGGGGGCATATATATAAATAAGTAAAAAAGGTCATCTTTTAGTTCACTGACCGAATATTCCCTTAAGAACGCTAGCTTTCGGCTTCACCCAGTCTGAGGTACACATCCGGCTGATCCGGCAGTAACAATCGCAGAGGTGCTCCCTTTACCACCTAGCCGAACAATCGGGAATGTAGGGGTAAGCACAGGAGCCAGGCAACCCAACTTGGCCAAAACTTAAGTCATATCGATGCATATAATGGTGAAGAAAAGGTACATGCGGAAGTTTGACACATGTGGTGGGCGTGAAGCCCGTGTAAATAAGCTTCTGTTAAAGAAGCCCCCAGGTTTAATGAGCGCGAGTAGCACGTCACTTGAGGAGCCTTTAAGGGCTACAAAAGAAAAAAGGGGAAGGAGAGAAATGTAAGACAGAAAATGTAAAAAATGGACAGAGGAAGGAGACAAACACAGAGTCCGGCGCTAAGCATAGAATCTTCGGAGACGGGCTGCGTTCCATGGGTTCGGCTCGAGTCGGTTATCCGACGCATCTCGCAGGCGGTATGCTCCACCAGTCGGGACTTGGTCGATTATGAAGGGACCTTCCCACTTGGGCTTCAGCTTGTCCTTTTTCTTGTCCGGCAGGCATAGAACTAATTCGCCAATGTTGTAGTTTTTGGCCCGCACTTCTCTGCTTTGATATCTTCGAGCCTGCTGTTTATAGAATGCGGAATGAGCTTCGCGCTCCTCCTCTAAGGCGTCCAAACTGTCCTGTCGATCGAGCTCGGCTTCCCTTTCTTCGTACATGCGCACTCGAGGTGAGTCATGAATTATGTCACAGGGCAAGACTGCCTCTACGCCGTACACCATAAAAAATGGTGTGTATCCGGTGGTGCGATTCAGCATGGTCCGCAGCCCCCAGAGTACGGAGTCGAGCTCCTCTACCCAGTGCGTGTTAGATTCCTTGAGGGACCGCACTAATCTGGGTTTGATGCCGCTCATGATGAGACCATTTGCACGTTCGACCTGACCGTTAGTTTGTGGGTGATAGACGGAAGCATAATCGAGCTTGATGCCCATGTTTTTGCACCAGAGTTTTACCTCACCGGTCGTAAAGTTCATGCCGTTATCGGTGATGATGCTGTGGGGGACGCCATAACGGTGTACGACCCTGGATATAAAGTCTATCACAGGTCCGGATTCGGCCGTCTTAACATGCTTGGCTTCTATCCATTTGGTGAACTCATCCACCATGACCAGTAAGTATTTTTTCTTGTGGGTTCCGCCTTTAAGGGGTCCCACCATGTCAAGCCCCCAGACCGCGAAAGGCCAAGTGATGGGGATAGTTTGGAGGGAGGTGGGTGGCATATGGCTTTAGTTTGCAAAAAGCTGGCAACAGACGCATTGTTGGACCAAGTCCTGAGCGTCCGCCCGGGCCGTCAGCCAATAAAAGCATGTACGGAAAGCCTTGCTTACAAGGGACCCGGCTACGGCGTGATGGCCACCGAGTCCGGCATGAATTTCAGCCAGCAGATTCCGCCCTTCCTCTTCAGAGATGCACCTTTGAAGGACTCCGGTAGTGCTTTTCTTATAAAGTTCTCCCTCATGGACTTTATAGGCTTTAGATTGCCGCACTATACAGCGTGCCTCGTTTTGGTCCTCTGGGAGTACCTGCCTAGTAAGGTAGGCTAGGAATGGTTCTGTCCACGGGGCGATAACGGCCATTAGTACGTGGGCTGAGGTTGTGATTTCATTGGCAGAGCCTCCGATTATGTCAGATTGTTCGGCGTCGGACAGTGCGGTTGGGTCCGGGCTAATATTGCCATGTTCCCTTCCCATACTACAGATGGCTTGAACAGCCTTTCCAGGAAGATGTTGGGGTGGGGACCGCATCGCGTTTTGCACCGATGCGTGCCAGGACGTCTGCCGCCTGATTGTTTTCTCGGGCTATATGGTGAAATTTGAGCCCTTCAAGCCGAGCTGATATTTTGAGGACGGCATTGCGGTAAGCTGCCATTTTTGGATCCTTGGCATCGAAGTCTCCATTTATTTGGGATATCGCGAGGTTCAAATCCCCGCGCACCTCTAGGCGTTGAATGCCCATGGATACTGCCATCCGGAGACCATGTAAAAGGGCCTCATATTCGGCTGCATTGTTGGAGCCCGTGTACATAATCTGGAGTACATATTGAACTGTGTCTCCTGTGGGGGACGTCAAAACGACGCCGGCCCCTAGTCCGGCCAAAATTTTGGAACCGTCGAAGTGCATGATCCAGTTTGAATATGTGCCGTACTCTTTAGGGAGTTCGGCCTCCGTCCATTCTGCGACAAAGTCGGCCAAAACTTGCGACTTGATAGCTCGCCGTGGCCTATAAGTTATGTCGAATGGGAGGAGCTCAATGGCCCATTTTGCAATCCGGCCCGTTGCATCATGGTTGTTTATAATATCGTTGAGTGGTACTTCCGATGCTACTGTGATTGAACACTCTTGAAAGTAGTGTCGTAGCTTCTGGGATGCCATGAATACCGCATATGCAATCTTTTGATAATGTGGGTACCGTGATTTGCATGGGGTGAGGACAGTGGACACATAGTAAACCGGCTTTTGAAGGGGGAATTTGTGTCCGTCCGTTTCCCGCTCGACGACGAGTACTGCACTAACAACTTGATGGGTTGCTGCAATGTACAATAGCATTGGTTCGCCGATGTTTGGCGCGGCCAGGACAGGGTTTGTTGCCAATATGGCTTTTATTTCCTCGAGTCTGGCCGTGGCGGCATCCGTCCACTCGAAGTGTTCGGTGCGCCGAAGGAGGCGATAGAGGGGTAGCGCCTTTTCTCCCAAACGGGAGATAAAGCGGCTTAGAGCCGCCACGCATCCGGTTATTTTTTGTATTTGTTTGAGGTCCTTTGGGATATCCAATTGTGACAAAGCTCGGATCTTGGCTGGATTTGCTTCGATTCCTCTACCGGATACAATGAAGCCCAAGAGCTTTCCTGCTGGAACGCCGAAAATGCATTTTTCCGGATTTAGCTTGATGTCATATGCTCGGAGGTTGTCAAATGTAAGCCTCAAGTCGTCTACTAGAGATTCGACATGTCTTGTTTTTACGACCACATCATCCACGTATGCCTCTACTAATTTGCCGATCTGGTTTGCCAGACATGTCTGAATCATGCGCTGATATGTTGCGCCGGCGTTTTTGAGCCCGAAAGGCATTGTGTTGAAGCAGAATGGGCCGTATGGGGTGATGAATGCCGTTGCGGCTTGGTCTGACTCGGCCATCTTGATTTGATGGTAACCGGAGTATGCATCGAGGAAGCACAACGAATCGTGTCCTGCAGTGGCGTCGATAATTTGATCGATGCGGGGGAGGGGGAAGGGATCCTTTGGGCAAGCCTTGTTAAGGTCTTTGAAGTCAACGCACAGGCGCCAGGATTTGTCCTTCTTTGGTACCATCACCAAGTTTGCTAGCCAGTCCGGATGTTTTATGTCTCTGATGAATCCGGCCTCCAATAGTTTGGCTAGCTCCTCTCCCATTGCCTGTCTCTTGGGCTCAGAGAAATGCCGAAGGGCTTGTTTGACAGGTTTGAATCCTTTTAGGATATTTAAGCTGTGTTCGGCCAGCCTGCGTGGGATTCCTGGCATGTCTGAAGGGTGCCAGGCAAAAATGTCCCAGTTCTCTCGTAGGAATTCTCGCAGTGCGGCGTCTACATCGGGGTTTAATCGTGCCCCAATGGAAGCTCTTTTATTGGGGTTCGTTGGATGGACCTGGAATTTGACTATTTCATCCACTGGTTTAAAGGAGGTGGACTTGGATCTTTTGTCGAGTATCACATCATCCCTGTTTACCGTGGAGCGCAGCGTAGTCAGTTCCTCAGCCGCTAGGGCTTCGGACAGTGCCTCAAGGGCCAATGCGGCTGTCTTGTTTTTGGCGCGGAGTGCCATGTCCGGATCACTAGCGAGAGTGATGATTCCGTTCGGCCCGGGCATCTTGAGCTTCATGTACCCGTAATGGGGTATTACTTGGAAGATTGTAAACGCTTCCCGCCCCAGCAGAGCATGGTGTCCGCTACTGAACGGGGCCACTTGGAATGTGACCTCTTCGGACCTATAATTATTCGGCGTGTCGAACACCACATCTAGTGTGATTTTTCCTATACAGCGCGCTTCCCGACTGGGGATTATTCCTCCAAAGGTTGTGCTGCTTCGCTCAATGCGGTTCCAGTCTATTTCCATTTTTTGAAGGGTTTCCTCATAAATGAGGTTCAATCCGCTGCCTCCGTCCATGACTACCTTGGTGAGGCGAAAGCCGTCCACTATAGGACTGAGTACCAATGCGGCTGGTGCTCGAGCTGTTCGGAATTTAGGTTCATCACTGGCGTTAAAACTAATAGTCGTGTCACTCCATGGGTTTATTGTTGCTACTTGATAGACTTCGGCGAGGCTGTGGAGTGTTCTTTTTCGCATATTATTTGATGCGAAAGTCTCGAAGACTGTTAAGACTGTACTGGAGTCCCTGAGGTGGCTTTCTGCGGCCTCCGGAATTAGGAGATCTTTGCCCCTTTTGGCCACCTGCCAGAGTATCCAACATGCTCTAAGGCTATGGGTTGGTGTGGCGTCCTCTGTACTATGAATTTTACAGGGTCCATTAAGCCATCCCTCCTGTACATGCTGTAGAGGGTTTTGGTTTTTTGGTTTTTAACCCGGGTGTCTGATGATGATGCACCCTTTTATTTTGGACGAGGTTTCTATTCAGGGCCGGATTGTCCCAAAATTTAGTTTCGGTTTTCCGGGCGCTTTCCATCGCACAGTAATTTTGTACTATGGTTGCCAAGTCGGCGAAGCGTGTAAGATCACGACGACCTGTGGCGTTGAGGATTCCCTTGTCTGTGCAATTATTGCAGAAGATTGAGATTGCGTCTTCCTTGCGGCAGTCCTTTATCCTGTTCATAACCAGGAGGAACCTTGCCCAGTAATGATGTACTGTTTCTTCGGGCTTTTGCCTGATTTGGGATAGATCGCTTATGTTCGGGTGGTGGGTGGAATTAAATCCGGAACTTCACCCAATCTAAGACTCAGAGGCCAAGGAGTTTCCGAACTCTGAAGTTTGGATTCTTGGATGTTGTCCAGTGAATCTAGCCCGTTGCCTAATTCTAAGTTCAGGTCTTGAGTTACATCCTCCCCTCCGTGGGTATCCGGCTTGGAGGGATCGGGAATCCGGACGTAGCTAGTCCTTAAGATAGATGAAGAGTCGCCGCACTGTGCCTCTACCACGGCAACATGATGGGTGACTTGGGGAGAATTAATTTCTCTTAGATCGGGTTTAAGCCCAACCTGGTCATAATCCGTAGTGACCCCCAAGGCGGCGATGCGATCCAAGAGCTCATTTACGGAAGAGAGCTCCATTGGATCTAACTGCTCGATGAGTTCCGAGCTAACGTGAAGATTGCTTTTGATGACCCGAGAGGTCACCGTCGGCGCAACGGCCGAACAGGCGGTCATGAGAAAACCGCCTAGCCGGAGAGTTTGGCCGACAGCCAAGGCTCCCTTAGTAACGGCGCCGTCTTTAAAGACGGGAAGAGGCATCCTTCCTAATTGCGACGGCACAGAGGAACTCTCAATGAAAGCACCAATGTCGGTGTCAAAACCGGCGGATCTCGGGTAGGGGGTCCCGAACTATGCGTCTAGGCCGGATGGTAACAGGAGGCAAGGAACACGATGTTTTACACAGGTTCGAGCCCTCTTGATGGAGGTAAAACCCTATGTCCTGCTTGATTAATATTGATGATATGGGTAGTACAAGAGTAGATCTACCACGAGATCAAGGAGGCTAAACCCTAGAAGCTAGCCTATGGTATGATTGTTGTATATGAAGTTGTCCTACGGACTAAAACCCTCCGATTTATATAGACACCAGAGAGGGTTATGGTTACATAAAGTCGGTTACAATGGTAGGAGATCCAAATATCCGCATCGCCAAGCTTGCCTTCCACGCCAAGGAAAGTCCCATCCGGACACGGGACGAAGTCTTCAATCTTGTATCTTCATAGTCCTAGAGTTCGGCTGAAGGTATAGTCCGGCTACCCGGACACCCCCTAATCCAGGACTCCCTCAGAGGGCAATTGCCGTTTTCTGCCGCTCAAACAGAAGTTAGGAAGACTCAAACGTCACTGTAATGATATGTCAACGCTTATGGCCGCTTTGGTTAAGTATGTCGATTCAGATAATACCAAAGACCCTGACTCAGAGGAGGACAAACCGGGGAAAGGGGAAAAGAACGGCAACACCAAGGGTCAGCAGCATAATCTGGTAGGCCATGGGAATAATGGTAAGCGCAAGGCCGACAACAGTTTGGAATTTGTGGCTAACACCAATGCTCAGGAGAATGGTCAGCGCCGTAAGGGTAAGCAGCCCCAGAGGGGCGGAGGTTCAGGCCCCAATTTGGAGCGCCTGTTAAATCAACCCTGTCCAAAGCATGGATCAAAGGAGAAGCCAGCATCGCATCTTTGGAAGGATTGTTATATCATACGAGATTTCAAGAACTCCAATATGTTTTAGTACGATAATGGCCCTCCCGGCGGTTCAGGAGGTGGTTTCCACGGGCCGGGTTATGGAGGCGGCAGCTCCGGTTCAGGATTTCAGGGCAATCAAACCGGACACAGCAATCAAGGGAACCAGGGCAACTAGGGAGGTTACAACCATCAGGGCAACCAGCAGCAGTAGTCGGGTTATCAAAGCAATCCTAAGCAGTTAAATAGCGGGCAATATCATGTCTTCACCACTAGCTTGTGTAAACATGATCAGAAGCTTCGCAAGAGGGCGGTGAACTCTGTTGAACCGGCAGTGCCTCAGTATTTGCGCTGGTCTGAGCAACCCATTTTATGGAGTAGAGAGGATCACCCGCCCCGGGTTGACAATCCGGGTCATCTGGCCTTAGTGGTGGCCCCTCAAGTTGGGGGATATAAGTTCACTAAGGTACTCATGGATGGGGGAAGTAGTATTAACATTCTATATTATGATACCTTCCGTCGTATGGGGTTGACAAAGAAGAATCTTAAACCGTCAAACACCGTTTTTCATGGTGTGGTGCCTAGTAAGTCTGCATATCCAGTGGGCAAGATAGCCTTAGAGGTGGCTTTTGGAGATGATCATGATTCAAGATCAGAAACATTGACTTTTGAGGTGGTAAAAATCAAAAGTACGTATCACGCTTTGTTTGGGCGATCGGCTTATGCTAAGTTCATGGCGAGGCCGTGTTATGTTTATCTACAGCTTAAAATGCCAGGTCATAAGGGGACCATCACAATACATGGGAGCAGGAAGATCGCTTTGGAATGTGAGGAAGGTGATGCGGCTTATGCTGAGTCGGTTTGTGCCACGGAGGAGCTAAAGTTTTATAAAGACAAGGTTGATCCGGCAGATATGACTTCTTTGAAAAAGCCAACTACAGAACACGATCCGGCGTTGAAATTTAAATCAGCCACAGATACTAAGATGGTTGATTTTGTTCCTGGTGATTCATCCAAGCAGTTCAGCATCAGCGCTAACCTAGATCCCAAATATGAAAGCGCGCTCATCGAGTTCATCCGTGAGAACCGGGACATCTTTGCATGGAAACCTTCTGACATGCCAGGTGTACCGAGGGAACTCGCTGAGCACACACTTAACATTGATCCTAAGTTTAAACCGGCCCGGCAGTTTCTCCGCCGCTTCAATGAAGAAAGGCGCAAGGCTATTCGTGAAGAGGTAGCTCGGTTGTTGGCTGCAGGGTTTATCGTGGAGGTCTTTCACCCAGAGTGGTTGGCTAATCCGGTGCTGGTTCTTAAGAAAAACGACACTTAGTGTATGTGTGTAGATTACACAGACTTGAACAAGGCTTGCCCTGCAGATCCCTTTGCCCTCCCTCGTATTGATCAGATTATTGATGCTACGGCGGGTTGTGACCGTTTGTGTTTTCTGGACGCTTATTCTGGTTATCATCAGATCAAAATGGCAGTTAAGGACCAGGAGAAGATAGCTTTTATAACTCCTTTTGGAGCCTTCTGCTATGTTTCCATGCCCTTTGGGCTCAAGAGTGCCCAGGCGACTTATCAACACTGTGTTCAGAATTGTCTTCATAAGCAGATTGGGGGCAATGTTCATGCATATGTGGATGATATTGTGATAAAGTCCAGGAAGGAGGAAACATTGATAGATGATTTGAGAGAAACCTTTGACAACCTCCGGGTTTACAAGATAATGCTCAATCCGAAAAGGTGTGCCTTTGGTGTCCTGGCAGGCAAACTCTTGGGTTTTCTGGTGTCAAACAAAGGCATTGAGGCTAATCCGGAAAAAATCTCAGCAATTACATCTTTGGCTAAACCGGCGTGTATCAATGACGTTCAACGTTTGGCCGGCCTGATTGCGGCTTTGACCCGGTTTATCAGTCGTCTTCGGGAGAAGGCTATCCCTTTATATCAGATGTTAAATAAAATAGATGATTTTGTCTGGAGCGAGGCGGCTGATAAGGCGTTTGAGGATCTGAAGAGGCAGTTAGCTGAACCGCCTGTGCTTGCAGCCCCGATCGATAAAGAGTCGTTATTGCTGTATGTGGCTGCTAATGCCCGAGCTGTTAGCGTGGCTATTGTGGTGGAGTGCAAGGAAGCTGGAAAGGAATATCCGGTTCAACGTCCGGTTTATTATATCAGTGAGGTGCTCATTGAATCAAAGCAGAGGTATCCACATTGGCAGAAGCTGGTGTATGAGTGTTTATGGCAAGCCGGAAGCTCAAACATTATTTTTAGGGTCATCCTATCACAGTGGTCAGTTCAGCCCCTCTGGGAGATATCATTCAAAATAGAGAAGCAATTGGACAGATTGCTAAGTGGGCTACTGAGCTTGGACCTCATGGGCTCAAATACACACCTCGCACAGCAATTAAATCCCAAGTGCTCGTGGATTTCATCAATGATTGGACAGAGTTGCAGGCACCAGAGGAAAAGCCAGATAACACGTATTGGACTATTCACTTTGATGGATCCAGATAGTTGGAGGGCTCGGGGGCTCGAGTCATACTAACTTCCCCACGAGGTGACAAGTTTTGTTATGTCCTCCATTTAATGTTCCCTTGTACTAACAATGCAGCTGAATACGAGGCCTTGCTCCACTTCGGATGGCAAAGGAGATGAACTTAAGCCGGGTTAAGTGCTTTGGTGACTCGGATCTGGTGGCTCAACAGGTGTCTGGAACTTCGGATTGAAAAGACCCACTCATGGCAGCATACCGACGAGAGGTAGACATGGTGGCTGGCCATTTCAAGGGTTATCAAGTTGACCACATAGACCGGCGAAAGAATGAAGTGGTGGACGCTTTAAGCCGCCTTGGTTCTCAGCGTAAACCGGTCCCACCAAATGTCTTCCTTGACGTGCTGCATAATCTGTCGGTCAAGGTACCAACAGAGGAGGAGTTGGCTATTCCTGATCCGGAGGCTCAATTGGTGGCAGCTTTGCATGTCATACCGGATTGGACAATCCCATACCTGGCTTACATGAACCGGGGCGCGTTACCAGAGAATGAAACCTCGGCCCGGCAGAAAATCCGACGTTCCAAGTCGATGACCATAATCAACAGAGAGTTACATCGTTACAGTGTTTTAGGGGCAATTTAGCGTTGTGTCTCTCCTCAAGAGGGTTGTGAGATTTTGCGAGAAATCCATGAAGGGGATTGTGGTCACCACGCCGGTTCAAAGTCTTTGGTAGCTAAAGCTTTTTGCCACGGTTTTTATTGGTTAACAGCTCACACTGATGCAGAGGATTTAGTCAAAAGATGTGACGGTTGTCAAAAATTCGCACGCCGTGCTCATATTCCGGCTCAGGAGTTAAGGATGATTCCCATAACTTGGCCGTTTGCGACTTGGGGGCTTGATATGGTTGGACCCTACAAGCGATCCAAGGACAAAAATACCCACTTATTAGTGGCAGTTGACAAGTTCGCCAAATGGGTGGAAGTAGAGCCAGTCAGTAAGTGTGATGCGGCCACGGTGGTTCAGTTCATCAAAAAGGTGATATTCTGGTTTAGTTTTCCACACAGTATTATAACTGATAATGGTACTAATCTATCAAAGGGAGAGATGGAGGAATTTTGCCAACGTGAGCACATCCGGCTTGATATAGCATCGGTGGCTCACCCCCAGTCTAATGGTCAAGCGGAGAGGGCAAATCAAGAAATTTTGAGAGGTATTAAACCCCGGCTTATGGTTCTGTTGAAGCGGACACCAGGTTGCTGGGTGGAGGAATTACCTTCTATTTTATGGAGCATCAACACCACACCTAACAGATCTATGGGTCACACGCCTTTCTTCATGGTTTATGGAGCAGAGGCGGTTCTTCCTAGTGACATCCGTCATGACTCGCCCCGTGTGGCAGCTTATGTTGAAGCTGATAATGAGAAGGCACGTCAGGATTCACTACACCTGTTAGATGAGGAGCGTGATCTCGCAGCAGCACATTCGGTGATTTATCAACAAGATCTCCAACGTTATCACAGCCGCCGGGTTAAGACCAGAACTTTTCAAGAGGGCGATCTGGTGCTCTGCCTCATCCAGGATCAGACTGATATGCACAAATTATCCCCACCTTGGGAAGGACCTTTTGTGGTCAGCAAGAATCTGCACAACGGGTCATACTACCTCATTGATGTTCGAGAGCACAAAGACTCACGTAAATCAGAGGAGGAGACCAAGCGGCCATGGAATATAGCTCTTCTTCGACCTTACTATACTTGAGCCACAGGCTCTTCGTATGTACATATTTATGACAATGTATGTATTATATAATAAACCAGAGCCTCGAATAAAGTGAGGTCTCTGTTCTTTTTACATCGTGTGTGAGCCTACAGGAGTTTCTACTGACAAAGCGGAGTTTTGTTAAACCGGCCTCTGCGGCCGCATGGATACAAAGGGATATCACTAGGGGGCTTGGTTGTTGTCACACCATAACTACACCTCTTGATCGGTTTAACACCACAAAGGGATATCACTAGGGGGCTTGGTTGTTGTCACACCGTAGCTACACCTCTTGATAGGCGTTAAGCCAAAAGTAAATTATGTGGAGCCAAAGAGAGTCTGTTGCATTAAGCACAACTCAAACATAGGTAGCCACCGAGAACAGCTCACATATTACCTGGGGGCTCTTTGCTTCTCAAAGAACAATGAGTTTTGAACCCTTGTAATAGGCTATCAAGCCAGGCTTGGAAGCCAGGTGTATTCACCTAAAACCCCGAGTTATCCTGCCTCTTTAAGTAAGTCACTCCATCCAGGTAAACCTGATATGGCCCATTGAACGTTTGACAAGTCAATCCCATGGACCCTGAACTTGTCAAAGTTAAATCGGTGATTGGTTAAAGATTGAGGTCCATCTTAAAAAGGCTTTGCAAAATGGTTTAACTCAGTGGCCTGGCAGCCCATGAAAAGCCTTGATTTAGGGCCTCGCATCCCATGAAAAGCCTTGCATATTTCTTTTCTTTTTGCTATTTTTATGATAAGGGATTTATAAACATTTTTCTGAAAAACCGGTGTTCATTACAACCCGGCTTGACTTTCAACGCTTAGTTGTCAGTACATGATCAGATTCTAAACCGGTAGCAAACTGCTCCGGTCTGGTTTTGACTAGATGTCACCATTCTTATACAAACAACTCAACGGCTTTTTAGCCCCATATGATTTCTACATGCAACAGTAAGAGGGCCAGGAGTTATCAATGCTCCGGATTGCTGTTTTCACCTTTCCCATACAAGCAGTTGGTCAACCAATGAGGTATGTTGCAGATGTTATTTTTAATACAAACTTTGATTCTCCATCCAAGTATTGTATATTTTTGGGCATCATGACCCGTCCAGTGGTAAACCACTAGGCCACTTTCAAGTTCTTGTATTCAGAAACACAAATCATCATGGACTATGCATAAATAGATCCCAAAAAGTGAAACAAGTTTTCCACATGTCAACGAAACATAAACATGCTCGAGGGCATGACAGATAATGGGGTTTTTGCTATCCTATTACAAGAAGCTTCAAAACGGCTCCAATTGAATAATTGTTTCAAAACCACATAATAGCTGGTAAACCGGCTGCCGGTTTAAGATGCTTCGTCTGGACGGCTTGACGATTGAGGATCATTTGGTGTAATCACTTCTTCTTCATCCCTCCCCAGACGCTGGAAATCAACCGTTGACCAATTGATTCCGATTAAAGCTTGAAACATGGCTTCTTCATGGATAAGGCTGGAGGGGTTAATGTCAGGATCGTAAGTATGCTTATGGATTGGAGGCACAAGTTCTTCGACTTCATGGATTTTGGCAGGCTGTCTCTTCCCTTCAGTGTCATAAGCCGGCTGGAAATGAGATAAGTCTGTGTCTTCTGCCAATTTGCTGGCTATTGGCCGCATCTCCTTCGTCAGCCTTTGGAGATCATCATTGTTGAAGTTTGAACCGTCCTCCTTCACACCTGGATATCGTTTAATAATGTCATCCGCTTCAAGATCCAGAATCCATGCCTTGGCCCGGATTAGTGCGGTCAGCGCTCCTGCTCTTGCGGTTGCCTTCTTCAGTTCAGTAATCCAGGCTGGTAGCATGGTCAGCTTCTCAAGGGTTTCTTTTATCAGCGTTGGTGCCGGTTTATTGTAGGTTGCAGTGCATATAGCACGCTGGGATCCAGAGTAAAGCTGTTCTATTAAGGTGTAAGCTGCTTTAAGCTTCATCCGCATATCAGCATCCAGATGAGTAATGCAAGTGCCTGTCATGGTTTAATATCAGCCAAACTGGTAAACAATAAGATCTCATGAATTGGACAAACATCATAAGGAGATACTTACCAAATACAGCGGACGTCATGGCAGCTAGTTCATCTACAACTGGCTTCAGGGCTGCTTCGGCATCGTCAGCTCTTTTGGTTAAACCGGCCTTTTCGATTTCCCATACAGCACGCTCCTTGTTAAAAGTCTCCTTTAGCTTTTCCATAGCTGTCAGGGCATTGGTCAGCTCCTCCTTGGCTTTCACAGCCTCTGCTTGTTGGGACTTCACGTTCTCTTGCAGGTCAGCGGTTCAGGCATCTCTGTTGCTTAGCTCGGCCTGTAACAGCGAAGATATGTCAGCAACAGGATATGTATTTTCTAAGTACTAAGCGTATAACAAGTTATGCACTTCCTACTTGGGAGCTAATGCCTATTTGATCTATTATCAATACGTGTTGTATAAGTCTCAAGAACAATGCAAGCATTATCCTTGACACTTGGGGGCTAATGTACATCTGTTCAAAACTGATGCATGGATTCAAGACCCGGATTACCTCGCAAAGATAAACCGGCCTTTGGGGGCTACACTGATGAACGCTACATAACTACATTGGTAAAGTATCGGTTTTGTTTTCACTAAGGACCTGACATATTGAGGGTCAGCAGGAGAGGATTAAAGTATTACAAAGTCCCGGATTAATATTAACATCATAAAACGGCCCTTGGGGGCTACTTGGGCTGGTGTTTCAACTTCGGAATCAAGAAATAAAGGGAGATGAAAATACCTCATAGCGTTCCTTCATCAAGTTCACCAAACCGGCCTCATAATCTCGGTTTGAGTGCAGACAGTTTAAAAACCGGAATGGAGTTCTTCAGTGCTGAGATGAGCATAACTTGACAAATCAGTGCTCCATTTACCCTTCTGCAAGGCAGCACGCTCTTCTTTGGCGCTATGTTTGGCCAAGATTACAGGATGGCCAGGAGAGTGGTGGCCCATGCCAGTAATGATAACGTCATCTCCTGGGCCTCCAGTAGTTTTTGTGGGTGATAGTGGAGTGCTAGTAATTCTCACCGGACTAGCCTGGATTGGAGCTGTCGGTTCAGTATCAAGAACAGCAGCATCAGCTTCGGTTTGTTCGTTGATATTCCGGTCTTGAGGGGGTGGCTCATCAAAGGTAGCGTCTGGATGGGGACCCTCCGGTTCACGAGTTTGGTCTGGTTCATCTGTTTGCTCCTGTTCAAGAACCACCTGGTCTTCAGACGGATTGTTCACCTGAGCTTTTTTGCTGGGTCTGGCTTTGGCTCTGCAAAGAAAAATAAAAGAGGTGAAAATTTAGCATATTACTCAGAATATGTAAAACGTTCGAAGAAAGGGTTTGAGTACTTACCCAGCTACAGTTTTGAGAGGAGGGAGTTGGGTTGCTGTTGACTCGCCAGAGGATGAGGGAGGTGTCACCTGATAATTTGAATCAGATGGATTAAGAGGTTGTCTGAAATAACCTACCTTGGGATAAGAATTGTCAGAAGTGGGGGAGACCTCAGATCGGCGCTTCCGAACCGGGGTATCAGGTAAACCGGTTGTCGGTGTACTAGAGTAGGGGTACCCTAGTATCCCGAACTCGTGCACGGGCAGTTGCAGCACCCCGCGGCAAGGCTTGACGGGTGACCGCCAAGACCCTCCGTGGTTCCCTTGAAGACCATTCAAGAGCAAAGTACTCAAACCAAGGCCCCGACAAGAGGAGCTTGCCGGGAAGGCCAACTAAGGCCCCGGCAAGAGGAGCCTGCCGGGAAGGCCAACCAAGGCCCCGGCAAGAGGATCTTGCCGGGAAGAGACAAGACCCCGGCAAGAGGAGCTTGCCGGGAAGGCCACTCAAGGCATACCAAGAAAGCTTGCCGCGACGCGCCCTGCGTCCCGACAAGATCCGGCGAGCGACAAGCTTCCGGACGTGACAAGACGACGGCCGCGGCAAGGAGCTTGCCGCGGGAAACCCCCACCTCGTGCCCGCGCTCCAGCACACCTGCTAACGTGTCGCTCTAGGACTCTCCCAAGCACACGTGGCAGGAGGCCGTGCAGCTAGGGGTACGTGGTGGCAAGCGGAGATGAAGGAAGGCCATCGTGGCAAACGGTGGCGCTCCTAACGGTCACCTTTTTGCACTGTTTGGGAGACTCAGACAGGCATTTAATGCCCTTGTCCCCTGCCGTCAGAGTTAGGTAGGGTGCACTGTATCCACAGTAGCGGTAGCTGCACCTACCACATCCTTTTCCATTTTTACCCTTCTAGTCAACGTTGCCACCTGTCGGTGACCCCTTGAAAGTATAAAAGGAGGCCTAGACGCAACGTAGAGGGGGTTCGGCCGGTTCGGCTCATTCGAGACACCAGAAAAACTCCCACGCTCAGTCTGGTAGCGTCGATCGCTCCTGAGCAAAGATTTAATACACACAAACAAGCAGCAGTAGGGTTTTACGCATCCGTGCGGCCCGAAGCTGGGTAAAATCGCCCGCGTGTACTGCCTCGATCCGCTCTTTGTGCGCTCTCCGCCTCCCACCGAACCGAAAGGGGTCCTGTCCCCATAGGTGTTGGTGGATCAGCTCCCCGCCGACATCTTTGGCGCGCCAGGGATGTCGGCGGGGAGCTGATCCACCAACACCTATGGGGACAGGACCCCTTTCGGTTCGGTGGGAGGCGGAGAGCGCACAAAGAGCGGATCGAGGCAGTACACGCGGGCGATTTTACCCAGCTTCGGGCCGCACGGATGCGTAAAACCCTACTGCTGCTTGTTTGTGTGTATTGAATCTTTGCTCAGGAGCGATCGACGCTACCAGACTGAGCGTGGGAGTTTTTCTGGTGTCTCGAATGAGCCGAACCGGCCGAACCCCCTCTACGTTGCGTCTGGGCCTCCTTTTATACTTTCAAGGGGTCACCGACAGGTGGCAACGTAGACTAGAAGGGTAAAAATGGAAAAGGATGTGGTAGGTGCAGCTACCGCTACTGTGGATACAGTGCACCCTACCTAACTCTGACGGCAGGGGACAAGGGCATTAAATGCCTGTCTGAGTCTCCCAAACAGTGCAAAAAGGTGACCATTAGGAGCGCCACCGTTTGCCACGATGGCCTTCTCTTCATCTCCGCTTGCCACCACGTACCCCTAGCTGCACGGCCTCCTGCCACGTGTGCTTGGGAGAGTCCTAGAGCGACACGTTAGCAGGTGTGCTGGAGCGCGGGCACGAGGTGGGGGTTTCCAGCGGCAAGCTCCTTGCCGCGGCCGTCGTCTTGTCGCGTCCGGAAGCTTGTCGCTCGCCGGATCTTGCTGGGACGCAGGGCGCGTCGCGACAAGCTTTCTTGGTATGCCTTGAGTGGCCTTCCCGGCAAGCTCCTCTTGCCGGGGTCTTGTCTCTTCCCGGCAAGATCCTCTTGCCGGGGCCTTGGTTGGCCTTCCCGGCAGGCTCCTCTTGCCGGGGCCTTGGTTGGCCTTCCCGGCAAGCTCCTCTTGCTGGGGCCTTGGTTTGAGTACTTTGCTCTTGAATGGTCTTCAAGGGAACCACGTAGGGTCTTGGCGGTCACCCGGCAAGCCTTGCCGCGGGGTGCTGCAACTGCCCGTGCACGAGCTCGGGATACTAGGGTACCCCTACTCTAGTACACCGACACCGGTCGAAGTGACCTGTTGGCCGCTGTGCCGGGTTGTCCGGCGAGCTTTGCGATGCTGCGTCTTCAAAATAAATGTGGGATCCAAGTAAGCAAGAGGATGAGAAAAGCTTGCTTTCTGGACTGCTTGACGGGGTTTTTCTGTTGGCATAGAGTCTGAACCAGAGGAAAGGGTAATTACCTTTACATCATCAGCCTGGCTGCCTTCCACGTCCTCCTGATAAAGATCATTGTTAATGAGATGCATGAAAAGGGAGCCAAGGGAGTCAAATTCTACCTCAACTGCCGGTTCATATGCATCTTCATCAAGTTCCATGCTGATACGTTCAGCTGGTTTCCGCTTTGAGGTTCGCTTAGCGGCTTTGGTTTTGGGACAGGATGGCTTTGCTGCTTTATCTGCGGATTTCTGCTTCTAGAAGGGATCATCACCATGTTTATACACAGACAGAAGAAAGTTTACAAGTTGAACAATTTAAAGATATCAAAGATAAAAAGGAAGCATAGTGCTTACAGCAGGCGGTTTATTTTGAGTATAGAAGGGGTTCAAGCCGGTTTGGCGACAAACTAATTCCGGTTCATTCAAAATTTTCTTAACGCCTTCAGTGACCTCTTCATCGGTTAACTGAATGTTGATGTGGCGTTGGGGGTCTTCTAATTCACCGGTGTACTCACACATTAAACCGGGGTGGCGGCTTAGTGGCAAGATGCTCCAAGATATCTAGCAACGCACAAAATCAACGCTTGATAAACCGTTGGCCATAAAGGCCCGGAGCTTGGCGAGTTGAGGGGCATATGTGGCCCATTCCGCAGAACTTAAACATTGCGGCAATGGATGAGTGTTGGAAAGCCGGTGGTCACAATAGCCTGGAAGAGGGTTCTCATCTTCAGGAGAGGTATCTATGCAGTAGAACCAAGTCTGGTTCCACTCCTTAGGGTGACTGTGCAATTTGGCATGAGGGAATTCAACTTCTTTCCGCTTTTGAATAGAGACACCACCAAGTTTAGTGTTGGGACCATTTACAAATTCTGTATGCCGGTTCAGATGAAAAAAGTCCCGGAACAGCTCAGCAGTTGGTTCTTCTTGTAAGTACACTTCATAGAAGACTTGGAAGTTGCATAGATTGGACACCGAGTTGGGTCCGATATCTTGAGGATGGGGTTGGAAACTGGCAAGAACATCTCGGAAAAACTTCGACCCGGGCGGTTTGAAACCACGGCCTATGTGGTCAACAAAAACCACCACCTCACCCTGCTTCGGGGTAGGAGGATTCTCTGTTCCTGGGACTCGCCACCAAATTCAGTCTTTTTGGGCAAAGTGCCACCGTTCAATTGTTCTTCGATAACCCGGGAAGGAGCCCAGTTGCAAGCATAAAACTGTTTGGCCATTGCAAACGAAAAGCTGAAAAGGAAATACCGGTTTACAAATCATTCATGGTGGTACGTAAGGTGCGATGGAATAAAGATATACAGCTATGTAAGATTGCATAGACCGGAGGCTGATACAATAATGAATGACAAGGTAATATCAGAATAAAGGTATACACATGTTATTAAACCGGATTATAACAACGGAGGTAAATAGAGCTTGCCGGTTCACCAGGGGACTAATGGTATGTGATAGGTTGTTTTTACAAAGGTAAACCGCCTATATGGTAAAGAGGATACAGATCCAAGGTAAAAATGACTAAGTAAGGTGAAACAGGTTCCACAAGGGGACATGGAAATTTTGGATCTACTGAAAGACAGGAAAGCAAAAATATTTTGACCTAAAAGGGTTGGACCCAAAGCAGTTCGTAATGGTTCAAATCAGTTATTCGCGTACAAAAGGTTTGTTGTGGTAGCGGAAGGTAAACCATTACGAGCAATATATCAAGCTTGAAGTTTTTTATCCATAGATAAGCAGGAACAGGGAAGAGTCGTACTGGAGCGCTGATGAACTTCAATGAACTACGAAGAACGAGCGAATCCTAAACAGATCTACAAAGGGGGAAAGGGAAAGACTTACAGAGACTGATTGAAGCAATGAAGGAGCACCGCAGCTTTCTGGCGCAACCAAGTTGATGCAGCGGCCGGCGGAGAGACGGAGGCAAAGCTCGGTGGCGGCGGCGGTGCTCAGGGATAGAGCTGTCGCAAGGAGGAAGAAGAGGTGAAGGAGATGAAGGGGAAAAGAGAAGGGCCCGTGGTCCTATTTATAAGGTGAACCGATAAGCGACAGGTGCGTAAATCGAGGAGCTGGAAATGGATAGTTAATAAGGATGTCGCCTCGAGGGTTGAACGTTCATTAATGAAGGGTATCTTCGGCTTCAACGAGTAGATGACGTCATAACGATTCACTGTGGATTTAAAGGATGGTGTCACGGCGATTTACCAGATTTATACGAAGGTGCCAAGGCAAGAATTTTTCTAAGTATTGAAGATTGACATGAACAAGTTCGAATCAATCTAGGGCCTAATGTTGGGGATATGGTTACTAGAGGTAAACCGGCTAGGAGTGGCTGGATTAGCTCCATGAAGATTGAAGCCCATGAAGATGAGAAGATACTGGCGCTTTAAGAAGGCCCAAGGCCCAAAGACGGATTAAAGCGTGTAGATGTGAACCGACTTTATTTATCATGTAAACTTGTACCCAGCCGGACACCTCTATGATCCGGCCTCGGGACTCTGTAAACTGGCGGGCGTCAACCTGTGTATATAAAGGGACGACCCGGCCACGGTTTGAGGATAGAAAAACAATAACTCGAGGACCAGTCAAAGCGGATTCGCTCCCTAGTCATCGAAACCCCAGCAATACCAATCACAACTAGATGTAGGCTTTTACCTTCATCGAAGGGGCCGAACTAGTATAAACTCCCCGTGTCCCCTTGTCCGGTTTAACCCCTTTAAGCTAACCCGTTGCGATGGCTCCACGACTAAGTCCTTTCACGAGGACATCTGCCATGACAAACCCACGACAATATGTGTTTTGCTTGGAGCGTCTTGTATGATTTGAGTCTTTGATTTTTAGTTTACCACAATCATCCTTGCTGTACACACCTTTTGAGAGAGACTCACATGATTTGAAATTTATTAGAATACTCTATGTGCTTCACTTATATCTTTTGAGCTATATAGTTTTTGCTCTAGTTCTTCACTTATATCCTTTAGATCACGGTGGTGATTTTATTTTATAGAAATAATTAAGCTCTCATGCCTCACTTATATTATTTTGAGAGTCCTTTAGAACAACATGGAAATTTGCTTTAATATAAAAACTTTCATACAAGTGCATTGAATACTATGAGAAGTTTGATGCTTGATAATTGTTTTGAGATATGGAGATGGTGATATTAGAGTCATGCTAGTTGAGTAGTTGTGAATTTGAGAAATACTTGTGTTGAAGTTTGTGATTCCCGTAGCATGCACATATGGTGAACCGTTATGTGATGAATTCGGAGCATGATTTATTTATTGATTGTCTTCCTTACGAGTGGCGGTCGGGGACGAGCGATGGTCTTTTCCTACCAATCTATCCCCCTAGGAGCATGCGCGTAATACTTTGGTTTGATAACTTGTAGATTTTTGCAATAAGTATGTGAGTTCTTTATGACTAATGTTGAGTCTATGGATTATACGCCCTCTCACCCTTCCACCATTGCTAGCCTCTCTAGTATCGCGCAACTTTCGCCGATACTATAAACCCACCATATACCTTCCTCAAAACAGCCACCGTACCTTCCTAATATGGCATTTCCATAGCCATTCCGAGATACATTGTCATGCAACTTTCCATTGTTCCGTTATTATGACACGCTTCATCATTGTCATATTGCTTGCATGATCATGTAGTTGACATCGTATTTGTGGCAAAGCCACCGTTCATAATTCTTTCATACATGTCACTCATGCATCATTGCACATCCCGTTACACCGCCGGAGGCATTCACATAGAGTCATATTTTGTTCTAAGTATCGAGTTGTAATTCTTGAGTTGTAAGTAAATAAAGTGTGATGATCATCATTATTAGAGCATTGTCCCAAGTGAGGAAAGGATGATGGAGACTATGATTCCCCCACAAGTCGGGATGAGACTCCGGACGAAAAAAAGAGAGGGAAAAGAGGCCAAAAAAAGAAAAGAAAGAAGGCCCAAACAAGAAAAAAAAAGAAAATGAGAGAAAAAGAGAGAAGGGACAATGTTACCATCCTTTTTCCACACTTGTGCTTCAAAGTAGCACCATGATCTTCATGATAGAGAGTCTCCTATGATATCACTTTCATATACTAGTGGGAATTTTTCATTATAGAACTTGGCTTGTATATTCCAATGATGGGCATCCTCAAAATGCCCTAGGTCTTCGTGAGCAAGCAAGTTGGATGCACACCCACTTAGTTTCTTTTGTTGAGCTTTCATACACTTATAGCTCTAGTGCATCCGTTGCATGGCAATCCCTACTCACTCACATTGATATCTATTAATGGGCATCTCCATAGCCCATTGATACACCTAGTTGATGTGAGACCATCTTCTCCTTTTTGTCTTCTCCACAACCACCATTCTATTCCACCATATAGGGTTATATCCATGGCTCACGCTCATATATTGCGTGAAGATTGAAAAAGTTTGAGAACATCAAAAGTATGAAAAAATTGCTTGGCTTGTCATCGGGGTTGTGCATGACTTAAATATTTTGTGTGGTGAAGATAGAGCATAGCCAGACTATATGATTTTGTAGTGATAAATTTCTTTGGCCATGTTATTTTGAGACGACATAATTGCTTAGTTAGTATGATTGAAGTATTATTATTTTTATGTCAATATTAAACTTTTGTCTTGAATCTTATGGATCTGAACATTCATGCCACAATAAAGAAAAATTACATTGAGAAATATGTTAGAAAGCATTCCACATCAAAAATTCTTCTTTTATCATTTACCTACTCGAGGACGAGCAGGAATTAAGCTTGGGGATGCTTGATACGTCTCCAACGTATCTATATTTTTTGATTGATCCATGCTATTATATTATATATTTTGGATGTTAATGGGCTTTACTTTACACTTTTATATTATTTTTGGGACTAAACTATTAAGCGGAGGTCCAGCCCAAATTGCTGTTTTTTGCCTATTTTAGGGTTTCGACGAAAAGGAATATCAAACGGAGTCCAAACGGAATGAAACCTTCGGGAACGTGATTTTCTCAACAAACATGATCCAGGAGACCTAGAGTGTGCGTTAAGAAACAAACGAGGCGGCCACGAGGCAGGAGGGCGCGCCCTCCACCCTCGTGGGCCCCTCGTTGCTCCACCGACGTACTTCTTCCTCCTATATATATCCACATACCCCCCAAACATCCAGGAGCACCACGAAAACCTAATTCCACTGCCGCAACCTTCTGTACCAGAGAGATCCCACCTTGGGGCCTTTTTCGGAGCTCCGCCTATCGGGGATATACCCTGCGGTATGATCCGGCCGGAGTTATAACCCGGCTGGGACTTAGTAAACCGGCAGGTGTTAAAGCAGGTGGTAAACTGGCAGGTGTTAAGGAAGGTAGTAAACCAATTGGTGTTAAGACTGACGGTAAACCGACAGGTTGTTAAACCGGCTGACAGTTAAGACAGACAGGTAAAACAGGCAGTTAACCCAGACGGTAAACCGACCGGTTGTTAAACCGACTGACAGTTAAGACAGGAGTTAAGTCTGATGATAACTTAGCAGGCATTCTTAAACCGGCAGACCATCTTAAACTGGCACCATTTAACTCCCGGCAGGCAGTGGTAACTGGGTTGCCATGAGTTATGAAGCCCGAGACGTTATGAAGCCCGAGACATTATGAAGCCCAAGATGTTAAGAAGCCCAAGAAGAGAAGTCATAATAGTTAAGTCTTAAGTCCGAGTTGGACTCTACATGTAACCCCCCCTTCAACATATATAAGGAGGGGCAGGTCTCCCCAAAGAGGGACAAGCAACAAGAAACAATCTTAAAGGGTTAGGGTTAACTGGGAGAGCCGGTTTATAGCGACTTCCTCATGATCATAATGAGAGATAGCCTCAAACAGCACATAGGGTTGTTACCGGATGATATTTCCTAGGGCCCGAAGCTGTCTAAACCTTTGTCTTGCGTTCCGTCTCTCGATTCCACTCAACCCCTCTCAAGCTACCACATAGATGTGTTGGCCTCATGACTAAGTCCTCACACTAGGACATCTGCCGTGACAATTCTATGACAGTTGGCGCCCACCGTGGGGCTCGAACCCAAGACCACAAAGTTAAGAGCCTTGTGCTTTACCAACTGAGCAGTGGACCCTTCAATATAATGGATTTAAAGCTTTGTACCTTGAATTGTTGACAGGAGCAATTGGTAGCCCCCTAGGGCCGGCTCATTACGATGTGATGAGTCGGGTCTTCAATAAGTGAGCAAACAATTGGTTGCCAAGACGGACAAGTTTCCTGCAACTGATTCAAACTCGTACGTAAGCACTGGTGGTCGACTCGCCCCGTCTGCCGCGCAAGGAGTCGCCGCCACCCCCGCCAAGAACTGTTCCGGCCAAATCACCATTGCCTTGGGCGATCATCTCCGCTGGGTTCTAGAGCAGTTGGTCGAGTCGCCGTACTCGCGCGCCGCCATCGTCTGGCCCATCGTCCCACCATGCGCTGCCTCGTCTTCACCTCTAGCAGTGGCACGAGCCACCCGTGAACCGCCACTGCTGCGTGCTCGGCTTGTTTCTGCCTGTGCTGAGCCTGACAAGCTGCCAACAACACTGCATCCCTGCCTGGGTCTACTTCTGACCCGTGGCTCACCTGGGTCGTTACCCCTGTCGCCTTGAGCCGTCAATGCTACCATGGTCCTGCCTCCGCTGCCGCTGCAGTCACAGAGGGCCTCAAAACCAGTATTACTGCCTAGTGCCGCCGGATTATTCTCTTGTCATGGGTTGCTTCTGCTGGCCATCTTCAAACCGGCGAGGACGGGCCGCCTCCCCCACAACCACGGCCATGTTCAGTCACCTCTGAGCTTGCTTCCACCACCTAATCACCAAAACAGCCTAAGTCACTGGTCTCCATCAAAGTCACCGTTTCCGGTTTGTAAAATTGTCCAAGCACTATTTGGTGGTTGTCTCAGTAATGGCTTATCCGGGGACACAAAAGGAATTGTTTAGAGGAACGGAGGGAGTACTTTTGATTAAGATATTCAGTATAGTGGATGGCGTTTGTCTGCACGAGATGAGCAGACAAAAAAACTAAGTCACCCGAGTCTACTGCCGGGGGCCCTCGTCAAGCTGTTGACTCGTTGGCGCCCGTCTGCCACGAGTTAATTTTTTGGTCGGTGCAAAGATCATCTACCACGAGTACTACTGGAAGCTAATATTTCTTTCCTCGCAAGATGACTAAGTAATCAGTACTACAGCACTACTGCATTTCATGTGAAGTAAGTCATGGTCAGGTGCTAGTTGAAAGTACTGCTGCTACCATTTGCACAGTTCCAAAAAAGGAGAAAGACAAAGGAAGGTCACGTGGGTGACGTGCTGCATCACAACAGAGGAGACATATTTATTTACTATCAGTGCCCGGTTCATCTGACAAAATATATCAGGTGCTACTCTTCCTATATATTTTATTAGTATATATTGTTTTTATCAAAGAACAATTATTCTGGTCTGTGATATTTTTTCACAGGACTACTATTCATTACAAAGGTGTTGCATATGGGGCGCGCGCCAGCATCGTTTTTGCACTAGCACTTGTCCGTGTCGTGCTGCTGGATGGATACATACGTGAACTGCCGCCCCTGCTACATCAACACAACATGATTGACTCGCCCGTCCGCACCGGCTCACAATGCCTTGGCCGGCCCCGTATGTCTGTTCCCGCGGCCGACTCGGCCGTGATGGATTTCACCTTCACCATGGTGATGGTCAACTCCGCGGTGGATATTTTCTGGCCTAACATATCAGGTGAAATCCATCCAGTATATTTTATATTATATATTGCTTTCTTTAAAAGAGAAATTACTCCGGCTTGCAAAGTTATCTAATGCAGGACCCTAAACCGCCATATTGGTGCAAATTTAAAGGCCGTCAGAAAATTTCCGGCTTAAAAAGAAGGATTCCGGTTTAAAAATCCGGCTCGAGGGAAGGTTGTCTCCCACAAAGCTTTGAAGCTCTCAATATCTGGTTTAAGAATTTCCGGTTCAAAAAGAATAATCTCTTGCAAGTTCGAGTTTTCAGGAAAAATTAAAGGGACCAAAGAGAGTCTGCTGCACAACACAGCTCAAACATAGGTACCCCTTGAGCACAGCTCACAATATCATTTGGGGGCTTGGTCATATTAGAACCATAGCTACACCTCTTGATCCGGCTATCAAGCCAATATTATCATAAGAGCACAGCTCTGGATATTTAGGTAATCCGGCTATCAAGCCAATATTATCATAAGGGGCCAAAGAGAGTCTGCTGCATAGCACATCTTAAACATGGGTATCCCTTGAGCACGGCTCACAATATCACTTGGGGGCTATGTTCGAACCATGGTCACACCTCTTGATAGGCTTAATGCCACTAGGGAAATCACTTGGGGGCTCTGGTCGTATCCGAGCCATAGCTTATACCCTCTTGATCAGCATAAGTGCACCA
Organism: Triticum dicoccoides; assembly: GCF_002162155.2. Classification (NCBI taxonomy): domain Eukaryota; kingdom Viridiplantae; phylum Streptophyta; class Magnoliopsida; order Poales; family Poaceae; genus Triticum; species Triticum dicoccoides. The sequence goes on along the minus strand of NC_041382.1, from coordinate 635,686,239 downwards.
GGGAAATCACTTGGGGGCTTGGTTGTATCTGAACCATAGCTACACCTCTTGATCGGCATAAGGCCACCAGGGAAATCACTTGGGGGCTATGTGTTCGAACCATAGTTACACCTCTTGATAGGCATAAGGGCACTAGGGAAATCACTTGGGGGCTTGGTCGTATTCGAACCATAGCTACACCTCTTGATCGGCGCAATGCCACAATTATGACTACTTGGGGACTCTGGTCGTATCCGAACCATAGCTTAACCCTCTTGATCATACATATACATCATCATATATTGCATCATACATTGCATCATCATTACATCATCATAGCGTGTATCATATGTGCATGGATATACCGGCTTATATGGCAGGAACCGATTTTTCAAACTGGGTCATATTATTCAAATCTTTAATAGCCAACATGGCTAGATTTTATTATGGTTATCAATAACCAGTATTATGATTAAGGTTTTCAAAGTCGCTTTAGCGCAATGGCTATCATATTATCAATGGATATGATTTATTCTACAATTGAAGGAATAGTCCCGAGTCGCTGCAGGCTTATGACCCGGCACTTGGGGGCTACATTATTCAAGTTGGGATTACATCAAATACACAAGTCTCATGTCGCTGCAAGAATGCACCATGACACTTGGGGGCTAATGCAAAGTCATTGTTTGCTCACTTATTGAAGACCCGACTCATCACATCATAATGAGTCGGCCCTTGGGGGCTACCAATTGCTCCTGTCCACAATTCAAGGTACAAAGCTTTAAATCCATTATATTGAAGGGTCCACTGCTCAGTTGGTAAAGCACAAGGCTCTTAACCTTGTGGACGTGGGTTCAAGCCCCATGATGGGGGTTACATCATATGATGTTATTTTCATTGAAGAATATATCAAGTCCCAGCTCAATATTATCTTACTGAGTCGGCCCTTGGGGGCTACACATTGCTGCTCAAGTTTACATGATCATATCTATAAAGTCCCTGCTCATTATTGCATAATAACCCACTGGTTGAAGTTTTTATGGGTATAAGGCAATTTCAAGTCCCAGGTTGCTGCAAGCATGACAACCCGGCACTTGGGGGCTACATATGTGGAATATTCAATTTTGATTAGTGACTACGATGAACAATTTGGATTTCTTCAAGCTTGTGACATTCATATTGAAGCAAATCTTAAGTTGTTACTATGTTGCCTTCTTAGGACTTGGGGGCTACAAGTGATAGGCATATAAGAGGTATATTTTCAAAACTGATGTTAACAAACAGTTATGATCCGGTGCCATCAATATTCATAAACCGGCAATTTTGGCAACGGTAAACCGGTAAAGTTTTACATTCTTAAACCGGCAAGTTCTATATTCTTAAACCGGCTGAAGATCAAATGAGTATTTCAAAGGCCAATATTTTTGTTAAGCATTGGGAGCTGAAGTCAAAGGAGTTATTCTTCACAATATTTCTTTGTGACAAACCAATGTCAGCAAATTGATTATGAAGCTGGCTTATTGACTCGGATTTTATAGAAGAAGGAAGTGACAAGGACTTAAGGATGATCAAGATCAGTTTAACATGGATAAATCCAAATTAAACTAGGGGCTAATGTCGGGGATATACCCCGCGATATGATCCGGCCGGAGTTATAACCCGGCTAGGACTTAGTAAACCGGCAGGTGTTAAAGAAGGTGGTAAATCGGCAGGTGTTAAGGCAGGTGGTAAACCGGTTGGTGTTAAGACTGATGGTAAACCGACAGGTTGTTAAACCGGCTGACAGTTAATTAAGACAGATAGGTAAAATAGGCAGTTAACCCAGACGGTAAACCGGCCGATAGTTAAGACAGGAGTTAAGTCTGATGATAACTCAGCATACATTCTTAAACTGGCAGACCATCTACAACCGGCACCAGTTAACTCCCGGCAGGTAGTGGTAACTGGGTTGCCAGGAGTTATGAAGCCCGAGACGTTATGAAGCCCAAGATGTTAAGAAGCCCAAGAAGAGAAGTCATAGTAGTTAAGTCTTAAGTCCGAGTTGGACTCTACATGTAACCCGCCCCTTCAACATATATAAGGAGGGGCAGGTCTCCCCAAAGAGGGACAAGCAACAAGAAACAATCTTAAAGGGTTAGGGTTAACTGGGAGAGCCGGTTTACAGCGACTTCCTCATGATCATAATGAGAGATAGCCTCAAACAGCACGTAGGGTTGTTACCGGATGATATTTCCTGGGACTCGAAGCTGTCTAAACCTTTGTCTTGCGTTACGTCTCTCGATTCCACTCAACCCCTCTCAAGCTACCACATAGATGCGTTGGCCTCATGACTAAGTCCTCACACTAGGACATCCGTCGTGACAATTCTACGACACCGCCGGAGGGGGCATTGATCACAGAGGGCCTCTACATTAACTCCATGGCCTCTCCAGTGATGTGTGAGTAGTTTACTTCAGACCTTCGGGTCCATAGTTATTAGCTAGATGGCTTCTTCTCTCTCTTTGGATCTCAATACAAAGTTCTCATTGATCTTCTTGGAGATCTATTCGATGTAATCTTGTTTTGCGGTGTGTTTGTCGAGATCCGATGAATTGTGGGTTTATGATCCATATTATCTATGAACAATATTTGATTCTCCTCTGAATTCTTTTATGTATGATTGGTTTATCTTTGCAAGTCTCTTTGAATTATCAGTTTGGTTTGTCCTACTAGATTGATCTTTCTTGCAATGGGAGAAGTGCTTAGCTTTGGGTTCAATCTTGCGGTGCTCGATCCCAGTGACAGAAAGGGAACCGACACGTATTGTATTATTACCATCGAGGATAAAAAGACATGGTTTGTATCATATTGCATGAGTTTATCCCTCTACATCATGTCATCTTACTTAAAGCATTACTCTGTTCTTATGAACTTAATACTCTAGATGCATGCTGGATAGCGGTCGATGTGTGGAGTAATAGTAGTAGATGTAGAATCGTTTCGGTCTACTTGTCACGGACGTGATGCCTATATACATGATCATACCTAGATATTCTCATAACTATGCTCAATTCTATCAATTGCTCGACAGTAATTCGTTTACCCACCGTAATACTTATGCTCTTGAGAGAAGCCACTAGTGAAACCTATGGCCCCCGGGTCTATCTTCCATCATATTAATCTTCCAATACTTAGTTATTTCTATTGCCGTTTATTTTACTTTGCATCTTTATTTCTCTTTATCAAAAAAATACCAAAAATATTATCTTATCAGATCTCACTCTCGTAAGTGACGGTGAAGGGATTGACAACCCCTTTATCACGTTGGTTGCGAGGTTCTTATTTGTTTGTGTAGGTGTGTGGGACTTGAGTGTGATCTCCTACTGGATTGATACCTTGGTTCTCAAAAAACTGAGGGAAATACTTACGCTACTTTACTGCATCACCCTTTCCTCCTAAAGGGAAAACCAACGCAGTGCTTAAGAGGTAGCAGTTAGTTCATAAACTTTGCTGAAAACTTGAATGCTGGCTTTACATATTTACAACAACAAGATCAAGCAGAGTTTGTAAAAGTTTTTCTTTATCACTTTCAGTTTGTCAACTGAATTGCTTGAGGACAAGAAAAGGTTTAAGCTTGGGGGAGTTGATACGTCTCCAACGTATCTACTTTTCCAAACACTTTTGACCTTGTTTTGGACTCTAACTTGCATGATTTGAATGGAACTAACCCGGATTGATGTTGTTTTCAGCAGAATTGTCATGGTGTTATTTTTCTCCAGAAATAAAAGTTTTCGGAATGACCTGAAACTTCACGGAGAATATTTTTGGAATTTATAAATAATACTGGCGAAAGAATCAATACCAGGGGGCCCACACCCTGTCCACGAGGGTGGGGGCGCGCCCCCTGTCTCGTGGGCCCCCTGAGACTCCACCGACCTCAACTCCAACTCTATATATTCATATCCGGGGAGAAAAAATTGGAGAGAAGGATTCATCATGTTTTACGATACGGAGCCGCCGCCAAGCCCTAATCTCTCTCGGGAGGGATGATCCGGAGTCCGTTCGGGGCTCCGGAGAGGGGAATCCATCGCCATCGTCATCATCAACCTTCCTCCATCACCAATTTCATGATGCTCACCGTCGTGCGTGAGTAATTCCATCATGGGCTTGCTGGACGGTGATGGGTTGGATGAGATTTATCATGTAATCGAGTTAGTTTTGTTAGGGTTTGATCCCTAGTATCCATTATGTTCTAAGATTGATGTTGCTATGACTTTGCTATGCTTAATGCTTGTCACTAGGGCCCGAGTTCCATGATTTCAGATCTGAACCTATTATGTTTTCATGAATATATGTGAGTTCTTGATCCTATTCTGCAAGTCAATAGTCACCTATTATGTGTTATGATCCGGTAACCCCAAAGTGACAATAATCGGGACCACTCCCGGTGATGACTATAGTTTGAGGAGTTCATGTATTCACTAAGTGTTAATGCTTTGTTCCAGTACTCTGTTAAAAGGAGGCCTTAATATCCCTTAGTTTCCAATAGGACCCCGCTACCACGGGAGGGTAGGACAAAAGATGTCATGCAAGTTCTTTTCCATAAGCACATATGACTATATTCGGAATACATGCCTACATTACATTGATGAACTGGAGCTAGTTGTGTGTCACCCTATGTTATAACTATTGCATGAGGAATCGCATCTGACATAATTATCCATCACTGATCCAATGCCTACGAGCTTTTCACATATTGATCTTTGCTTAGTTACTTTTCCGTTGCCACTGTTATAGTTACTACAAAACTGCTATTGTTACTTTTGGCACCGTTACCGCTACTTCCATATTACTTTGCTACTAAATACTTTGCTGCGGATATTAAGTCTTTCGGGTGTGGTTGAATTGACAACTCAACTGTTAATACTTGAGAATATTCTTTGGCTCCCCTTGTGTCGAATCAATAAATTTGGGTTGAATACTCTACCCTCGAAAACCGTTGTGATCCCCTATACTTGTGGGTTATCAGCGACCACAAGGGTGGAGGGCGCGCCCAGGGAGTAGGGCGCGCCCTCGACCTTGTGGGCCCCTCGGTGACCCTCTGACCTAGATCTTCCTCCTATATATTCTCAAATACCCCAAAAACTTCTAGGGGAGCCACAAAACCACTTTTCCACCACCGCTACCTTCTGTACCCGTGAGATCCCATCTAGGGGCCTTTTCCGGCATCCTATCGGAGGGGGATTCGACCATGGAGGGCTTCTACATCAACACCATTGCCTCTCCGATGAAGCGTGAGTAGTTTACCACAGACCTATGGGTCCATAGCTAGTAGCTAGATGGCTTCTTCTCTCTCTTTGATTCTCAACACCATGTTCTCCTCGATGTTCTTGGAGATCTATTCGATGTAATACTCTTTCGCGGCGTGTTTGCCGAGATCTGATGAATTGTAGATTTATGATCAGCTTATCTATGAATATTATTTTATTCTCCTCTGAATTCTTATATGCATGATTTGATATCTTTGCAAGTCTCTTCGAACTATCGATTTGGTTTGGCCAACTAGATTGGTTTTTCTTGCAATGGGAGAAGTGCTTAGCTTTGGGTTCAATCTTGCGATGCTTGATCCTAGTGACAGAAGGGGAACCGACACATATTGTATTGTTTCCATCGAGGATAACAAGATGGGGTTTTCATCATATTGCTTGAGTTAATTCCGCTACATCGTGTCATCTTACTTAATGCGTTACTCTGTTCTTATGAACTTAATACTCTAGATGCAGGCAGGAGTCGGTCGATGTGTGGAGTAATAGTAGTAGATGCAGAATCGTTTCGGTCTACTTGACATGGACGTGATGCCTATATTCATGATCATTAGCTTAGATATCATCATAACTTTGCGCTTTTCTATCAATTGCTCGGCAGTAATTTCTTCACCCACCGTAACAATTTCTATCTTGAGAGAAGCCTCTGGTGAAATCTGTGGCCCCAAGGTCTATTTTCCATCATATAAGTTTGCGATCTATAATTTTAGTTTCCGATTTACTTGCTTTGCAATCTTTTACTTTCCGTTCCATAAACCAAAAACACCAAAAATATTACTTTGCCATTTATCCATCTCTATCAGATCTCACTTTGGGAATAATCGTGAAGGGATTGACAACCCCTTTATCGCGTTGGGTGCAAGTTGGTGTTTGTTTGTGCAGGTATTCGGTGGCTTGTAGCGTTGTCTCCTACTGGATTGATACCTTGGTTCTCAAAACTGAGATAAATTGGAAGTGCAACTATCCCTAGGTGGTTTTGGTAATTCCTAACAAGATATAGCTCATTGATCTAATGCTATTTCAAGATTAATAGTTTAGGAAAGCTCAATGATTGGCATGGCATGGATGAGAAAAGTGGACCCCTCAAAATGCTAAGGACAAAAGGATTGGCTCAATCTCAAAGCTCAAGACTCTACATTTTCTATTTTAGTGATCCAATATCATATTGAGTCTATAGGAAAAGCCAATACGATCAAGGAGGGATGAGGTGTTGCTTAATGAGGCTCTTGCTCAAGATGCTTAGTGATATGCTCCAAAGCCCTCAACTACTTTCTCACATCCACATATGACCTAAACCAAAAGTCAAACTCGGCCCCACCGATTCTTTCTATCTGGCGCCACCGAGTTCAGATGTCATAGCCACTGCCACAAACCCTAGGCAAATCAGTCTCACCGATAGGGATCTCGGTCTCACCGAGATGGGATTGTAATCTCTCTGTTTCCCTTTGTAACGTTTCGGTCCCACCGAGATGAGCGATCAATCCCACCAAGATTGCAATGTAAACTCTCTGTTTCCCTTTCGTAACATTTCGGTCTCATCGAAATGAGCGAATCGACCTCCGAGTTTACCTAACCAACTCTCTGGTTAGCTTATTACCAAAATCGGTCTCACCGAGTTTGTGTAATCGGTCTCACAAGATTACGTTATGCCCAAACCCTAACCATATTGGTCCCACCGAGTTGCATGTCGGTCCCACCAAAAATCCTAACGGTCACTACATTTGCTGAATTGGTCCGACCGAGTTTATCAATTCGGTCCCACCGAGATTGGCAAGTTGTGTGTAACGGTTAGATTTTGTGTGGAGGCTATATATACCCCTCCACCTCCTCTTCATTCATGGAGAGAGCCATCAGAACGAACCTACACTTCCAACTTACTTTTTCTGAGAAAGAACCACCTACACTTGTGTTAAGGCCAAGATATTCCATTCCTACCATATGAATCTTGATCTCTAGCCTTCCCCAAGTTGCTTTCCACTCAAATCTTCTTTCCACCAAATCCATATCCTGTGAGAGAGAGTTGAGTGTTGGGGAGACTATCATTTGAAGCACAAGAGCAAGGTGTTCATCATCAACACACCATTTGTTTACTTCTTGGAGAGTGGTGTCTCCTAGATTGGCTAGGTGTCACTTGGGAGCCTCCGACAAGATTGTGGAGTTGAACCAAGTAGTTTGTAAGGGCAAGGAGATCGCCTAATTTGTGAAGATCTACCCTAGTGAGGCAAGTCCTTTGTGAGCGACGGCCTTGCTGGGATAGACAAGGTTGCTTCTTCATGGACCCTTCGTGGGTGGAGCCCTCCGTGGACTCGCGCAGCCGTTACCCTTCATGGATTGAAGTCTCCATCAACGTGGATGTACGATAGCACCACCTATCGGAACAACGACAAAAACATCTGTGTCTCCTATTGCGTTTGAATCCTCCAAACCCTTCCCTTTACATTCTTGCAAGTTGCATGCTTTACTTTCTGCTACTCATATACTCTTTGCATGCTTGCTTGAATTGTGTTAAGATTGTTTGACTTGTCCAAAGTGAAGGAAATATTCCCTAGAGGCAATAATAAAGTTATTATTTATTTCCTTATTTCATGATAAATGTTTATTATTCATGCTAGAATTGTATTAACCGGAAACATAATACATGTGTGAATACATAGACAAACAGAGTGTCACTAGTATGCCTCTACTTGACTAGCTCGTTAATCAAAGATGGTTATGTTTCCTAACCATGGTCAAAGAGTTGTTATTTGATTAACGGGATCACATCATTAGTTGAATGATCTGATTGACATGACCCATTCCATTAGCTTAGCACTCGATCATTTAGTATGTTGCTATTGCTTTTTTCATGACTTATACATGTTCCTATGACTATGAGATTATGCAACTCCCGTTTGCCGGAGGAACACTCTGTGTGCTACCAAACATCACAACGTAACTGGGTGATTATAAAGGAGCTCTACAGGTGTCTCCAAAGGTACATGTTGGGTTGGCGTATTTCGAGATTAGGATTTGTCACTCCGATTGTCGGAGAGGTATCTCTGGGCCCTCTTGGTAATGCACATCACTTAAAGCCTTGCAAGCATTGCAACTAATGAGTTAGTTGTGGGATGATGTATTACGGAACGAATAAAGAGACTTGCCGGTAACGAGATTGAACTAGGTATTGGATACCGATGATCGAATCTCAGGCAAGTAACATACCAATGACAAAGGGAACAACGTATGTTGTTATGCGGTCTGACCGATAAAGATCTTCGTAGAATATGTAGGAGCCAATATGGGCATCCAGGTCCCGCTATTGGTTATTGACCGGAGACGTGTCTCGGTCATGTCTACATTGTTCTCGAACCGTAGGGTCCGCACGCTTAATGTTACGATGACAGTTATATTATGAGTTTATCAGTTTTGATGTACCGAAGGAGTTCGGAGTCCCGGATGAGATCGGGGACATGACGAGGAGTCTCGAAATGGTCGAGACGTAAAGATCGATATATTGGACGACTATATTCGGACATCGGAAAGGTTCTGAGTGGTTCGGGTATTTTTCGGAGTACCGGGGAGTTACGGGAATACGGGGGAAAAGTATTGGGCCTTATTGGGCCATACGGGAAAGAGAGGGGGGCTGCCTAGGGCAGACTGCGCGCCCCCCAAGGCCTAGTCCGAATTGGACTAGGGGGAGGGGCTGCGCCCCCTCCTTCCTTCCCTTCTCCTTTCCCCTTCCTTGTCTCCTACTCCTACTACATGGAAGGAATCCTAGTTGGACTAGGAAAAGGGGAATCCTACTCTCGGTGGGAGTAGGACTCCCTAGGGCGCGCCATAGAGAGGGCCGGCCCTCCCCTCCTCCACTCCTTTATATACGGGGGCAGGGGGCACCCCATAGACACAAGTTGATCTTCGTGATCGTTCCTTAGCCGTGTGCGGTGCCTTCCTCCACCATATTCCACCTCGGTCATATTGTAGCGGTGCTTAGGCGAAGCCCTGCGACGGTTGAACATCAAGATCGTCACCACGTCATCGTGCTGACGGAACACCTCCCCGATGCTTTGCTGGATCGGAGCCCGGGGAGCGTCATCGAGCTGAACGTGTGCCAAGAACTCGGAGGTGCCGGAGTAACGGTGCTTGGATCGGTTGGACCGGGAAGACGTACGACTACTTCCTCTACGTTGCGTCAACGCTTCCGCTTCGGACTATGAGGGTACGTAGACAACACTCTCCCCTCTCGTTGCTATGCATCACCATGATCTTGCGTGTGCGTAGGAAATTTTTTGAAATTACTACGTTCCCCAACAGTGGCATCCGAGCCAGGTTTTATGCGTTGATGTAATATGCACGAGTAGAACACAAGTGAGTTGTGGGCGATATAAGTCATACTGCTTACCAGCATGTCACACTTTGGTTCGGTGGTATTGTTGGATGAAGCGGCCCGGACCGACATTACGCGTACGCTTACGCGAGACTGGTTCTACCGACGTGCTTTGCACACAGGTGGCTGGCGGGTGTCAGTTTCTCCAACTTTAGTTTAATCGAGTGTGGCTATGCCCGGTCCTTGCGAAGGTTAAAACAGCACCAACTTGACAAACTATCGTTGTGGTTTTTGATGCGTAGGTAAGAACGGTTCTTGCTAAGCCTGTAGCAGCCACGTAAAACTTGCAACAACAAACTAGAGGACGTCTAACTTGTTTTTGCAGGGCATGTTGTGATGTGATATGGTCAAGACGTGATGAGATATAAGTTGTTGTATGAGATGATCATGTTTTGTTAAAGTTATCAGCAACTGGCAAAATCCTTATGGTTGTCTCTCTATTGCATAAGATGCAAGCGTCCAATAATTGCTTTACTTTATTGCTATGCGATAGCAATAGTTGCAAGAGCAATTGTTGGCGAGACAACCACGTGACGACACATTGATATAGATCAAGATGGAGATCATGGTGTCATGCCGGTCACGATATAGATCATGACAGTACTTTGGAGATGGAGATCAAAGAAGCAAGATGATGATGGCCATATCATGTCACATATTTTGATTGCATATGATGTTTATCTTTTATACATCTTATTTTTGCTTAGTTTGACGGTAGCATTTTAAGATGATCTCTCACTAATAATCAAGAAGTGTTCTCCCTGAGTATGCACCGTTGCGAAAGTTCTTCGTGCTGAGACACCACGTGATGATCGGGTGTGATAGGCTCTACGTTTCAAATACAACGGGTGCAAAACAGTTGCACACACGGAATACTCAGGTTAAACTTGACGAGCCAAGCATATACAGATATGGCCTCGGAACACGGAGACCGAAAGGTCGAGCGTGAATCATATAGTAGATATGATCAACATAGTGATGTTCACCAATGAAACTGCTCCATCTCACGTGATGATCGGACATGGTTTAGTTGATTTGGATCACGTAATCACTTAGAGGATTAGAGGGATGTCTATCTAAGTGGGAGTTCTTAAGTAATATGATTAATTGAACTTAAATTTATCATGAACTTAGTCCTGGTAGTATTTTGCAAATTATGTTGTAGATCAATAGCTCACGTTGTTGTTTCCCTGTGTTTATTTTGATATGTTCCTAGAGAAAATTGTGTTGAAAGATGTTAGTAGCAATGATGCGGATTGGATCCGTGATCCGAGGTTTATCCTCATTGCTGCACAGAGGAATTATGTCCTTGATGCACCGCTAGGTGACAGACCTATTGCAGGAGCAGATGCTAACGTTATGAATGTTTGGCTAGCTAAATATGATGACTACTTGATAGTTTAGTGCACCATGCTTAACGGCTTAGAATCGGGACTTCAAAGACGTTTTGAACGTCATGGACCATATGAGATGTTCCAGGAGTTGAAGTTAATATTTCAAGCAAATACCCGAGTTGAGAGATATGAAGTCTCCAACAAGTTCTATAGCTAAAAGATGGAGGAGAATCGCTCAACTAGTGAGCATGTGCTCAGATTGTCTGGGTACTACAATCGCTTGAATCAAGTGGGAGTTAATCTTCCAGATAAGATAGTGATTGACATAATTCTCTAGTCACCATCACCAAGTTAGTAGAACTTCGTGATGAACTATAGTATGCAAGGGATGACGAAAACGAATCCCGAGCTTTTCATGATGATGAAATCGATGAAGGTAGAAATCAAGAAAGAGCATCAAGTGTTGATGGTTGACAAGATCACTAGTTTCAAGAAAAGGGCAAAGGGAAAAAGAGGAACTTCAAGAAAAACAGCAAGAAAGTTGCTGCTCATGTGAAGAAGCCCAAGTCTAGTCCTAAGCCTGAGACTAAGTGCTTCTACTGCAAAGGGACTGGTCACTGGAAGCGGAACTACCCCAAGTGATTGGCGGATAAGAAGGATGGCAAAGTGAACATAAGTATATTTGATATACATGTTATTGATGTGTACTTTACTAGTGTTTATAGCAACCCCTCAGTATTTGATGCTAGTTCAGTTGCTAAGAGTAGTAATTCGAAACGGGAGTTGCAGAATGAACAGAGACTAGTTAAGGGTGAAGTGACGATGTGTGTTGGAAGTGGTTCCAAGATTGATATGATCATCATCGCACACTCCCTATACTTTCAGGATTAGTGTTGAACCTAAATAAGTGTTATTTGGTGTTTGCATTGAGCATGAATATGATTTGATCATGTTTATTGTAATATTGTTATTCATTTAAGTAAAAGAATAAATTGTTGTTCTGTTTACATGAATAAAACCTTATATGGTTACACACCCAATGAAAATGGTTCATTGGATCTCGATCGTAGTGATACACATATTCATAATATTGAAACCAAAAGATGCAAAGTTAATAATGATAGTGCAACTTATTTGTGGCACTGCCGTTTAGGTCATATTGGTGTAAAGCGCATGAAGAAACTCCATGCTGATGGGTTTTCAGAATCACTTGATTATGAATCACTTGATGCTTGCGAACCATGCCTCATGGGCAAGATGACTAAAACGCCATTCTCCGGAACAATGGAGCGAGCAACTGACTTATTGGAAATAATACATACTGATGTATGCGATCCGATGAGTGTTGAGGCTTGCGACGGGTATCGTTATTTTCTGACCTTCACAGATGATTTAAGTAGATATGGGTATATCTACTTGATGAAACATAAGTCTGAAACATTTGAACAGTTCAAAGAATTTCAAAGTGAAGTGGAAAATCATTGTGACAAGAAGATAAGGTTTCCATGATCTGATCGCGGAGACGAATATTTGAGTTACGAGTTTGGTCTTCAATTAAAACAATATGGAATAGTTTCACAAATTCATGCCACTTGGAACACCACAGCACAATGGTGTGTCCGAACGTCATAACCATACTTTATTGGATATAGTGCAATCTATGATGTTTCTTACCGATATACTACTATCGTTTTGGGGTTATGCATTAAAGACAGCTGCATTCACGTTTAAAAGGGCACCATCTAAGTCCGTTGAGATGACACAATCTGAACTGTGGTTTGGCAAGAAACCAAAGTTGTCCTTTCTTAAAGTTTGGGATTGTGATGCTTATATGAAAAGGTTTCATCCTGATAAGCTCAAAACCAAATCGGAGAAATATGTCTTCATAGGATACCCAAAGGAAACTGTTGGGTACACCTTCTATCACAGATCTGAAGGCAAGACATTCGTTGCTAAGAATGGATCCTTTCCAGAGAAGGAGTTTCTCTCGAAAGAAGTGAGTGGGACGAAAGTAGAAAACTTGATAAGGTAATTGTACCTTCTCCCTTATTGGAAAGTAGTTCATCACAAAAAATCTGTTCTTGTGACTACTACACCAATTAGTGAGGAAGCTAATGATGATGATCATGTAACTTCAGATCAAGTTACTACCGAATCTCGTAGGTAAACCAGAGTGAGATCCACACCAGTGTGGTACGGTAATCCTGTTCTGGAATTCATGTTACTAGACCATGACGAACTTGCGAACTATGAGGAAGCGATGATGAGCCCAGATTCCGCGAAATGGTTTGAGGCCATGAAATCTGAGATATGATCCATGTATGAGAACAAAGTTTGGATTTTGGTTGACTTGCCCGATGATCGGCAAGCAATTGAGAATAAATGGATCTTCAAGAGGAATACGGACGCTGATAGTAGTGTTACTATCTACAAAGCTAGAATTGTCGCAAAAGGTTTTCGACAAGTTCAAGGTGTTGACTACGATGAGAGTTTCTCACTCGTATCTATGCTTGAGTCTGTCCGAATCATGTTAGTAATTTCCGTATTTTATGAAATCTGGCAAATGGATAAACAAAACTGCATTCCTTAATGGATTTATTAAAGAAGAGTTGTATATGATGCAACCAGAAGGTTTTGTCAATCCGAAAGGTGCTAACAAAATGTGCAAGCTCCAGCGATCCATCTGTGGACTAGTGCAAGCATCTCGGAGTTGGAATATATGCTTTGATGAGTTGATTAAAGCATATAGTTTTATACAGACTTGTGGTGAAGCCTGTATTTACAAGAAAGCGAGTGGGAGCACTACAGCATTTCTGATAAGTATATGTGAATGACATATTGTTGATCGGAAATAATGTAGAATTATTCTGTAAAGCATAAAGGAGTGTTTGAAAGGAGTTTTTCAAAGAAAAACTTCGGTGAAGCTGCTTACATATTGAGCTTCAAGATCTATAGAGATAGATCAAGACGCTTGATAAGTTTTTTCAATGAGTACATACCTTGACAAGATTTTGAAGTAGTTCAAAATGGAGCAGTCAAAGAAAGAGTTCTTGCCTGTATTACAAGGTGTGAAGTTGAGTAAGACTCAAAGCCCGACCACGGTAGAAGATAGAAAGAGAATGAAAGTCATTCCCTATGCCTTGGCCATAGGTTCTATAAAGTATGTCATGCTGTGTACCAGATCTATTGTATACCCTGCATTGATTTGGCAAGGGAGTACAATAGTGATCTAGGAGTAGATCACTGGACAGCGGTCAGAATTATCCTTAGTGAAATAAGGATATGTTTCTCGATTATGGACATGACAAAAAGGTTCGTCGTAAAGGGTTACGTCTATGCAAGTTTTTGACACTGATCCAGATGATTCTAAGTCTCAATCTGGATACATATTGAAAGTGGGAGCAATTAGCTAGAGTAGCTCCGTGTAGAGCATTGTAGACATAGAATTTTGCAAAATACATACGGATCTGAATTTGGCAGGCCCGTTGACTAAATTTCTCTCACAAGCAAAACATGATCACTCTTTGGGTGTTAATCACATAGCGATGTGAACTAGATTATTGAATCTAGTAAACCCTTTGGGTGTTAGTCACATGGAGATGTGAACCAATCACATAAAGATGTGAACTATTGGTGTTAATCACATAGCGATGTGAACTAGATTATTGACTCTAGTGCAAGTGGGAGACTGAAGGAAATATGCCCTAGAGGCAATAATAAAGTTATTATTTATTTCCTTATTTCATGATAAATGTTTATTATTCATGCTAGAATTGTATTAACCGGAAACATAATACATGTGTGAATACATAGACAAACAGAGTGTCACTAGTATGCCTCTACTTGACTAGCTCGTTAATCAAAGATGGTTATGTTTCCTAACCATGGACAAAGAGTTGTTATTTGATTAACGGGATCACATCATTAGTTGAATGATCTGATTGACATGACCCATTCCATTAGCTTAGCACCCGATCGTTTAGTATGTTGCTATTGCTTTCTTCATGACTTATACATGTTCCTATGACTATGAGATTATGCAACTCCCGTTTGCCGGAGGAACACTCTGTGTGCTACCAAACGTCACAACGTAACTGGGTGATTATAAAGGAGCTCTACAGGTGTCTCCAAAGGTACATGTTGGGTTGGCGTATTTCGAGATTAGGATTTGTCACTCCGATTGTCGGAGAGGTATCTATGGGCCCTCTCGGTAATGCACATCACTTAAAGCCTTGCAAGCATTGCAACTAATGAGTTAGTTGTGGGATGATGTATTACAGAACGAGTAAAGAGACTTGCCGGTAACGAGATTGAACTAGGTATTGGATACCGACGATCGAATCTCAGGCAAGTAACATACCAATGACAAAGGGAACAACGTATGTTGTTATGCGGTCTGACCGATAAAGATCTTCGTAGAATATGTAGGAGCCAATATGGGCATCTAGGTCCCGCTATTGGTTATTGACCGGAGACGTGTCTCGGTCATGTCTACATTGTTCTCGAACCGTAGGGTCCGCACGCTTAACGTTACGATGACAGTTATATTATGAGTTTATCAGTTTTGATGTACCGAAGGAGTTCGGAGTCCTGGATGAGATCGGGGACATGATGAGGAGTCTCGAAATGGTCGAGACGTAAAGATCGATATATTGGACGACTATATTCGGACATCGGAAAGGTTCTGAGTGGTTCGGGTATTTTTCGGAGTACCGGGGAGTTACGGGAATACGGGGGAAAAGTATTGGGCCTTATTGGGCCATACAGGAAAGAGAGAGGGGCTGCCTAGGGCAGACCGCGCGCCCCCCCAAGGCCTAGTCCGAATTGGACTAGGGGGAGGGGCTGCGCCCCCTCCTTCCTTCCCTTCTCCTTTCCCCTTCCTTGTCTCCTACTCCTACTACATGGAAGGAATCCTAGTTGGACTAGGAAAAGGGGAATCCTACTCCCGGTGGGAGTAGGACTCCCTAGGGCGCGCCATAGAGAGGGCCGGCCCTCCCCTCCTCCACTCCTTTATATACGGGGGCAGGGGGCACCCCATAGACACAAGTTGATCTTCGTGATCGTTCCTTAGCCGTGTGCGGTGCCCCCCTCCACCATATTCCACCTCGGTCATATTGTAGCGCTGCTTAGGCGAAGCCCTGCGACGGTTGAACATCAAGATCGTCACCACGCTGTTGTGCTGACACAACTCCTCCCCAATGCTTTGCTGGATCGGAGCCCGGGGAGCGTCATCGAGCTGAACGTGTGCCAAGAACTCGGAGGTGCCGGAGTAACGGTGCTTGGATCAGTTGGATCGGGAAGACGTACGACTACTTCCTCTATGTTGCGTCAACGCTTCCGCTTCGAACAACGAGGGTACGTAGACAACACTCTCCCCTCTCGTTGCTATGCATCACCATGATCTTGCGTGTGCGTAGGAATTTTTTTGAAATTACTACGTTCCCCAACACAAAGTTGCTAAAATCTGCCAAGAACTAAAATTGGGAAAAGGATAAGTTTTATTTGGTCAAGTAGTCTAATCACCCCCCCTCTAGACATACTTTCGATCCTACAAGTGGTATCAGCGCTTTGGTTTCCATTTGCTTCGATTTCCATAGCTTTTGGTAGTCATAGCCTTGGTTTCACAACCTAGGAGAGTATGGCGTCTAGCGAGGGAAATTACCACCGTAGAGGTCCTTACTTTGATGGTACTAATTTTGCTAGTTGGAAGCATAAGACGAAATGCATATTCTTGGACATAACCCCGCCGTATGGGATATTATGTGTATTGGCTTGCAAGGTGAATTATTTGATGGGAGAGAACCGAACCGTGAAGCTACCGCGGAAGAGTTGAAGATGTTGCAATACAATGCTCAAGCTTGTGATATCCTCTTCAACGGATTGTGCCCCGAAGAATTCAACAAAATCAGCCGTCTTGAGAATGCAAAGGAAATTTGGGATACTTTGATTGATATGCACGAAGGTGCCGACTCCGTCAAGGAATCCAAGTTGCATGTGCTTCAAAGTCAGCTTGACAAGTTCAAAATGAAGGATGGTGAAGGTGTCGCTGAAATGTACTCTAGGCTTGCTCTTATCACAAATGAGATCGCCGGCTTAGGAAGTGAAGAGATGACCGACAAATTCATCATCAAGAAGATCCTAAGAGCTTTGGACGGAAAATATGACACCGTATGCACATTGATCCAAATGATGCCCAATTACAAAGATCTCAAGCCAACAGAAGTCATTGGAAGAATTGTTGCTCATGAGATGTCACTCAAGGATAAGGAGGAGCTCCATAGAAAGTCAAGTGGTGCTTACAAAGCCTCATGTGAAGCTCCCACATCATCAAGTGAAAAACAAACCTTCAATGAAGAATTGAGCCTAATGGTGAAGAACTTCAACAAGTTCCACAAGAGTAGAAGCAAAGAGAGAAGTTCCAAGTCAAGGTCCTACAATGACAAAAGATCTTCTAGTCGAGAGCGAAATTGCTACAATTGTGGAAGACCCGGACACTATTCCAATGAGTGTACGGCACCCTACAAGAGAAGAGAAGATTCTCCAAAAAGAAGAAGTAGAAGAGAAGAATCACCATCAAGAGAGAGAAGGAGTAGAGATGATCGTTATGAACGAAGAACATCTCAGAGAAGCAAGGATTCGGAAAGAAAGGACAAGTCATCAAGGAGCTACACAAAATGAAGACATCAAGCTCATGTTGGTGAATGGGTATCCGGCTCCGACTCTGAAAATCACTCCGAGAGAAGCTATCACTCCGACTCCGAATATACTCAAGATGAAGGTGTTGCCGGTCTAGCACTTGTGTCAACCAACTCCTACGACATATTTGATTCACCAAATGAAGGACTTGGAAGATGCTTCATGGCTAAAGGCCCAAAGGTATCACACCCCGAGTATGTTGATTTCAATAGTGATGAAGATGACTTGTTAGGTGATGATGATTTACTTGTTGACAACTCTCGTGATGAATACTATGATGAAACGTCAATTAATCATGCTAATCAAGATAAAATGAATGACAATGATAAGGAGAAGATTGAGTTTCTAACTAAAGAACTAAACACTCTTAAGTTAGCTCTTGAAACTATCTTAGGAGATCATCGAGAACTTTGAAGGACTCATGAGAAATTACGTTTTGAAAAGCTCAACCTTGAGCAAGAGCATGAGTTCTTAAAGGCAATCAATGATGATCTTCGCAAGAAAAGTTCTTCTTACATTGCCAAGCGTTTACTCTTATCCACTTACATGCCTCAAGTCAAGTCTAGTAACAAGAACAAGAAAGATTCTTCCTCTAGTAGTAACAATAATCATGCTAAATCCAATGTTGTTGCTTCTAGTAGTTATCTTGATTCCACTAATGATTCTCTTAGCCAAGTTACACTTGAGCAAGAAAATAGCTTATTGAAGGGAATTATAGAGAAAAGTGTTTACAAGAGCCTTTCCAGGAGTAAGTAATTCGAGGAAATTGTACGCAAGCAAGGAAGGCACCGGAAGAACCAAGGTGTTGGTTTTGAACAAAAGTTCAATGCCAATGGAGTTGAGTAGGAAGAAGATCAATACCCCAAGACGAAGTTTGTTCCTCAACAAAAGAAGTATGATCCTACTTCCTTCAAAGGGACACAAGCTCAAGACGATCTTCCACCACAAGACCACAAGCAAAAAGGCAAGGATAAGCTTCAAGAGGAAATTGATGCATTTGAAGAAGCACCCAAGGCCTTGGTCAAGTGGGTTCCCAAGACTACATCAAGTTCTACTTCATCAAGTACGACTACAACTCCAAGGATTCCCATCAAGATAATGTGGATCCCAAAGAAGAAGAACTAGAGAATTCCTGAGGGTGACTCCGCCAACATACTTCACTCTTATCATTTTGGCAAGAACAAGTGCAATCAACTTCCACATCTTGCACTAGTTCAAGGAGTCACAAACCCTCTTGTTGGTAAGGCAAGGGACAAGGTAACCTAATGCTATCATAGACATCATCTTGTGTGTGCATCACTCTATGTCTATGGATATCATTGTTTGTTCCTTGTGGGACTAACCCGTGTAGGTATTGAAAGTGCAACTCACTCCAAAGGATTGCTCCAAATGATCTACATCAACATTGAGCATCCACATCTTCAACACCTACATGAAGTCATCATCGACAAAACCCAAGGTTAGTTCATCCCTCTTAGGGGGGATCTCACATCTAGGGGGAGCTTTACTCTAAGAATTGAGCTAAAGCAACTCTAATGGTGTGAACACAACAACGCTTTATGTAAAAGTGGTAACCCCACTTGTGCTTAAACGATGAGTATGACCTATGATCAAATGTTCTCATTTGACTCCTAAGTCAATATACTCATATATAGATGACCTAGTCATCGCCAATTGCTTGATAGATGCTAGAATTCGTTGTGCATGCTTTGCCACATATTTCATTTGCCATTTTATTGTGTGAGAATGTTGGTTGCATAATTTACTCATTCGAGGACATCCACTTGTTGTTTTGATTGCTTGGTTCCTTTTTCTTTTGGCAAGTGGATGGACAAGAATGCCTAAGAACCTTCTCTAGCTATCTATGCTTTTCTTGTCTCAAACTCTATTCATGCTACATCACAAAGTTTGATCAAGTCAGATTCGAACCACTCTGTGTGAGGAGCACTCGGAGTCCCCGATTCGTCATAGACTTAAACTTCCAAAACTTCTTTGTGCGTTTCGGTCTAACCGATTCATCCATTTCGGTCATATCGAGATCACTAAGTCGATCTAGGTTTTCAATCTCGGTGCAACCGATTTGAACTTTTCGGTCACACCGAGTTGTTCCACTCGGTCACACCGACAGGGTCAGGCTATATATATATATCCCCGGGCCAAAATTTGGAAAATTTTCCGAACCCCTTCGCCCGCGCTCAGCCTGCTCTGCCTCCCTGGGTCTCCGGATCGTCCTCCTCATCGCCAGCTACCTCCCGCCGCTGGTCTCCGCCGCCGTCAACAGAAATCGTCTCCACCGTTGTTGCCGTAGCAGGTCCATCGCCGCACTTAGGGTATGGACTTGATCCTTGTGCTAATCTCACTCCGATTCCTAGCACATTGTTTTGCCATGCATCTTACCACGATTGAGATCACTCTATCCAGCGAAATCACTTCGTAGTTTAGTTGTGGATTGAAAATTTAGGGTTAGGTTTCCGCCAAAATCATCTCGGACCAACCAAGTTGTTGAAATTGGTTCCACCGATTTGGCTAAGGACATTGCACATGTGATTCTCGGTCTGACCGAGAATTGCAAATCGGTGTGACCGAGTTCAATTCTTTGTGAAACCCTAGCAGTCTCGGTGCCACCGAACTGTGACTCGGTCTGACCGAGTTCACTAGTTTTGGTTCCAAAAGCTGCTTCGGTATCACCGAGTTTTCAAATCGGTAGATCCGAAATGCTTTCTATGGAAAACTAAAACTAAGTTTTTGACTCATTCTTTTGCAAAAACCTTTGTACTTTGTGATGCTCATCCAATCTATCTCATCTATATCTATTCATAGGGTCTGTTGTCAGTGCTTGCATCATGTCAGATCAGAGTGACAGTCAGAACAAGTCTGAGAAGCAAGTTAACATGAGTGAGGGCACTAGTCCCTCTAGCAGCTATGATGATGGAAGTATGAGTACACCCAGCAACTTGCCTAAGACAGCCACCAGGACCAGAAAGAAGAGAACCTCAGATTTTGAGGATGAGGACTATGTGGCTGTTGAGGAAGAGGCCACCTCAAAGAGGAAAGTCCTGAAAAAGGAGTATGGCACAGCTGCTGCCACTAAGCCAGGAATGAGGACAAAGATTCCTGCCAAGAGAGTTCCTATGTCAAAGGCCAGAACATCCACTCAAGAAACTTTGGGATCTGCACCCAAAGAACAGGTTGTGGTAGAGAAGAAAAGAAAGGAAAGGGTCAAGAAGACCACTGCCAGAGTGCTTGGCAGATCATCAATTATGAGAGATGATCATGAAGAGGAAGAGGTTGCTGCACCAGCACCAGCACCTAAAGCTCAAAAGCTTATGGGAGATGCTATAAGATCAGGGGCTGCTCCATCTAAGCCCAAAGAAGCTCCCAAGGCAGCTACTCCAAAACCCAAAACTGCACCCAAGAGGAGTACAAGGAATATTCTAGCTGCAGAGAAGAACAAGGCCCCAGTGCCTAAAGCTGCTATAGAAGAAGAAGATGATGAGTCACATGTCTTGAGGAAGTTAAAGCCCAAAATTCCAGATCACAATGATGCTCATCCAGTAGCTGAGGACATGAAGCTCAGGAAGGATGCAGGACTCAGACAGTGGAGATTGACTGATCCCTATGCAGTCAGGAGAAGAACTGCTGTGGACTACAGGTTCTATACAAAGGAACAGCAGGACTTCTATGAGACAGTGTTGCTTGACAAGAAGCCTATAGTCTGTGATATGAGATGGGTGGACTGGGAGTACATCAGGGAAAATGAATAACACTATCCTGGAGTCTATGATAGTTTCAAGTCTTGTGGAGTAGAGGACTTTGTTGGGCAGAAGCTCACAAAGTGGAATGATGAGCTTATTATGAAGTTCTACTCCATAGCTCATTTCTACCCAGACGGAAGGATTGTCTGGATGTCTGAAGGTACTAGGTACCAGTCAACAGTTGAAGAATGGGCAAAATTGATCAATGCTCCTAAGGAGAATGAAGATAACTTGGATGTCTATGCCAAGAAGAAGAAGGATCACAACACCATGGCACTATGTACAGAGAGATCCCAGATGCTGCTCTTGAGACACACAAATTTGGATCAGTACATTACCTTCTGTCAGGTTTGCCAACAATCAACTGGATCCTCAGGCACACTCTATTGCCAAAGTCAGGTGATCACAAGATGATTAGAGGCCATGCAATTAACCTGCTTCACATATTTGATGTGCCTCAAAAGTTCAAAGTCATGAGCCTAATTGTGGAAACTATAAAGAGAACAGCTGCAGATCAGAAGAGAAGTTGTGGGTATGCCCCATAGATCCAGGAGCTAATCAACTCCAAGATGGGCACTGGCACATATCTCTTGGACAATGAACATATGCCCATCTACCCAGACTTTGAGGACAACACTGTGGTGATGGATGAGAATGAACCATCTTCTGTGCAAGCACAAGCAAAGAGGGAGAAGGCAAGGACTGGAAAGGCTGCAAAGATGCCAACCATTGATGAGACATCTCAGTATCTTCTGAAGAGCAAGCAAGATCAGCTTGGCTACTTGATTGCCTCCACTCTGAGGATTGAGAAGGGATTTGCCACCCTGACTCAAAACCGGGAGAGCTTGGAGAGGATCATGGAGCAGAAGTTCTATGATTTAGATGTGAAGGTCACTGAGATACATTCAGTTGTTGAGAAACTTCGGGATGAAGTGCAGGAGAAGAAGGGCAAGTCTACCACTGATGCTTTTGCTAGAGTGCCCAGAGGACAGAGATCTGCTGCAGTGCCAGTTACAGACACGAGAGCAACTTCATCTGCACCAGCTACAGCTTCAGTGCCACCAGCTCCAACACCCACTCCACCAGCTCCATCTACATCAACTGATGCCTTCGTCCTTGGAGTTTTATCTACACCACCACCTAAAGACCAAGCCTGAGAGTCGATTTAGCACTATGCATTTTTATGAACTTTTTGGTAACTTGTTGCCAAAGGGGGAGAAAATGTATAGATCATAGGCTTCGAGAGAGAGTGTTGCTCTTTGTTCTCTCTTGTTGTTTGGTGGTTGAACTTTGTTATTTGCTTGTTTGAGATACTTTATGCTTTTGTGTGATACTTGGATGATCATGTGTTTGATCATATGCTACCTTAATGCTTGTTGGATGACATTATCCTTTTATATCCCCATATGATCATTCACTTTGCTTGGTGATGAGTGCATGTATTTAATTATTATCATTTTGAGCGCTCCACCAAGATGTATGTGACATGGAAGAGTAACCCATGATCCCAACTCATTGTGCATTTGCAGTCCAAAGCAAATCTTAAACAATGCACAGGGGGAGCTCTTGCTTTTCACATACTTCTCAAAGCGATAATGTTTCTCATTCTTATTATCATTTGTCAAAGCTTTGATCTATATGTCATCATCAATTACCAAAAAGGGGGAGATTGAAAGTGCAACTATCCCTAGGTGGTTTTGGTAATTCCTAACAACATATAGCTCATTGAGCTAATGCTATTTCAAGATTAATAGTTCATGAAAGCTCAATGATTGGCATGGCATGGATGAGAAAAGTGGACCCCTCAAAATGCGAAGGACAAAAGGATTGGCTCAAACTCAAAGCTCAAGACTCTACATTTTCTATTTTAGTGATCCAAGATCACATTGAGTCTATAGGAAAAGCCAATACTATCAAGGAGGGATGAGGTGTTGCTTAATGAGGCTCTTGCTCAAGATGCATAGTGATGTGCTCCAAAGCCCTCAACTACTTTCTCACATCCACATATGACCTAAACCAAAAGTCAAACTCGGCCCCACCGATTCTTTCTATCCGGCGCCATCGAGTTCAGATGTCATAGCCACTGCCACAAACCCTAGGCAAATCGGTCTCACCGATAGGGATCTCGGTCTCATTGAGATGGGATTGTAATCTCTCTGTTTCCCTTCGCAATGTTTCGGTCCCACCGAGATTGCAATGTAAACTCTCTATTTCCCTTTCGTAACATTTCGGTCTCATCGAAATGAGCGAATCGGTCCCACCGAGTTTACCTGACCAACTCTCTGGTTAGCTTATTACCAAAATCGGTCTCACTGAGTTTGTGTAATCGTTCTCACCGAGATTACGTTATGCCCTAACCCTAACCATATCGGTCCTACCGAGTTGCATGTCGGTCCCACCAAAAATCCTAACGGTCACTAGATTTGCTGAATCGGTCCGACCGAGTTTATCAATTCGGTCCCACTGAGATTGGCAAGTTGTGTGTAACGGTTAGATTTTGTGTGGAGGCTATATATACCCTCCACCTCCTCTTCATTCATGGAGAGAGCTATCAGAACAAACCTACACTTCCAACTTACTTTTTCTTAGAAAGAACTACCTACACTTGTGTTGAGGCCAAGATATTCCATTCCTATCATATGAATCTTGATCTCTAGCCTTCCCCAAGTTGCTTTCCACTCAAATCTTCTTTCCACCAAATCCATATCCTGTGAGAGAGAGTTGAGTGTTGGGGAGACTATCATTTGAAGCACAAGAGCAAGGAGTTCATCATCAACACACCATTTGTTACTTCTTGGACAGTGGTGTCTCCTAGATTGGCTAGGTGTCACTTGGGAGCCTCCGATAAGATTGTGGAGTTGAACCAAGGAGTTTGTAAGGGCAAGGAGATCGCCTACTTCAGGAAGATCTACCCTAGTGAGGCAAGTCCTTTGTGAGCGACGGCCTTGGTGGGATAGACAATGTTGCTTCTTCGTGGACCCTTCGTGGGTGGAGCCCTCCGTGGACTTGCGCAGCCGTTACCCTTCACGGGTTGAAGTCTCCATCAACGTGGATGTACGATAGCAGCACCTATCGGAACCACGACAAAAACATATGTGCCTCCTATTGCGTTTGAATCCTCCAAACCCTTCCCTTTACATTCCCGCAAGTTGCATGCTTTACTTTCTGCTGCTCATATACTCTTTGCATGCTTGCTTGAATTGTGTTAAGATTGTTTGACTTGTCCAAAGTTGGTAAAATCTGCCAAGAACTAAAATTGGGAAAAGGATAAGTTTTATTTGGTCAAGTAGTCTAATCACCCCCCCCCCTCTAGACATACTTTCGATCCTACAGAAATACTTACTCTACTTTGTTGCATCACCCTTTCCTCTTGAAGGGAAAAACCAACGCAAGCTCAAGAGGTAGCAGGGTGCGGTGGTGACATGCCAGGGGTGACACACGGGCCATCTCCTCCTTCTGGAGGTCGAGGTTTGGTGGCTACAAGTTTAGATTTGTAGCTGGATATCTCCAGTGAGGATGGTGCAAGGCTGCCAGATAGCCCGGGCTTTTGGTAGCACCAACAATCTCACATTTGTTTTCTTTGTCTTGCACAACAACAATGGCCTCTTCATTGGTGGTGGCCCACATTGCCAAGCCCACATTGCATGTTGGCAGCTCAGAGCATTGCTACCGCGAGTCAATGTCCGTGTCAGCATTGTGTGCATGATTAGATGTCTTCAGAGTCATACCTTCTTGTCTTGGAGAAACTAGGCTACATCAACTTTATCAATAGGAGCTATGGAGGGGCCGACTCAGAAAGTGGACGTGACAACACATGGAGGCTTTAGTTTGGTATTACTCTTCATCTTCGAGTACCGTGTCTCAAAAGTCCAAGCTGAAAACCATAGGTGTGATATTAATTGGTTGTACCTGGCAATGCGGTTTTTTCATGTCATTCTCCTTGTTAAAAGATTTCCTTGGAGGTTGCTCGAATTTGCTATTCAGGGTGAAAACCCTCCAACTTCCTTCAGTGGTTATATTTCGATGATGGGGGCGCCTTGAGTTGTACCAGCTTCGATTTAGAGAACCATTTTTTATCATGGTCTATGTGTTGTCGAGCGTAGTGCAAGGGGTTTCAGGGCCATGCCTTTTTTCCTTTTTAGTTTTGTGAATCCTCAATGTATCGACTTATTTTTTTTATATTGTGTTGTTACAGAATATGGGTATAACCGGCTTCCCTTTATCGAAAAACATCCTGAATGCATCACAACCGACTGATAACAAGATTAGATTTGCACGTGTCGCATCACGCATCTCAACCACTAGCTACCATAATCCCGCCCCATGTTCTTGTTCTCCTCTAGTGGCTACCATTGAAGTGACTGTCTGGGGCCCTGATGGCTCTATTTTATATGCATTTCAAGCTCATTTGCTGCATGTTATTGTAAGTGCATCTAGTGCCACCCCTAGTTGGTTTTGGAGTATTGACGACAAACCTAGTTGAGGGACTAATGTGTTTGTGAGAATTGTAGGATAACACAGGTAGAAGTCCCTCATGATTCGGTTTTTCTACCAGAGATGACCCCTAAAAATGTATGAAGACATTGAAGTCAAAGGTGGTATATGAAGATATTCACATTGAAGACTATGACAAGAGAAGACACGATATGAAGCCTATGGAGCTCGAAGACTTAGATCTTTCATAGTTCTTTTTCTTTTGTGTTGAGTCATAGGAACCACCGTACTATTAAGTGGGGTCCAAGAGAACCAGTCAGAATGACTGAAGTGATGCCTAAACCAAAAACCTATGTCTTCGAGTGAAGACAATCAGAGTGAATCTTGTCCAGAGTCAGACAAGTCAGCTTTGCTTGTAGCCCAAGTAAAGTTGTCGTGTGAGTTTGAAATCTGACCGTTGGAACACGTGTCAGTTCCTTAGTGACCCAGGGTCATTTCGGACAAATCAGGTCGGGTTGCCAAGTGGCTATAAATAGCCCACCCCCTACAACCATAAACGGTTGGCTGCTCAGATTGAAAGCACGACTTTTGTCGTTTGAGAGCAACCCACCTCGAAGCCTTTGAGAGAGAATTCCTTGCGAGGATAAAGACCTAACCACCAGAGCCAGAGAGAATTGGGCATCACTTAAGTCTTCTTGTCTGTGTGATCTGAAGACTTATTACACTTGAGGACTGTGCATCCTCCAGCCGGTTAGGCGTCGCGCTCTGAGCTTCCAAGAGACATTGTGGATTTCCAGTGAACGAAGTCTGTGAAGGTTTGGGAGTCTACCTTGAAGACTTACCAGAGTGATTGGGCGAGGTCTATGTGACCTTAGCTCAAGGAGAATACGGTGAGGACTGGGTGTACTGAGCTGCGTGTTCAGGACTGGGTGTCCGGGACTATGTGTCCTAAGGTTTAAATACCTAGCCGCTCCAACCAGACGTACAGTTGTCACAGCAACTGGAACTGGTTCAACATATCATTGTCTTCAATGAGTCACTGGTTTCATCTTCACTTCACGTTACTTACTGTTACTCCTTGTGAAGTCATTGTATGTTTGCTCTATCATTTGTCTTCACTAAGTGACTGCGTGTTCTGTTTGGCTTCACAATATCTTCCTATCTGATCCTTACTACCTAGCTGCTATTAGTCTTTGTGCTTTCACTTCATTAAATACTTGACTATGGTTTGCCTAGTGTAGTCTACCTTCCGCTGCATGGTAATAGGTCTATTTTTATCGTTTGTCTTCAAAACTCCCATGTTCTGAAGACTTTCATAAATATCGCCTATTCACCCCCCCCCCTCTAGTCGATATAACGCACTTTCAGTTATCTCCATATATCATATCCAACCAACTACTTGTCCATTATGCTTGATTTCTAGTTATACACTTTTCATTGTGAGTTGAATAGTTTGTAGTTTTTTGTTGGTTTTTATTGGGGTTCTTTGTTTTTTTTTGTTTATAGGAGCAACCATGGACTAAGCACGAAGAGGTGAAGGTTGGGTTCAATACGAAAGACTTCTAAGCACCTGACTTAGGGAGTTTAGAGTGTCAAATATGACCTTTTCAGAGTGCTCAAATTAAATATCCAATGTCACAAGTGTGTCCTTCTCATTCACGTGATTCCAACAAGCCCAAGAACGCCCAAATCAGAGTTCATATGAAGAAATGGTGGCCAATATACTAAAGTGGTCATAGACAATGAAGACGTCATGTACAACAGAGCTCAGCCGTACCAGCGGTCATACCAACCCCAGAAAGCAAAAAAATCACCTAGATCTTACACGACTCTTTGTGGATTTCATTCCCATTTGTTCCATGCATTCCTTGGCCATCAACGAAGGTATTGGGATTGGATTTGAATCATCTAGAGCCCTTGGATCAAAGAGGAGAGTCTACATCCATGTAGGAGACGCGTGGAGGCCGGCTATACAATCACCATCACCATCTATAGCCATCCATCTCCTGTGCTGCTTCAAGACCACCTCCACCATAGAAGAAAAGCCAAGACAAGAAGAACAAATAGGAGGCTCTGCTATCGCGCCACACCGGCGGGTCGGTGCCATCTCCATCAACACTGCCATGCCTTTCTCCTTCCCTGACTTGGTCGGCTTGTACTTTGATCTTCTCCTCTATGTTTACCATTTACACTAGTAAGCTTGCACGTGCAACGCACGTCTTGATGGATATTACAATCAGACATGAGAATCACGTGCATAGAAAAACAATTTGATAGCAGTAAGAATACTACAAATCAACATATAATATAAATGAGCTTTAAGAAACACTATAACTTACAATTATATGCATCGAGCAACAACACAAGTAATTATCTCAGTATTCCTGATAAGCTTATGTGGTTCTCATGGATGTTGTCTTCAGCTTCATTCTTGATGTAGTCATGGAAGTGCACCAAAAATTGTGTTATGAGAATCAACATTCATGCCCTGTATTTGGCACTATACATACTAACATAGTTTTGATCAAAGGAGTAAGCAAGCATCATGACCATCATCGTGCACGGAATTATACATGGCCAAGACATATTAGAGTAATAAATCTGCCATGTTAACTTATTGACATGTCCTAGGTGCTAATAAATAATAATTATGTGACCCAATAAGTGCCTCTGCCACTCTTGGGATTACATAAGGCTCAGCCACTAAGAACTTACATGACAATTTCAGGAAAGAATGTAACTACTTGCAATCTAGAAGCAACAGCAAATATATTAGATATTGTTGCTTGCATATTATTTCTTGTCCATGGTCATATGCATGAAAGGGTTTCTAGCACACACTTTAGATATTCTGTAACATGATATTACATAGAAAAATGAAGCATTGGGATTTTCACGTGTAACATCGACAATATATACATGCAGTTGCCTCAAACGACCATATGATCTTACAAATGAAAGCACAAAACTAAAAAGGAACATATAAGAAATGTGATTCATATAGTATTTCATTACCAACAGGGCACAAAAAATGAAAAAGAAACAAAATCACAAGTCCAAGTCTTCGCACGTCTTTTTATAAGTGCAGCCTTAACTGAAAACCTGAAAGTAAACTAAAATGAGCATGCTTTTATAAAAAATAGCAAATATATATGTTGCAAGTATGAAGTTTGTAGTTTGTAATTCATTTCTTTACATCATAAATGTATACATTGTTTTTCATCCTTTGGCAAGGAGTGATAAAAGGCATAGTCCTAAATGTGAACTAAATTTTAATGAGACATAAATTTATTAGCTAGATAATGTTTCAGTCGACCTTGTTTGAGAGGAAGCACCACTATCCATTATTCTGTTATTCAGCTAAAAAAATAGAAAATGAGTATTTCCAATAGCTAGTCATTATCTCTGTATCTCTGAATTTCTTGTACAATCATTGTGTGCTTGTTCAAAACAGATCCCCTGAACTTCAAATTCTACATTTATTTAATTAGAAAATCTAATTTTATAACATTGTTGGATGCTCTATGGTTTCAGAGTAATTGACTATGAAAGGAAGTGACAGAGCAACGTAAAACTAGTAGGATATACACATATGAGTTCTGTGAAATACATGTATTACAAATTGGCCCGTGAATTTTTTTCCACTTAAATCAAAAGGAGGCAACAAGCAAACTTTAAATACTTGTGCACCTTGCCTTCTATTATCAGTCACAAAACCATATAGAGATTGCCCAAATTCAAAATAAATTGGGACAAGCATGCAAGTTTTACCATATCCAGTTTCATGTAAGTGGCTGCGTCATTCAAGCCACCTGTTTTTAAACAAGACTTAAAAAGATAAATTTCCTTTCAAATTTACTATTGTAACATGTTAAAAAAGGAGATGAGGAAAAGAGCATAGTAACATAGCCGAGCACTTTCCATATTAACTCAAGTTCATGCTGATAGAAATCTTGGAAATAATCATTTCTATATGTAACTTTGTAGTGCTTTATCGCATCCACTGAACTATGTCCTGGACTTGGTCTATATATTAAATCATTTCAGCTTTTGGATTGTTGTCATACAACCTATCTTTATAATACAGTGTACAAAAACTGAAAATTTTCAGACTTCGGCTCTCGCTAGCTCCGCTCTCGCTCCTCTGCACCGCAGGCCACTCCGGCCGCGGCGGCCACAAATCCCGGCCTTAATGGTCGCCGCCCCGTCCCACCTCGGCTGCTCCTCCACGCGGGCGCTCCCCCCACCCTGCGGTTCCTCGTCGTCGCGCGGTCCGTCCGGGGCCCCGCCCTCGCCATCATCTCCAGCTGCCACCGTCCCGGGCTCAGATCCAGCTTCGACGCTGCGAATCCTACGGCGGGACGGAGATTGCCCGTCAGATCTGGGCGCGTCACCCATCAATGGGCTTGGGCGCCTTAAATCCATGGTGGTCGCCCCATCCCCTGCTGCCAACTCCTCCCCCTCGGGGGCGATCTTGGCTGGACGGAGGTCAGATCCCGGAAAGGGGGGCGTGCCGGATCTGGACCTGCGGTTCGTCCGCGCCCCTCCTCGGAGCGCCGCTCGGACCGCCATAGGGACTTCAATGCTCGCTCCGGTCGTGACGTCTTTTTAAGCAGGTTCATGTTGGGATTCGTAGTAATTTCAAAAAAATTCCTACGCGCACACAGGATCATGTGATGCATAGCAACGAGAGGAGAGTGTTGTCTACGTACCCAACGCAGACCGACTGCGGAAGCGATGACACGACGTAGAGGAAGTAGTCGTACGTCTTCACGATCCAACCGATCAAGTACCGAAACTACAGCACCTCCGAGTTCGAGCACACGTTCAGCTCGATGACGATCCCCGGACTCCGATCCAGCAAAGTGTCGGGGAAGAGTTTCGTCAGCACGACGGCGTGGTGACGATCTTGATGAACTACAGCAGCAGGGCTTCGCCTAAACTCCGCTACAGTATTATCGAGGAATATGGTGGCAGGGGGCACCGCACACGGCTAAGGAATCGATCACGTGGATCAACTTGTGTCAACTTGTGTGTTTAGAGGTGCCCCTGCCTCCGTATATAAAGGAGGAGAGGAGGGGAGGCTGGCCGGCCAAGGGGGGGAGGCGCAGGAGAGTCCTACTCCCTCTGGGTGTAGGATTCCCCCTCCAATCCTAGTCCAACTAGGATTCCTCGGAGGGGAAAAGAGGAGGAGGGGGCCGGCCACCTCTCCTAGTCCTAATAGGACTAGGGGAAGGGGGTGGCGCGCAGCCCATCTAGGGCAGCCCCTTCTCTTTTCCACTAAGGCCCACTATGGCCCAAATAGCTCCCGGGGGGTTCCGGTAACCCTCTCGGTATTCCGGTAAAATCCCGATTTCACCCGGAACACTTCCGATATCCAAATATAGGCTTCCAATATATCAATCTTTACGTCTCGACCATTTCGAGACTCCTCGTCATGTCCGTGATCACATCCGGGACTCCGAACAACCTTCGGTACATCAAAATGCATAAACTCATAATATAACTGTCATCGTAACCTTAAGCGTGCGGACCCTACGGGTTCGAGAACAATGTAGACATGACCGAGACACGTCTCTGGTCAATAACCAATAGCGGGACCTGGATGCTCATATTGGCTCCTACATATTCTACGAAGATCTTTATCGGTCAGACCGCATAACAACATACGTTGTTCCCTTTGTCATCGGTATGTTACTTGCCCGAGATTCGATCGTCGGTATCCAATACCTAGTTCAATCTCGTTACCGGCAAGTCTCTTTACTCGTTCCGTAATACATCATCTCACAACTAACATATTAGTTGTAATGCTTGCAAGGCTTATGTGATGTGTATTACCGAGAGGGCCCAGAGATACCTCTCCGACAATCGGAGTGACAAATCCTAATCTCGAAATACGCCAACCCAACATCGACCATTGGAGACACCTGTAGTACTCCTTTATAATCACCCAGTTACGTTGTGACGTTTGGTAGTACCCAACGTGTTCCTCCGGTAAACGGGAGTTGCATAATCTCATAGTCATAGGAACATGTATAAGTCATGAAGAAAGCAATAGCAACATACTAAACGATCGGGTGCTAAGCTAATGGAATGGGTCATGTCAATCAGATCATTCTACTAATGATGTGACCTCGTTAATCAAATAACAACTCATTGTTCATGGTTAGGAAACATAACCATCTTTGATTAACGAGCTAGTCAAGTAGAGGCATACTAGTGACACTCTGTTTGTCTATGTATTCACACATGTATTATGTTTCCGGTAAATACAATTCTAGCATGAATAATAAACATTTATCATGATTATAAGGAAATAAATAATAACTTTATTATTGCCTCTAGGGCATATTTCCTTCAGTCTCCCACTTGCACTAGAGTCAATAATCTAGATTACACTGTAATGACTCTAACACCCATGGAGCTTTGGTGTTGATCATGTTTTGCTCGTGGAAGAGGCTTAGTCAACGGGTCTGCAACATTCAGATCCGTATGTATCTTGCAAATCTCTATGTCTCCCACCTGGACTAGATCCCGGATGGAGTTGAAGCGTCTCTTGATGTGTTTGGTCCTTTTGTGAAATCTGGATTCCTTTGCCAAGGCAATTGCACCAGTATTGTCACAAAAGATTTTCATTGGACCCGATGCACTAGGTATGACACCTAGATTGGATATGAACTCCTTCATCCAGACTCCTTCATTTGCTGCTTCCGAAGCAGCTATGTATTCCGCTTCACATGTAGATCCCGCTACGACGCTTTGTTTAGAACTGCACCAACTGACAGCTCCACCGTTTAATGTAAACACGTATCCGGTTTGCGATTTAGAATCGTCCGGATCAGTGTCAAAGCTTGCATCAACGTAACCTTTTACGATGAGCTCTTTGTCACTTCCATATACGAGAAACATATCCTTAGTCCTTTTCAGGTATTTCAGGATGTTCTTGACCGCTGTCCAGTGATCCATTCCTGGATTACTTTGGTACCTCCCTGCTAAACTTATAGCAAGGCACACATCAGGTCTGGTACACAGCATTGCATACATGATAGAGCCTATGGCTGATGCATAGGGAACATCTTTCATATTCTCTCTATCTTCTGCCGTGGTCGGGCATTGAGTCTTACTCAATTTCACACCTTGTAACACAGGCAAGAACCCTTTCTTCGCTTGATCCATATTGAACTTCTTCAAAATTTTGTCAAGGTATGTGCTTTGTGAAAGTCCAATTAAGCGTCTTGATCTATCTCTATAGATCTTAATGCCTAATATGTAAGCAGCTTCACCGAGGTCTTTCATTGAAAAACTTTTATTCAAGTATCCCTTTATGCTATCCAGAAATTCTATATCATTTCCAATCAGTAATATGTCATCCACATATAATATCAGAAATGCTACAGAGCTCCCACTCACTTTCTTGTAAATACAGGCTTCTCCGAAAGTCTGTATAAAACCAAATGCTTTGATCACACTATCAAAACGTTTATTCCAACTCCGAGAGGCTTGCACCAGTCCATAAATGGATCGCTGGAGCTTGCACACTTTGTTAGCTCCCTTTGGATCGACAAAACCTTCTGGTTGCATCATATACAACTCTTCTTCCAGAAATCCATTCAGGAATGCAGTTTTGACATCCATTTGCCAAATTTCATAATCATAAAATGCGGCAATTGCTAACATGATTCGGACGGACTTAAGCATCGCTACGGGTGAGAAGGTCTCATCGTAGTCAATTCCTTGAACTTGCCGAAAACCTTTTGTGACAAGTCGAGCTTTGTAGACAGTAACATTACCATCAGCGTCAGTCTTCTTCTTAAAAATCCATTTATTCTCAATTGCTTGCCGATCATCGGGCAAGTCAACCAAAGTCCATACTTTGTTCTCATACATGGATCCCATCTTAGATTTCATGGCTTCAAGCCACTTTACGGAATCTGGGCTCACCATCGCTTCTTCATAGTTCGTAGGTTCATCATGATCTAGTAGCATGACCTCCAGAACAGGATTACCGTACCACTCTGGTGCGGATCTTACTCTGGTTGATCTACGCGGTTCAGTAGTATCTTGATCTGAAGTTTCATGATCATTATCATTGGCTTCCTCACTAACTGGTGTAGGTGTCACTGAAACAGTTTTCTGTGATGAACTACTTTCCAGTAAGGGAGCAGGTACAGTTACCTCGTCAAGTTCTACTTTCCTCCCACTCACTTCTTTCGAGAGAAACTCCTTCTCTAGAAATGATCCATTCTTAGCAACGAATGTTTTGCCTTCGGATCTGTGATAGAAGGTGTACCCAACAGTTTCCTTTGGGTATCCTATGAAGACACATTTCTCCGATTTGGGTTCGAGCTTATCAGGTTGAAGCTTTTTCACATAAGCATCGCAGCCCCAAACTTTAAGAAACGACAACTTTGGTTTCTTTGCCAAACCACAGTTCATAAGGCGTCGTCTCAACGGATTTTGATGGTGCCCTATTTAACGTGAATGCGGCCGTCTCTAAAGCATATCCCCAAAATGATAGCGGTAAATCAGTAAGAGACATCATAGATCGCACCATATCTAGTAAAGTACGATTACGACGTTCGGACACACCATTCCGCTGTGGTGTTCCGGGTGGCGTGAGTTGCGAAACTATTCCACAGTTTTTCAAATGTACACCAAACTCGTAACTCAAATATTCTCCTCCACGATCAGATCGTAGAAACTTTATTTTCTTGTTACGATGATTTTCAACTTCACTCTGAAATTCTTTGAACTTTTCAAATGTTTCAGACTTATGTTTCATTAAGTAAATATACCCATATCTGCTTAAATCATCTGTGAAGGTGAGAAAATAACGATATCCGCCACGAGCCTCAATATTCATCGGGCCACATACATCGGTATGTATGATTTCCAACAAATCTGTTGCTCTCTCCATAGTACCGGAGAACGGTGTTTTAGTCATCTTGCCCATGAGGCACGGTTCGCAAGTACCAAGTGATTCATAATCAAGTGGTTCCAAAAGTCCATCGGTATGGAGTTTCTTCATGCGTTTTATACCGATATGACCTAAACGACAGTGCCACAAATAAGTTGCACTTTCATTATCAACTCTGCATCTTTTGGCTTCAACATTATGAATATGTGTATTACTACTATCGAGATTCAATAAAAATAGACCACTCTTCAAGGGTGCATGACCATAAAAGATATTACTCATATAAATAGAACAACCATTATTCTCTGATTTAAATGAATAACCGTCTCGCATTAAACAAGATCCAGATATAATGTTCATGCTCAACGCAGGCACCAAATAACAATTACTTAGGTCTAATATTAATCCCGAAGGTAGATGTAGAGGTAGTGTGCCGACTGCGATCACATCGACTTTGGAACCGTTTCCCACGCGCATCGTCACCTCGTCCTTTGCCAGTGCCCGCTTATTCTGTAGTCCCTGTTTCGAGTTGCAAATATTAGCAACAGAACCAGTATCAAATACCCAGGTGCTACTGCGAGCTCTAGTAAGGTACACATCAATAACATGTATATCACATATACCTTTGTTCACCTTGCCATCCTTCTTATCCGCCAAATACTTGGGGCAGTTCCGCTTCCAGTGACCAGTCTGCTTGCAGTAGAAGCACTCAGTTTCAGGCTTAGGTCCAGACTTAGGTTTCTTCTCTTGAGCAGCAACTTGCTTGCCGTTCTTCTTGAAGTTCCCCTTTTTCTTCCCTTTGCCCTTTTTCTTGAAACTAGTGGTCTTATTAACCATCAACACTTGATGCTCCTTCTTGATTTCTACCTCCGCAGCTTTCAGCATTGCGAAGAGCTCGGGAATAGTCTTGTTCATCCCTTGCATATTATAGTTCATTACGAAGCTCTTGTAGCTTGGTGGCAGTGATTGGAGAATTCTGTCGATGACGCAATCATCCGGAAGATTAACTCCCAATTGAATCAAGTGATTATTATACCCAGACATTTTGAGTATATGCTCACTGACAGAACTGTTCTCCTCCATCTTGCAGCTATAGAACTTATTGGAGACTTCATATCTCTCAATCCGGGCATTTGCTTGAAATATTAACTTCAACTCCTGGAACATCTCATATGCTCCATGACGTTCAAAACGTCGTTGAAGTCCCGATTCTAAGCCGTAAAGTATGGCACACTGAACTATCGAGTAGTCATCAGCTTTGCTCTGCCAGACGTTCATAACATCTGGCGTTGCTCCAGCAGCAGGCCTGGCACCCAGCGGTGCTTCCAGGATGTAATTCTTCTGTGCAGCAATGAGGATAATCCTCAAGTTACGGACCCAGTCCGTGTAATTGCTACCATCATCTTTCAACTTTGCTTTCTCAAGGAACGCATTAAAATTCAACGGAACAACAGCACGAGCCATCTATCTACAATCAACATAAACAAGCAAGATACTATCAGGTACTAAGTTCATGATAATATTTAAGTTCAATTAATCATATTATTTAAGAACTCCCACTTAGATAGACGTCCCTCTAATCCTCTAAGTGATTACGTGATCCAAATCAACTAAACCATAACTGATCATCACGTGAGATGGAGTAGTTTTCAATGGTGAACATCGTTATGTTGATCATATCTACTATATGATTCACGCTCGACCTTTCGGTCTCCGTGTTCCGAGGCCATATCTGCATATGCTAGGCTCGTCAAGTTTAACCTGAGTATTCTGCGTGTGCAAAAACTGGCTTGCACCCGTTGTAGATGGACGTAGAGCTTATCACACCCGATCATCACGTGGTGTCTGGGCACGACGAACTTTGGCAACGGTGCATACTCAGGGAGAACACTTCTTGATAATTTAATGAGAGATCATCTTATAATGCTACCGTCAATCAAAGCAAGATAAGATGCATAAAAAGATAAACATCACATGCAATCAATATAAGTGATATCATATGGCCATCATCATCTCGTGCTTGTGATCTCCATCTCCGAAGCACCGTCATGATCACCATCGTCACCGGCGCGACACCTTGATCTCCATCGTAGCATCGTTGTCGTCTCGCCAATCTTATGCTTTCACGACTATCACTACCGTTTAGTAATAAAGTTAAGCATTACATCGCGATTGCATTGCATACAATAAAGCGACAACCATATGGCTCCTGCCAGTTGCCGATAACTTGGTTACAAAACATGATCATCTCATACAATAAAATTCAGCATCATGCCTTGACCATATCACATCACAACATGCCCTGCAAAAACAAGTTAGACGTCCTCTACTTTGTTGTTGCATTTTTTACGTGGCTGCTACGGGCTTAAGTAAGAACCAATCTCACCTACGCATCAAAACCACAACGATAGTTTGTCAAATAGACTCCGTTTTAACCTTCGCAAGGACCGGGCGTAGCCATACTTGGTTCAACTAAAGTTGGAGAGACAGTCGCCCGCAAGCCATCTCTGTGCAAAGCACGTCGAGGGAACCGGTCTCGCGTAAGCGTACGCGTAAGGTTGGTCTGGGTTGTCTCGTCCAACAATACCGCCGAACCAAAATATGACATGCTGGTAGGCAGTATGACTTGTATCGTCCACAACTCACTTGTGTTCTACTCGTGCATATAACATCAACATCAATAACCAGGCTCGGATGCCACTGTTGGGATTCGTAGTAATTTCAAAAAATTTCCTACGCGCACACAGGATCATGTGATGCATAGCAACGAGAGGAGAGTGTTGTCTACGTACCCAACGCAGACCGACTGCGGAAGCGATGACACGACGTAGAGGAAGTAGTCGTACGTCTTCACGATCCAACCGATCAAGTACCGAAACTACAGCACCTCCGAGTTCGAGCACACGTTCAGCTCGATGACGATCCCCGGACTCCGATCCAGCAAAGTGTCGGGGAAGAGTTTCGTCAGCACGACGGCGTGGTGACGATCTTGATGAACTACAGCAGCAGGGCTTCGCCTAAACTCCGCTACAGTATTATCGAGGAATATGGTGGCAGGGGGCACCGCACACGGCTAAGGAATCGATCACGTGGATCAACTTGTGTCAACTTGTGTGTTTAGAGGTGCCCCTGCCTCCGTATATAAAGGAGGAGAGGAGGGGAGGCTGGCCGGCCAAGGGGGGGAGGCGCAGGAGAGTCCTACTCCCTCTGGGTGTAGGATTCCCCCTCCAATCCTAGTCCAACTAGGATTCCTCGGAGGGGAAAAGAGGAGGAGGGGGCCGGCCACCTCTCCTAGTCCTAATAGGACTAGGGGAAGGGGGTGGCGCGCAGCCCATCTAGGGCAGCCCCTTCTCTTTTCCACTAAGGCCCACTATGGCCCAAATAGCTCCCGGGGGGTTCCGGTAACCCTCTCGGTATTCCGGTAAAATCCCGATTTCACCCGGAACACTTCCGATATCCAAATATAGGCTTCCAATATATCAATCTTTACGTCTCGACCATTTCGAGACTCCTCGTCATGTCCGTGATCACATCCGGGACTCCGAACAACCTTCGGTACATCAAAATGCATAAACTCATAATATAACTGTCATCGTAACCTTAAGCATGCGGACCCTACGGGTTCGAGAACAATGTAGACATGACCGAGACACGTCTCCGGTCAATAACCAATAGCGGGACCTGGATGCCCATATTGGCTCCTACATATTCTACGAAGATCTTTATCGGTCAGACCGCATAACAACATACGTTGTTCCCTTTGTCATCGGTATGTTACTTGCCCGAGATTCGATCGTCGGTATCCAATACCTAGTTCAATCTCGTTACCGGCAAGTCTCTTTACTCGTTCCGTAATACATCATCTCACAACTAACATATTTAGTTGTAATGCTTGCAAGGCTTATGTGATGTGTATTACCGAGAGGGCCCAGAGATACCTCTCCGACAATCGGAGTGACAAATCCTAATCTCGAAATATGCCAACCCAACATCGACCATTGGAGACACCTGTAGTACTCCTTTATAATCACCCAGTTACGTTGTGACGTTTGGTAGTACCCAAAGTGTTCCTCCGGTAAACGGGAGTTGCATAATCTCATAGTCATAGGAACATGTATAAGTCATGAAGAAAGCAATAGCAACATACTAAACGATCGGGTGCTAAGCTAATGGAATGGGTCATGTCAATCAGATCATTCTACTAATGATGTGACCTCGTTAATCAAATAACAACTCATTGTTCATGGTTAGGAAACATAACCATCTTTGATTAACGAGCTAGTCAAGTAGAGGCATACTAGTGACACTCTGTTTGTCTATGTATTCACACATGTATTATGTTTCCGGTAAATACAATTCTAGCATGAATAATAAACATTTATCATGATTATAAGGAAATAAATAATAACTTTATTATTGCCTCTAGGGCATATTTCCTTCAGTTCAAAGGGAAGTGCTTACGGTGTCTCAGCAAGCTTCATCGCCGCAAGGACTGCAGAGATCCTCTCCGCTGCATTCTTTGCAAGCGCCAGGGCCATTTCGCCTGGGAGTGCCCACAAAACCCGAAGAACGGGGGTCCAGGAGCGACTGCCCGCGAGAGACTGAAGCCGGCTCCGTCCAGGGCTCCAGTGCGCGACCGTCTCCGCTTCCCGTCGCCGGCCCGCCCCTCTCCGCCCCCTCTGGCCATGGACCGCTTCCTCCACTACGACCCAGCGCGGCGGCTACGGGTCAGCAACAAGGTGGTGGTTGCCTCGCCTGTCCTCGAGCGCGAGGAGTTCGTCCTTCGCTAGCACGTCGTCACACTCTCTGCCGTCGATGGGATCCACGTGACAAACCCCATGGCGGTGGGCAAGGCCATCGAGGAGCTGATAGGCACGCCGCCTTTCCAGCTCCGCATCACCTCCCACCAGCCGGAGGCGTTCCTGGTCCATTTCGACCTGCCGGCGCACCGCGACGACGCCGTGCGGAGGGG
This sequence comes from Triticum dicoccoides, assembly GCF_002162155.2. Lineage (NCBI taxonomy): Eukaryota > Viridiplantae > Streptophyta > Magnoliopsida > Poales > Poaceae > Triticum > Triticum dicoccoides. Next base: position 635,646,486 of record NC_041382.1, on the reverse strand, counting down.
CTCCATCAAGGTGGACGGCTTCAAGTTCTTCATCCGCGCCTGGCACGAAGACGACCACGCTGCCATCATGAGCCCGCCGTTGCACGTCCGCATCATCGTTGAAGGCCTCCCGATGCAGTTCTGGTCCTTGGACGGGGCAGACGAGGCGTTCGGCGACTTCGGCCGCATCGACCGCCTTGACAGCCGGACCCTGGAGCACGGCCACACCAAGACGTTCACCTGCTGGCTCTGGACTTGGAGCGTTGCGCACATCCCCACCACGCGGGTGCTCTGGGTGCTCAAGAGGGGAGCGGGCCGCGTAAATGAGATCATTGGATACTCCCCGCCTGATTGCCGCGTCCCTCCTCCATCGGGCGGCCGCCGCTACGACATGCTCATCCACATGGATCGGATGGAGGACTGAACCCCGCTCTCGCCGCGTTCCTCGCACTCGTGCCAGAGCGGGATCCCTTCCTCCTCTAACAATGATGTTGGCCACCCCTTCCCGCGGACTGAGCCTGGTTCCTGGGCCGCCGGCGTCGAGGATGGCCAGGCCCCTGGGAGGAGGGCGGCCTCGCGGGCGCCGGCCTCCGGATGCAGGGACGGGCCTCCGGTCGTCGATCGCCGTGACACTGACCACGATGGCAACCAAGGTGGGGTGTGGCGCTCTTGGAAGGACGCCTTTTTGGGCAACTCTTGCCACGCCAAGGGCAAGGCCACTGACGTCGTCGAGGCTGCTCCCCAGCACCGCAACAAGGCCCCCTCCGACCGTCGGCATGATGACCAGGGCAAGCCGGCAAAGGAGGGCCCCGTCCTCAAGGCCACCCCCCCTCCCCCCCGCTCCCACTCCGTCCGCGCGAGGCCGCTCGCCTGAGTGCGCCTGAGCCTGACCCGGTGGCCCAGTTCTTCTCCTTCCCAGGTGGTCGCGCCCTCTCCCCTCCACCTCATACCGACGTCATGCAACTGGAGATCGAGAACGCCATGCTCGAGGCGCTCACTTCGCCGCTGGCCTTTGAGGACGGCGGCCGCTCACCGCCCCATGCTTCGACTCGACGTGGGGCCGTTGACGGCTTCCCGGAAGACGACATTCTGCCATGCATCACCGACCTCGACGCCCCTCTCAGCAGCCCATGCATCTCCACCCCGGCTCCTGCTGCTGTAGGCTTCCATGTCGCTGCCATCACCCAGAAGGTCGACTGCCTCCACCTCGACGCTGGACAGGGAAGCACCAGTCAGGTGGGCGGACCGCAGAAGCTATTCTGCCCCCTCCATTGGCCATCCTCGATGCTCCGCCAGCTCCGCCTGCCCGTCCACGCTCATCAGCTCCCCCAAAAGTGCGGGCCTCTTCTGCTCCTTCTCACCGAAGCGCGCGTCAGGCCACTCCGGCTGCACTGTGCCTGTGGCTCAGCGCGCGGCGATGCGCCTCGTCCAAGAACTCGGCGGCCTCGGCCCAAAGGATCGGATGACTCCATCAGCGGCGGCTGCCCTGCTCAAGCGCTTCGAGGAGCCCCTGTCCCGCAGTGACATCAAGGCGATCGCAAAGCTCACTGGCCTGGACAGTAAGGCACTGGAAATCGCGGCCGGGATGGCCGGCGCGGATGCTGAGGATGTAGCTTGATCATGTTAGTGTTAACTAGTAGTCTTTGTCAACGGCTGGTTTTAGACCAGTTCGAGTTAGGATTAGTCTTCATGTGTAGTCTTCAGTCAGCAGGATCAGTTTCTAGCCACTGCCGGGATTTTGGGCCTATTGGTGGCCGGCGGTGCCCCCTGGGTCGATGTAATGTGTGTTGTAACCCCTTTGTTTTAATGGATAGTCGACGAAGTGAACTCCCCTGTCTCCATGATTGATACAAATTATAGGATTATGTCGTGGAGTGAGAGGCCTTAACGCGCCGGCTAGACGATCTGTAGTTAGAGAGGTGGCGCGGGCAAACAAGATCTCAATCCTAAACCTACAAGAAACTAAAATAGAGGCTTGGACTTCTGAAATGGCTCGCGACGTTGGGGGAAATCTTATGCAGGGCTGCGTGGTGCTTCCGGCAGTGGGCACAAGAGGGGCGCGTCAATCTTCTGGGACAAGCAGATCGTCGACATCACGGATCAGATCATCGCTAGTTTCTCCATCACTGCCAAGGTGAGGATCATTAGCACCGGTCACTCGTTTTGGATGACTACAGTATATGGGCCGACGGATGACCAGCAGAAAGCAAAATTTCTGTCTGAGCTAGCTGCGGTTGCGCCGGCTACCTCAGAGCCATGGATGCTGAACGGCGACTTCAACATGATTTACCAAGCTAGGGACAAGAACAACTCCAACATCAACAGAAGAATGATGGGCCGTTTCCGCAGAGCAATTGACCTCGTCGGGGTAAAAGAGGTCAAATGCAAAAATAGGAGATTTACGTGGAGCAGCGAGAGGGAGGACCCAACTCTTTGTAGCATCGACAAGGTTTTCTGCAACCTGGCATGGGAGATATGCACCCAAACTTTGTGCTAATGGCGGCCTCCACTTCGTTCTCTGATCATTGCCCTCTGGTGCTGGCTAATGGAGTTAGGCCTGTCACCAGGGCAAGGTTCAGATTCGAAAACTTTTGGACAGTCTTTCCTCATTTCCAAGAGACGGTGCAGCATGCTTGGGAGAGGCCTATCTGCCATGACTGCCCGTTCGTTAGATTGAAGAAGAAAATGGAAAGAGTTGTGGTGGATTTAAAGGTTTGGAGCAAAAGTTTGTTTGGGGGTGCGAAACTTCAATTTCACATCGCCAACGAGGTCATCATGAGGCTAGACGCAGCGCTGGAGGCCAGACCGCTGTCACCTGACGAGCTACACCTGAGGAAGCAGCTAAAACTAAAGGTTCTTGGGCTGGCAGCAATTGAAAGGGCTCGCAAGAAGCAGACCTCCAGGATTTCTTGGCTCTGCGCGGGAGATGCAAACTCAAAGTTCTTTCATGCCCGCGTCCTCTCACATCATAGAAAAAACTATAACCACTCGATCAAGCACGGCGACGCCATTGTCATAGAGCCGCGGGAGAAAGCTAAGTTGGCCTTCGATCACTTCGCCCGCGGCCTTGGGGATACCTGGCATCGAAGCTGCACACTTAACTGGAACATGCTCCAGCTGCCAGCCGTCGACCTGCAAGGCATCGATCTTCCTTTCTGTGAGCAAGAAATCTGGGCGGCCATCAAGGCATCTCCAATGGAAAAAGCTCCTGGGCCGGATGGGTTCACTGGCAAGTTCTTCAGATCATGTTGGCACATTATCAAACTAGATATCATGGCGGTTTTCCAAAAGTTCTACAACCTAGCGGGTGGCAATTTTGTCGATCTAAACACTGCCTTCATTGCCTTGCTGCCAAAGAAGGATGGAGCAACAGAGTTGGGTCACTTTTGTCCGATCAGCCTCATTCATTCCATGGCTAAGTTGATTGCAAAAGTTCTATCCATGAGACTAGCGCCTCGGCTTCAAGACCTGATTTCCCCAGCACAAACGGCGTTTCAGAAAGGAAAATGCCTGCATGAAAGCTACCAATACGTGCAGGGCTATGTCAGAGCGCTCCATCGGCAGAAAAAAGGGCCCTCCTGTTCAAGTTAGACATTGCAAAAGCTTTCGATTCTATCTCTTAGGCTTATCTCCTGGAGCTAATGCAAAAGCTGGGTTTTCCACCGAGATGGCGTGATTGGATCGCGCTAATCTTATCGTCGGCCTCCTCTTCGGTGCTGCTAATGGGGATCCGGGCGATCGCTTCTGGCATATGCAAGGGTTAAGGCAGGGCGACCCCCTCTCCCCCCTGCTCTTCATCATCGCAATTGACCCGCTCCACCACCTGCTTGCTGTTGCATCTGACCTTGGGGTCCTGGCGCCCCTGCCAGGCCGCGGCCAAAGCTTGCGTGTCAGCTTATATGCTGACGACGTAGTTATCTTCGCCAATCCATCTGCGTAGGAGGTGGGCAAGGTGCTTGAGCTGTTGGATAGTTTCAGAGAAGCCACCGGTCTGAAGCTGAACCAAAGAAAATCTTCAGTTGTCGCAATCTGCTGTGAGGAGCTGAACGTGCCGGATCTGCTACAGGGCTTCGGTGGTCAAATTGTCAGTTTCCCAATAACTTACCTGGGCCTCCCAATTTCGCCAACTCGCCTTAGAATGGTACATTTTCAGTTCCTGATCGATAGGTTGAAAGCACAGTTGGCTGGCTGGAAGGGCAAGCTCCTTAATATTGCTGGGAGAAGAGTTCTCGTCAGATGCGTCCTCTCTGCTCTCCCAACTTTTGCGATGACTGCACTGAAGATACCGAAGAAGATACTGAAGGAAATGTACAAATCGCGAAGACGATTCCTTTGGGCACAAGACGACGAGCTCTCTGGTGGAAAGTGCAAAGTATCCTGGGACAAGGTTTGCTGCCCTCTAGATCGTGGATGCCTTGGTCTCCTGGATCTGCTCAAATTTAACCGTGCGTTGAGAATGCGCTGGCAATGGCTTGCATGGGCAAGGCCTCAGAAGCCTTGGGTTGCCGTGTCCCCAGGTCCTGATGATCAGGAAAGGGCTCTGTTTGCCAACGCGACATCTATCCGTGTTGGCAATGGAAAAAGCACCAACTTCTGGACGGATACCTGGATCGGAAATGAGCCACTGTCTACAACTTTCCCTGCTCTGTTCAGTCACGCGAGGCGCAAGAACAGATCGGTTGGGGAGGCGCTGGCAAATGATCAGTGGATTTCAGATTTACAACATGGAGATACAGCAGCAATAGCCCCTCAGTTTCTGCAGATGTGGCGACTCTTTGATGCAGCGCCAATTGCCATGGCTCCTGATCAAGAAGACGAAATCACATGGAAGCTCAATCGTGAAGGAACATACACTGCCAAAACAGCTTATCAGATGCAATGCCAGCAAGCCCCCAACCCGGCCTACAGCAGCTTCATCTGGAAGGTCTGGGCTCCCAACAAGCTCAAAATGTTCATGTGGCTCTTGATAAAAGATCGACTGTGGTGCAACGACAGACTGCAAAGAAGAGGTTGGCCCAATGGCTATTTTTGCCCTTTGTGCACTAGGAACTTGGAAACATCTACACACCTCATCTGGAGCTGCAGTTTCTCGCACCTGGTTTGGGGGAAATGTTCCACTTGGTCAGGCCGCTCTTCGCTGGCACCAGTCACGACGTCTTGGCTCAGCTCGGCACAGACTTGCCAACTCCTCATCAACAAGACTACTACCGCTTGCAGGCGCGGAATCATATCGCTGATCATCATGATCGCCTGGGAATTGTGGAGGGAAAGGAACCACTGCGTTTTCCAGGCAAAAACACCGCGGGTGGATGATGTTCTCACGGCAATCAGGAGCAATATCGAGCAATGGAGACTGGCCGGAGCCAAATGCTTAGAGTCTCCCTTCGGGGACACCATTAGCGAAAATTAGACTCAAGAGAGGGGAGGGCAACTGTATTTTTCTATTTTTCATCCACCTGATCGCTTGATCTTATGTTTCCACTGCTTTCTACTAAATCAATGAAGCCGGCAATATGTCGGGTCTTTCAAAAAAAATACAGTGTACAATGTTTCTAATTGTAAAAAATCCACATGTGTGTTAAGGATTCCCAAAAATGGAACCTAACAATATCACAAATACTTATTTCCATCTCTGCAAAAGAAACTCTTGGAAATATATATCTCTGAATCAATGAGCATAGTCCTATATAAGAATTTACAAAAATCTCTTTCAAAGAAATGGTAATGTCTAATTTACAACAGTGTGCTGGAGTTTTAAATACAACCAGTTGGGGCAATTTATTGGACAAGTTGCACATGTTCATAGAGATGAACGCAAGGAAGCATTGAAGTCCCACGGAGGAAGATGGCCGTGCAACTGCTCGAGCGATGAATAATTCAGGACTGAGTTGTGACAATCATTTACAGCTTCCACCTCAACAGAAACAATAAGTTAATTACATACATACCTTGAGCCAAGTAGAACAATCACGGGAAGCATCACGTGTCCAGATTTAGGGAACGGCGAGTGGCTTTGCCAGTCACTCTCACATCCTCGGGACGGTGATCGGCAAGAAGTGGATGCCAGTGACCCCGCAGGTGATGCCATCCTGCAGAGTTCTCAACACAACAACACGCAATAAATTCAGCAACATGCATATCAGTTGTCCGTCGTGATTGACCCCAAGAATCAACCGAAGACGAGGTGGAGCGGGAGGTCTGCATCCGTGTAGTGCAGCGGCGCTCGGACAGGCACGTGTGCCCGTGGCGCAGCGGGGAGCGGGCAGGCGAGGCCCCGGTTGGCGCAGCGGCGCTCGGACCATTGCTTGCGTGCCAGCGTGGGTGGCGGCAATGCAGGGATCCATGAGGATACCGGCCGTTAGCGGAGGAGCCGAGCCGGCGGCCGACAGTGGCGGAGGAACGGGGGCGACGGGGCACCGGCGGCGGCCGGGCGCGTGGGTCGCATCAGGGCGAAGCAGATCGGCATGCAGCAGCAGACAGGGAAGGCGAGAACTGGGACGCGTGGTTAAATTTTGGTTAGCGCTAATTTTATGATGAGATTAGGTGAGAGGTTAGCGCTAATTGGGATAGAATCACGTGGTTGCCAAATGAATCTTTCGTCCCTTGGATGGCAGGCAGAGTTTTCGTCCGCTCATCAAAGTTGCCAAACGTACTTTTGCTGAGATTTGGTTGTTATTTTAACGGTTAGATCCAAATGAATGAGGCGATCGTGAGGCTCTAATTGTTCTGGTTAGTTGCATGTACATTAATCGGAGTGCACTTAGGAAAGATAATGTTTACTTGTTTAATAGTAGTATAGAAGTATAGACTTGGATGACAGGCAGAGTTTTCGTCCGCTCTTCAAATTTGTCAAACGTACTTTTGCTGAGATTTGGTTGTTATTTTAATGGTTAGATCCACATGAATGAGGTGATCGTGAGGCTCTAATTGTTCTGGTTAGTTGCGTGTACGTTAACCGGGGTGCATTTAGGAAAGATAATGTTTATTTGTTTAATAGTAGTATAGATTAACGGTTAGATCCAAATGAATGAGGCGATCGTGAGGCTTTAATTGTTCTGATTAGTTGCGTGTACGTTAATCGGAGTGCACTTAAGAAAGATAATGTTTGCTTGTTTAATAGTAGTATAGATGTTTGAGTAGTTGTATTAGTTCTTTGGGGATTTTGATGAACTCTATTATGAATAGGACTGAATTCCTATAAGAGATCAAATATCTTTTGTTTATGTTCAAGTTAATAGCCATCATGAATTTTGTGAGGAGCGCTCATGCAATATTATCCATTGAGTGGCCATGGAGCATATTACTATTGGTGTAGAGGTTAGGATATTGAGGGAAATATAATTATTAAATGGCCTCATGATTAGAACTTTTTGCAAAAAATCCGAGAAAAGACAAAGAAAGATGAAGTGGGACCTAAGAATGGTTGAGCTGATTGCAAAATGAAGTCTTCAAGGTGAGACATGGTTGGAGGCTAGGGATCAACGGGGTTATGCAGCACATGAAGATGTTCATTTTCCCTTCCTGTCCTGGTTTCTTATGAAGATTTTCATGTGTTATCTTGCTCTAAACAATGATGTAATAGTGCTATGTTAGAACCTTGTACTTTCTTAACCATCTCCTGGAGATCTGGTGTGTAGATTTCTAGGATGCTGGAGTTGGAGTCTATTAGATTTTGTGGGTTGTCGGTAGGAAAGTACATGGATGGATCTATGGGCATATGAACCCACTTTCAGAAAGGTCATTTCTAAGTGCCAAAAAATTGTGAAAAAAGTTTCATGCATACATCTTCAAATTATATGTGCGTGCAAAATGTTTCGCCAAAAAACAACTTTTTTTGACCTGTGCAAAAAAGACAAAAAATATATTGTGGAACGCTATTTAGAAGCACTGAAGTTTATCTTTTTTCACGGAGGCAAAATAAAAAGAGATTTTTTTCACAAAACTTTATGCCGCACACACATGTTGAGAAGATGCATGCGTGAAATTTAGTTTCAATTTTTTTACATTTTAAAACACGTTTAAAATACATTTTTGAAAAGCGGGTTCATATGCCCATGGGTTCAAGACGTCCCCACTCATTATCGGTAGCTATATCTGATATGGCCCCTTGTGGTCTATTGGGGTTGACGGGTGTAGCCCATTTTGCTCCTTTAGGTCATGCATTGTCGTCCTTTTGCCTTTTATTGTTTGTTCTAACTAATAGCTGTAAAAGACAATGTGGTTTCTGTTAGTAGAAATCAGAGAGGGGTTCTCTTTATAAGAAAACGTGTTCAAAAATAGTAATGGAAGTAGGTTTAGAAAAAGAAAAGACGCTACACTTTCACCCTCCAAAAAATATAGGAAAATTTTATTTGCCACTGTAGCTTTTGCCAATTTTTCTTATGCCATTTTAGATTTTGACATTTCACTTTTGTCGCTATTAGCTTTTGACAGTTATCACAATTGCCATTCCGTGACAAAAGCAAAAATTTCAGAGTGGCAATTGTGATACATTGTCAAATGCTAAGAGTGATAATTTTTTTTTTGTCACGGAATGACAATTGTGATAATTGTAAAAAACTAAGAGTGAGAAAAATGAAATGTCAAAATCTAGAGTGGCATAAGAAAAACTAGCAAAATTTAGAGTGACAAAAACAACATTTTTCCTTTTTTAAATAAGATAAAATTGCCTTGGGCCTGTGATCTCGATTCTCGAGGGCACCGTACGTTTTTAAATTTCAAATTTCAAATGTCGTTCGGTAGGCCAGGTGGGGCACTTCACAAGTGCAAAGGGCCAAGTGCGGTGGACTCGAATCACATTCCCACTCCCCATTCCTCCTCCGGTCCTCCCCTACCCCAAAACCCAATCACCGCTCCCCGAAGCCCCTCCCTCCGGTCCGACCAAACCCCTCGCCGCCATGCGCCTCTTCGCCGGCGTCCGCTTCGCCCTCCTCGGCTTCGATCCCGTCTCCGACGCGCAGGTTCCGCCACCTCCCTCACCGATTCGTTTCGATTCCGTCTCGGTTCGATCGATTTGGCTTGGCCCCGTCTCCTTCTCGTCACGCGCGCTTGGATGCTGGCTCCGCAGTACCGGTCGGAGATGGTACGGCACGGCGGCGCCGACGCGGGGGGCGCGCAGGAGGGATGCACCCACCTAGTCGTCAGCGGACTCGTCTACGTGAGTTGTGCTGGACATGGAATTCGAATCCCTTCCTCCGTGCTTCACTGCTTCGTGTTTAAACCAAGCCCGATTCGAAATGCAGGATGACCCGGTGTGTGTGGCGGCGCGGGAGCACGGGACGAAGGTCGTGACTGGGCTGTGGGTGGACGACTGCTTTGATCTCGGAGCCATGGCTGACGCCGATCATGTCGGTTCTCGTTTTCCAGTTTCTGTCTTATTTTCAGCAACCTTAGCGAGTCGTGCTTTTCCCACTCTGTACAAGGACTCCTCTGCTGATTAGCTTGGCGAGTTTTTCGATCTCACAGGTACTGTACAGGCCAGTGAGAGATTTGGAAGGCATACCGGGTGCTGAATCGCTCTGCATTTGCTTGACGGGCTACCAAAGACAGAACGGGCGTGAAGCCATAGTGGTAATGCTCACTATCAGTTCAGTTATCACTTATCAGGCTTCCTAGTGTAGAGGTCCAAGACTGACTGTTGCTAGATGCAGACGATGCACTACACAGTGAATATGAACAAGGCTTGTTCTGATTGGGTCATTTGCTGTGACTGTTTTTGGTTGACAGGACTGGTATTACTTTTAGGTGTGCTGAAGTTTTTCCCCCTTGCTTGGAGAGCTTGTGGCTATGATTTCACCACTTATCCAGTTCTTTCGCTGTGTGATTAGTTGAACTGCTAAATCATACCAACACAAAGCATGTTCCAAGTTAATGTTTCTGCTAGTGGCATAGACTCAGTCAGTAAGATATGCAAGTTGATCCACATGCAGCAGTTGTGTAATACATTTTGAATCCTTTGATGTACAAAGATAGTTCATCTTTACCTCGCAATCAATCTGAAGACTTCATTTTATTTTGTCCTCGATTTCTCATCACAAATCTCTTCACTACTCATTCACTGTCAAATGTAGAAAATGGTTAATATGATGGGAGCGCGGTTCTCCAAGCCTTTGACAGCAAAAAGGGTCACCCATCTCATCTGCTACCAATTCGAAGGCATGTTCTTTCCTTAATAGTGTTGCATACAAGTACTTAATAGTTTACATTGCACTGACTGAACTTGTGGTATCATTAGTATTCATCTTTTTGTTAACGTTGCATTAGCATGCATTCCATTTTGATAACTTTTTTATTTGATCTTGTTGTTTCTGTTACAGAATTTTGAATTGCTGTATAAGTTGGAATATTAGCAGCTATCTCCATTTCTGTATATAGGGGTCAACGTAGTGATTTTTCTGAGATATTGATAGTTAAATGCACACAGTTCAGGATTTTGATTTCCCCTTATCTTTAGTTTGGGTTAGTCTTGTGCCTGTCTCAGATATGAGTTCAATAATGCATATCATATCATATCATGCCTCTGACCAGTCTCTTGAAAATTAGGATCCTTTTTTTTCTGTTCGTGCATTCAGTTTGTTCCACTACCCTTTCATACCTTCAATGTCATTCGCTACTTTTTCCAAACTGTGCCAGGTGAGAAGTACGAGCTTGCTAAAATGGTGAAGATTAATATTATTAATCACCAGTGGTTGGAAGATTGGTATGTATTTAATCATTGTACCTAAAAGGCTATTGCATCTTCTCATTATTGTATTTGCTGAAATGCTGTATATGTTTTTGCTACAGCTTAAAGGCATGGGACATTCTTCCTGTTGATAATTATACTGCCAGAAGGTACAATTATCTATCACCTTGCATTTGATATTACCTTTTAGCTTTTGGGTGTATAATTCTAATCGGTCAACCTCACTACCCTTTTCTTGAGCGAGTCAACCCCAGTATCATGTTCACGATGCCTGGTTGATTGTTTGTTCATTACAGTTTATGTAAATACATAATAATCTGGTTGGTTGATTGCTCATTACAGTTTATGTAAATATGTAATATGTAATGCATCAAATCTCATTTTGTGTATTCATATATTCAGTGGTTGGGAATTGGAGATAATGGAGGCAGAAGCTAAAGATTCTGAAGATGAATCACAAAGTGCTGATAGAGGCTCGTCAGATAGCAGAGGCATTGCCAGAAGCATCCTTGCTACAGAGATTGCAACGCCCATTCATGGTCCTTCTGTCTTCTCTGGCAATGCAGAGGTTCCTGCAGGAACACGCGTGGGTGCTTCGCAACAGATCAGGGAAGTGAAAGATGCAAGTGAATGGTCAGTTGATGTCATGGCTGACACACTGAGCACCCCAAACACAAATGTTGTGACAATTTCTGCTGATCCTGATGCCCATGCACATGCATCACAAGCTGATAGAGTTGAAGTTGTAGCTGCAGACTCAGAACATGACAAGTTGGTTTCTCATAAAACCTTTGAAGCAGGCCCTGAGGAGATCCCAATTACTGCAGTCCCTGGTGAATATGGAGTATTTTCTCAGAAAGTATCAACTTCGCAACAGATTAAGGAAGTGGAAGATGCAAGTGAAAGGTCACTTGACGTCATGGCTGACATACTGAGCACTCCTAACACAAATTCTGTGACAATTTCTGCTGATCCTGATGCCCATGCACCCATCCACAGTCCTACTGTCTTCACTGGCAATGCAGATGCAGTGGCTCCTGCAGGACGATGCTTGGAGACTTCACAGCAGATTAGGGAAGTTGAAGATGTAAGTAAAAGGCCACTTGATGACAGAGCTGACAGACTAAGTACTCCAAACACAAATGTTGTGACAATTTCTGCTGATCCTGATGCCCATGCACATGCATCACAAGCTGATAGAGTTGAAGTTGTAGCTGCAGACTCAGAACATGACAAGTCGGTTTCTCGTGCAACCTTCCAAGCAGGCCCTAAGGAGATCCCAATTACTGCAGTCCCTGGTGAATATGGAGTATTTCCCCAGAAAGTATCAACTTCTAGTGTGAGAAATCCTGCTGCCAAGAGGTCACGGAGTCCTGAGGATGAAACGGCTGTTGTATCTGTACATAGTAGCTGTCACTTTGCTGCTTCCAAGTCCAAGCATGGTAAAGTTCTTTCCAATGGCAGTGTCGAAGCAGATCTTGAAAAGACCTGTAGCCTGAGTGCTGCTGAAAGCACAACATTCGTGCCTGAAGAAATCTTGAGCAGAGCAAGGAACGCAGTTGCTAAGAGCCCACTCAGTTCCAACAGTGAGATGAATGATGCGATAGTAGTTTGCAAGACGAAGCCTGCTAATATGAATATGGAGGAAAACCCTACAACCGGCGCATGCCCAACTGCTGGTAAAACCAAAAGAGTATCTTTCGATTTGAGTTTTCGTGAGGCGGTGAACACAGAAAGTTCCACTTCAAAGGTTTCAAGCAGTGCAAGTGCAGACAACCCTGAAACATGTAGCCCTATTCCTCTTAGTGTCCTGAAGCCCCGGCGCAAGGTAGTTGCCAAGAGGAGGGGAGCATCTTCTTTCCAGAAAGGGAGATCTGGCAGTGAGGCTTGCAGAACAGTTAGTATCTCATCTGAAGCATCAAAGTTGCCTGCAGAGAGTTCCACAAATGCTGGCATGGTGACAGTGTACAAGGGTCTCGATAATGCTGATGAAGCCTGGGAAGATAGGCAAGAAGATTTGCAAAGCTCTAAACCTAGAAGCAGGAAGAGACAGAAAACTGACCATAACAAGGAAACAATACCAGCCAATACTCGTCTTGCTCCTAAATCAAAACGTGGGAAAAAGCGTGTGAGTTCTGAATGTGTCAAAATAGCAGTAGAGAACAACGAATCTGTGATTGATGACCGCAGTATGACAGGGGGGAATGATGATGGATCCTCGGCCGTGTGGGAACCAGAACCTACATGGTTTATTTTAAGTGGGCATCGCCTATTGAGGAAGCAGTGCAGGTCGATACTTCTGCGCCTGAAGGGGAGAGTTTGCAGTCATTCACACCATTGGTTTTTCCAAGCGACACATTTTATCACCCCTGAGCTCCGCAGAACTGAAAAATTCTTTGCAGCTGCTGCAGCGGGGAGGTAAAATCCTTCGTTCACTCCAGTAGTAGACTAGTAGTAATATTTACCATCCAGAATTATTTAGCATTGTTGTTTCCACATACACATGGAACAGAACTGAATGAACGTTTGTTGGTTTTCGGAAAATAAAAAACAGGTGGATACTGAAGCCTGAGTACCTGTTTGCTTGCGATGAGGCTGGCAAGCTAGTGGACGCAGAATCATTTGAGTGGCACGGTGATGGCCTTAACGACAACCAGACGATAAGCCTGAACGCTCCGAGGAAATGGCGGCACCTGAAGCAGCGCACCGGCCATGGCGCCTTCCACGGGATGCGGATCATCATATATGGAGAGTGCATTTCCCCATCACGGGTATGTAATGAGAACATTTGATACTACCATTTCTCCGCGTGTTTTTGTAACCACTGTTGATCTGTAAGCCGGCGTGCTCCCCCTGTCTTAACAAACATGCAGGACACCCTGAGGCGCGCGGTGCGAGCCGGCGACGGCACGGTCCTGGCCACCGCCCCGCCGTACACGCGGTTCCTGAAGCTGGGCGCGATCAGCTTCGCGGTGGTGGCCGCGGGCACGCCGAGCAGCAACGCGTGGGTGCAGGAGTTCAAGAGCCACGGCATCCCGTGCGTGAGCCCGAGCTATCTGGTGGACTACGTGTGCAAGCCGGGCCACCTGGAGCAGCACAAGCACGTCCTCTTCGGCATGGAGGACCTGGCCGACGAGTCCCTGCGGAAGCTGCTGTCGTCGGCCCAGGAGCAGGAGGGAGGCGACGCTGAGCAGAGCTGCGGCTCCGGCGCGATGGTGGTGGTGCACGAGTCAGAAGGCCCGATCTCGTACGTGGCCGCCGGAGACGCGGCGGAGATGGCCTCAGCCTCCTGACTGGTCACGGTACTTGGGGGTGCATAATTATGCGACTGTTTGTTTTAACGGGATAATTATGCGACTGATAATCCGCAAAAATAAACAAATTATGCGACTGATGTAGCGTCAAATGGTAGACACCTTGGGTACTGTCAGAGTGAAGCCGAATGGCGAGGAGGTTTTGTGAGAGCTATTTGACCGTTTCGTGTTAGGAATGTTTTGGAATTTATATTTACGGCTACGCTAAATATCAGTCGACTGATATTTGGCGAAGTCTCGGTCGATGACAATATCAGTCGACTGATATTTGGCGAAGTCTCGGTCGATGACAATCCGTGTGGACGTGTAAGTTGGCTCGAATCAGCTCTTTTCTTTGTCGCTGCATGGGCCGGTGGAGATGAGAGAGCCTTTCTTTTATTTTTCTTCTGGGCCTTGTTCCCTTTGCTGTGCAGCCCAACTTCCCCGAGTGTGTTTTTTTAGTTATTTTTGTCAGCCTACAAGAAAAGTACTTTGTCTTGTTTCTTTTTCTCGCCCTACACAAGTGAGTTTTGCCTGTAGGAGAGGAAGTCACGGTGGCTTCTCTTTTTCCCAAAAGAAATTTTCAGTTTCATTTTTCTTTTGTTATTTACCTTTTTCTTCTTTTTACTGTTTTACTTTTCGTTTACTTTTTATAAGTCTTTAACTTTTTTAATTTATTTTTACTTATTATTTGCTTATCCCGTTTCATTTTTTTGTTTTGTTTATTTAATTTAATTTTTCCTTTTGTCCTTGCTTATTAATGTTGTGTTTTATTCTATTTGATTTTAGCATATTTTCCAAATTTCTAGCAGCCCTATTTTAGCAACGAAATTTCCTACCAATTTTTTGTTAATCATTTTCAGTTGCACATCCATCAGATGCTTTGTAAGTAAATGTTGGTTGCGATAGTTTCAATTTTATTACCTGGATTGCTAAAATTTAGTCGATTGAGTTTAACCGAAGTCCCGGTACACATATATGGCCGTTAGATCACTGTTTTCGTGAAGATTCATGCAACTCTGCTTGTCTAGTGTTACCCCGACTTGTTTAGTGCCCGCTTCTTCTTTCTTTACTTTTCTCGTGTTCAGTATTGATGCGCGATGTGCTGGTTGTGAGAGGCGTTTTTCATTGTTTTTGTTGGACTTTTCAATTGCCATGTACACACCATATCTACCGCGGAGTACTTGTCTCAGGGGAGGGGGTCTTCATCCCTCGGGGTTCTTCAGTTGCATTTTTTTTCTTCTGTTTTCCCCTCTTTTATGCCAGATCTCTATTTGTGGATTTATTTATGTATGCATTTTGATTTTTTTATGCTTGCATAAGGTAGGAAATGCTTTTTCTTTGATGACTAGGGATTTTCGAACCATGTAGACATAAATGTTAGTGGGTATGTTGGTTGTTAGCGGGTTTTTAAACCATGACTTTTGTTTTGTATAGGACCGACATTTTCATTTTTTTCTTGTTTATGCGTAAAAGAATATTAGCATATATTTTTTTCTTGCACCCGGCCGCAAGTGCATGTCTTCTAACCCGACCGCAACTAGACTTTTTTGTTATGTCAAAGGGGGCGCCGGGAGAGGGGCGGACAAGTTGCAAGCCCGACAACAGCCCCGCAACTGCATGTCCTCGACATGGTTGCAACTCGACTTTTGTTTTGTTAGAGGGGACGCCGGGAGAGGGGGCGGGCCAGTTGCAATCCCGACAACAGCCCCGCAACTGCATGTTCCCCCAACATGGTTGCAACTCGACTTTTGTTTTGTCGGAGGGGGCGGGCCAGTTGTAAGCCCGACAACAGCACCGCAACTGCAAGTGCCGCACCCCGAC